>NC_140217.1:7282819-7882819 GCF_951802725.1 Rutilus rutilus | reverse complement strand
AAACAGTCGTGACTAGCTAGTTGATTTCTCCAATGATGCATCATACTATGGTAGTGAAGCAGCGAGTTACGTCGTTCCACGGGAAACGCACCCCTGCTTGTTCGGTGTGCACCAGAGTTTCGGATGGCAGCGTTCATACTTGAAACGCACTAATAGAGCAATTGCACCAGAGTTCGTTTAAATCCAACCAAACCTGCCAAGTGTGAACACACCCTACGTTAGCAATTCTTGGCCAGATTAAAGTGACTTTATGCTGATAATCAAAAGTCTGTAAATGTAAGACAATTAGAAAACCAGTAGATCCATGAAATGTCGCTTAGCATTGTTCTGATTTTACACACACACGCTCTTTTTTTAAATTAGCCTAAATCTGTAATCAGAGCCAGTATCGCCAGCTCTCTGTGCTTTTTTGACATGAATGTTTGTATGCGATTTAATTTCCGAAGCAGAGTGTGTTCGCTGCACAGTCTGCATATGCACATAACATCACCATAATTGAGTCAGAGATGATGGCCCTGACAGGAAATTGCACTCAGAACAAACCAGAACATTTTGTGAGAGGAGAGTATTAGCGTTACTGAGATGACTACTTGAGATTTTGAGAATTTTCACATGAGAGACATTTTTACGGAAATACTTTGTGTTTCATCCAATAAACCCAAGACTTATAACCTTAAAATGAAATGACAATTGGGAAGCTTTTACAGTAAATGTATAAGCTTACCACGGCCACTTTGTAGCATTCGCCTCACAGCAAGAAGGTTCCCGGTTTGAGTCCCGGCTGTGCCAGGAGTCCTTTTTGTGTGGAGTTGTCTCTCTCTCTCTCTCTCTCTCTCTCTCTCTCTCTCTCTAAGTATATTTAGCTCTCACTCTCTGTCATTTCTTTGCCACTGTATTTGTCATGTCCGGTTGATCAGGAAGTCTCAGACCCTGCTGAGCCATTGAAAAGCCGTCAGCAGGTAAATGTAGAACAGTTATTCTGCCCATCCTGCAGCTCCCTTGGGCTTGACGCTTGCTGTAATCCACCAGACGTGTGTGCGTGTGTGTGTGTGTGTTTAAAGATCGAAACAAATGACCACATACATATTACTTGTACAGTATATGTGTGTGTGCATGTATGTGTCTGCCCATTTGTCAACTCACAACTAACAGGATGAACAGTGTGTGCCCGGAACAGTGTGAAACTCAAACTGGGTTTATGGGGGAGTAAAGAATGAACACGTCACACACAGACACACACAAATACAAGGATTATGACTGAATCCTATTCCTTTCAATGCTTCAGACTTAGGGCCAGATTTACCAAACAGAGCAAATTAGGGTAAGACCGCAATCCAATAAATGTGCCGATGGAAGAGGAAAGTTCTGCGGATGATCTACTGACAATGCGCAAATTAAAAACACAAATGCAGCCAGATTATTTCCGTTATGATCTACACAATCTTATCAAGAACAGCACAAATTCACACAGAGTCGATGATAATCAGGTGCATGTGATCTAATAACAACACAAGCACAAAATGGCTTATGCTTTTTTGGGGGCGTTAAATAACGGTGCAAATACCAGTAAATTGACTAGCGCAACCTTTAGTAAATCCTGTTGCATGATTCATTTAAAAACTCTCTCAGAATTTTTGCGTCTGAAAGGGAAACTCCAACAAATATGCAATAAGGTCAGCCGCAAAAATAACTGTGTCCAGGCCTTTTTATTGCTAATTCTTTATTTGCGTGCCTTTAGTAAATCCTGACAGTAGTTTTTTAACGCCAAAAGATGGTACGTGTTGGCGCAAGCTATTAGTAAATCTGGCCCTTTATGTACATTTTCAATTAAAGATGAAATCAGTTTCTTGACTGTCTTTCCTGTGAACCTATAATACGGAATACCTGTAAATGTGATTATACAATGAATACACTCAAGTTTCTGTAAAAAGCACATTTCTCCACACCTCTGCAGGTTAAATGTCATGGTTTTGTATTAAATTAAAACCAGCAGATTTAAATTAAATAATCATCCTGAGTGGTCGAGAAAATAGAAAAGGATATTGCAGGGCACTGACTATATCTAAACTGACTTTTCTGATGCTGAATGTTCATATTTTAGAGTTGCTATTTTCAGAAAATATTCTATATAATTATAACTGACCCCTGGTAGCAGTTCAGGCCCCGGTAATGGCCGTATCAGGTCATGTAAATGAGCTCATTAACTGTGTCTGTCTTTGGACTTTGCTGAGCGTGGCATAAACCTGCCTCATCTCCAGCAGTCATATTCTCTAATGGTGCATTTGAGAGTTCAGGGTCTGCTCTCATTCTCATCTCTCACCAAGAGCTTATAGCAAAAAGGCAATAAACCCCTGTAAATGACTGTGAAATACAGCTCAGACACACAGAGAGTGAGAATGATAATTTATGGAATTCATGCTAAAATGCATATCTTAAAAACGGTATCACTTGGAACATTTTGCAGTGTGTGGCCATAATTACATTTATTAATCTAACATAAAAATGTGTCTGTTAGGGCTAAATTCTATATAAGAAACATTTCTGATTTGAATGGCCAACTACCACCTACACAATCTAAAATCAAGTCCCCATGTCAAACATTTACTCTCTGAATAGGGCTAATGCGTGCTTTATATTCTCCTCTACTGATATAAACATGAATTTTTCCTTTAAGTGTTATTTTCATACTCGACTGCCACACAAACCATATAAACGAAAGATTTCTATTTGTTCTGTACCAACATAATAGCAATCCCAAGTTATTCATCAGTTTCCACCCATCGGATGGAGCTAAAAACCTGGAGGAGCATTAAGAATCACTTCAGTGTATTTCTAGCTGTCAGGATTATTATTATGAAATGAATATAGTGTAATCGCCCACTAACAATCCACAATCATTTCTCTAAGCAGATGGGACATTGGAATGGAAGGGGGGGAAACAAGCTTGATAACCAGACTTTGAACTGATGTAGAATAAAATTAATATTTAAAGCTGAAGTGTGTAATTTCTGTGCTCCTAGACACCACGCAGAATGACGCAAAAATAATGGTTTTAAAAGTGTTACATACATATTCACACTATTTGGGAACCCTTTATTGTCTTTTTATAGTTGTCTCTGCACTAAAGTGGGATAGGAGAAGAACGGTATTATTTTAGTATTGTTTATACATCTAGTTTAGAGGGTGCAGGCTAATGTCATTTATATGCAATCTGCAAGCAATCACGTCATTACCATGGCTCAAGCTGATTGGCATCTACTGATTTTGCAGCCAATGAGATTGCTTGCTCAACATTTAAATAGTCTGGTTCTGTGGTTGCTGTAAGCTTGTCAAAGTTCCTCTGAAACCCTCCACCTCCCCCAGTTCCACCTGCCTAGATCTGCTACGGGATTTATGTATGTCTATTTATGCAGCAGCAGCATGTCTTAAGGCAAGCTCGCACGACATGACTTTTGGCTGTGGCAGATTTCCAAGGTCTGCGACAAAACCCCCCAGATCGCTGCCAAATCGGTGCTCGTTGCGGTCGCCAGTGCTTGTTAAGTATGAGCAGATCAGCGACGCAATCTGAGCTTGTCTCAAGCAGTCACAGACGCGGTCATGTTTTCAAACCTGTTGCCACGGGATCTTGTAGTGTGTGCACAAGGTGGAACTAATCCAGCCAATCACAGTGCAGTTGGTATAAACAATAACAACACTGCCTAATAGAATGTATTTTAGATCTTTAAATAACTTTTTAACAATTTATGGTGTTAAAAATGTGAAAAATGTTTAAAGTGTAAGTTGCAGGTTACATTTTTCACGAAGATAATGCAATGTGTTTATTAAACATAAAGATAATAACCGCCCACCATTGTTTTTTATAGCAAAATGCTGATATAATATGAAAAGTTGGCACTTTTAACAGTGGTTTTAACCGTTCCCGCTCCCTTCCACTAGATGGGGCGTGACGTCATAAGAGGAACTCACTAGTAGAGTTACCGTACGCTAGCAGCTATAGATGCCTTACATAACTTCAGAAAAGTTGGTTGTATGTTTTATTTGATAAAAAAAAATTATGGATAAAATAACTCCATTGTAAACATACTCGTGTGTGCTGACTTCAAGATCCTGCCTGAAATGAGAATAAGCTATTCGCAAAACAAACGGTTTCAGGCACATCAGATCAGCCGGTCGCAGGTCGAGCTGATCCACTAAACTCCAAAACGCGTTCACCTCACGGCAGCACATACTCTCCACTGCTGATTCAACTGGGTGGCATAGCCCACACAAACACAGTGATGGGGACATCGATCTCTCTTTTTCTTTTCTGACAATAAACATCGCTAATTAAATCGTGAGAAATTGATAACGCGTGGATTGAGGAAGGGTATTACATGACGTTTGAGGCGTGTGTGCATCTCTAACGTTGCAGCTCTGATTTGGACTGACTTACTGTAAGTTAATAATGTCTTCAGTCGTTGTCCCTCCTTGCTATTTTACATGACGGCAATATTTTGAAAAGACTTGCTTGTTCCGTTATATTATCCGGGTTAAGTTTGCACCAGGCTAGACTAGCTCTAACGTAGCTAACGTTACTCACCTGGCCAACCCTCCACTAATTCTCCTCACACCAAGCATTAATAACTCTCTGAGTGCCATGGCTCCCCTCTCTCACGCCTGACCGGTTAAAAATTGTAGGGCTGTGGTCCATAAAGAATTTGATGGTTTCCCACATCCTCAGTCGTTCTCCAAACAGCCGTAATACAGTAAGAATCTAGCAGAGTATGGGTTGCGAGTTCCTCTTATGACGTCATCACCCAGTAACTGAAAAAACACGCTACCGTTGAAGAAACCCCAATAAATGTTATTTTGACGCATTTTAAGTCAGAAATAATTAAATATATACATATAGAGCACTTTAATTTACACATTAATTGGCTGTGGTGGTTAACCTGCAACTTACACTTTAAAGTCCACTATTACAAAGCTGTCTTTAGACTTTAAACTTTTATGATGTGTGTGGACAGCTCTAAATCTTTTCAGAAGTGTAACTTCGTAATATCCCCCTTAATAGAATCACGTCAGAAAAGCGCCAGTGGTAGTTCTCAGTCGGTTTTATTCCTTTATTCGTTTTGATCGATCAACTTCTTGATAAGGATCACATACGGTTGAGTTGATGGGACTCATATCAGCCACATGGTGTCTCATCAGAGCTGAGCTGAGATGAGAGAGAACAGCAGGTCTGTTTTTGACAAACCAGACTGTGACTGCTCTCACAGCCCTGCTGCCTGAGGTACGAGTCATATGAACTCTGTCAGGCGGCTTCAAACAAATCAAATTTTCTTCAGAAGGAGAGGAATGAAAGAGACTGAGACACACAAAGTCACAGGGAAGAGGAGAGGAGTCATATGAGATCAGTAAGCACATTAGAAAGGGCCAGAGCCTAAAAATGAACCCGAAATGAATCCAAATGTGTCAACCAACCTGCCAATATCACAGCACACACTCTCTCTGTTACACAACCTATGAGTTGCCTATGGCATCGTAAGCACATTTGCAACACAGAGCACATTCCACCCAGCCTGACTACGTCAGACTTCGTACTTCCGCTCAATTTCAGTTCGCTTCTGTACTCAGTCTGAGATATCGACCTGTCTTTCAGTTTTCCTCCGGCCTCAAAACAGCCGGCCAATCAACGAACAGAAGGCGGGCTGAGAGCCGTGACAGAGACGCTGATTGTACCGTGGATGCGTAGTTCCCTTTCAGTCGCTCAAGTTCGACGTAACGTCGACGTGACGACGTAATTGGGATCACTTCAGGGAGCCCTATCAACTTCGAGTGTCTACAGAACGAGCCAATGAACGTTGGCGTGCGTGAGTCGCATCACGCGCCCCCGCCCCACAGCGCGGGTATAAACAGGAAGCGGGCGCACGCACACATTGTCTTTCACTTCGGAGCCGAGCTTTTGCTTTCACTTCCGAACTCTACAGGAAAAGACTGCCTTTGAGAACGAGAAGAGGACTCTCCTTGTGTTGGTGTGACGGCGCGATCAGCGGTGGCCGCGAGCATTGCAGCTCACAACTGCTGTTTTCACAGCACTATTGTTCTGTGTCTGTGTGTGTGTGTGTCGGTTCGGTGGGCGTTTCCCTGTGTGTTCATTCACACCGTGGCTACCCCTGGGTGCCTCAGCACTGAGAGAGTTATTTTTCTATTTTTTTGTTTTCACTAAAAGAGCAACACAAGCGTGACCCTGCGTCTTTTTGAAGATGTCATTCCGCTTGTGCGTTTCTGGATGCCGTCGTACCCTGGCGCCAGCAGATGGCCACAATAGTTGCATCTCGTGTTTGGGCATTCAACACGCTGAGGCAGCTTTTGTGGATAGTTCATATTCCCATTGCGGGAATATGACTATCTCAGCGCTTAGATCGAGACTTGCTTACCTCAAGGGAGGTGCAGTCCCCTCGCCTATGCCCCGATCTAGCGTTTATTCTGCCCCGCAGAATAGACCTACTTCGGTGCATGACCAGGGTGATCTGAGGATTACCATGAGGGCTTCCCGTCGAGTCAACCTCCGCGGGCCCCTCACGCCTCACAAGCGCTGTTGCCATTGGGGCCCCTTAGTGAACGTCTTGGTCCTTCTCCGGAACGACCAACCGTTTCCTTTGGGGCTCCAGCTGACGATCAGGTGTCGATCGCAGCATCGGAGGGGGAGCTTCAGTCCTCTGGAGATGACGACTCGGCTGCGTTGCCCCCTTCGGGGCGTGTAGCGTTGTCCGAGACCGATCCAGAATGGGCGGCTATGCTTTCCCGGGCCGCCGAGAAGGTTGGGCTTGCGTGGAACCCTCCACCACGTCCCGAACCTTCTCGGTTGGACGATTGGTTTCTCGGGGCGGGCCGTGCTGGTTCTCAGTGCGCCGCCCCGGTACCTTTCTTTCCGGAGGTGCATGAGGAGCTTTCTAGGACGTGGAAGGCACCGTATAGTGCCCGAAGCCGTTCTAGTGGCTCCTCCCCCCTCGCCACCCTCGACGGCAGGGCAGCTAAGGGGTATGTGGATATCCCCCCAGTGGAGCGGGCCGTCACGATGCAACTGTGTCCGGCGTCCGCTTCCTCTTGGCGGGGTAATCCACGCCTCCCGTCCAAGGCCTGTAAGTTTTCGTCCGGTCTAACGGCGAAGGCTTACAAGGCCTGTGGACAGGCTCCGGGAGCTCCGTGTGGCAACCGACCTCGCCCTCCGGGCGACGAAGGAAACCGCACGTTCAGTCGGTCAGGCGATGTCCACCTTGGTGGTCCAGGAGCGCCACCTTTGGCTCAACCTGGCGGATATGAGGGACACCGATAAATATCGGTTCCTGGATGCCCCTCTTTCCCAGGTTGGGTTGTTCGGCGACGCGGTCGAGAGCTTTGCCCAGCAGTTCTCGGCCGCACAGAAGCAGACGGAGGCCATCCGGCACATCCTGCCCCGGCGGACCGCTGCTGCTCCTACCCGTCCGCCGGCCGCAGACCCTCTGTCTACTCGTCGCCGAGGTCGGCCTTCTGCGGCGTCCTCCGCTCCCGCTAAGTCCCAGCAGCAGCAGCAACCATCCAGGCCTCAGCGTGGAGCAAGCCGTAGGAAGCCGACCCCGCCCGTCCAGGCCGCTGCCAAACCAGGAGGCAAGCGACGGTGCAAACGACCCTGAGACTAAAATAAATTCTCGTCGCTTTATAAACTTAAGATTGAGCCACTGGAGTCACTTGGACTATATTAATGATGTCTTTAATACATTTTCTGGGCCAGCGTTATAATGTCTTAGAAGCATATGGAGAAGTGATCCAGCACTCAGATTTAATAAACAATATCTTAATTTGTGTTCCGAAGATGAACAAAGGTCTTACGGGGTTGGAACAACATGGGTGAGTAATTACTGACAGAATTTTCATTTTTGGGTGAACTAACCCTTTAATTAAATGACTGCATGCTATGTAAGGAGTCAGAAAAATCAAGGTTACTTTCAGATATGTTACACATAATCTCTTTCGGTTCGGTGGCAGCAGTTTTTCATCTGCGTCTGCCATGCCATTTCCTATAGAAATAAAATATTTTTTGTTAGTATGCGCTGCGCATTTACAAATAGAAATTCGATCAGGCAACAAAATAGAATCCAGCAAATTTGATATTAACCCAGCATGAAAGATAGGTCGACCATCTGACCACACCCCAAAATCATAAGCAACTGCAAACGAATTACGATAATCTGTGTAAATTGTTACACGTTTTCCTTTCATTAATTTCCAAGCTTCAGTTAAAGACAAACTCCGCTCCTTAAACAGAATAATTAATGCCAACGGCCCTAAGGCTAACACTTCAAATTCAGTGGTCACTGCCTATCTTGCCCAAATCAGGCCTTTTGTTTTGACTCTGAAGGCACAACCAACTACAAACAAAACATTCTCACAGTTTTCGAGTCTTGTGTCTATCCGGTAAGGTCATGGTGTACAGACATAGTCAAGGATAGTCAAACAACAGTGATGTTCCCATCCTCCTCCTTTGTTCACCCGCTAGCTTTTCGCAAATTTGACAGGGCTCTCTTGATCATTTTTATGGTGACTTAACCAATTTCTATGCAGTCAAGTCTATTATTTTACATTTATCATTCTGATCACACATAGCTGACTAATTAAATTTAGGCTATATATTCTTTCTTTTTTTTAGCAGTTGGCTCTAAAATCATTTACTTTACAATATTATTTTTTATGTTTTACTTGAGGCGAGACACGGCAGGCAAAAACATCGTTTTTTTTACTGGTCAATTTTGAGATTTTTGGATATTTGTCTTCTTTCAGACTTGTGGTGAAAAAAAGTCTGAAATACACATTTAGGTCTTTATTTTATTACACTTTGTCTGTTTGCGTCTGTAGATTTCTCATAAATTCAACAAAAGTTGGCGTTCTTAATCAACATGCTGCTCCGCGATCTGCCGGCACCCTTTCATCACATGCACCGTTAGGAAGCTCTCTCTCTCCTCATACTCCAAGTCTGAAATCTCCACTTCAGTAGCACCTATACACCAAACTTTCCAGTCTTGTACCTAGTTATATTATGAAGACATTTACAGAGGGATTTGTAAATATATTATTCCTAGCCTGATTTATATAACATCTTATTCAAAAAAAACATTTTTTTAAGGCTATTGACAGTATTTTCTGATTTACAGGATAACAAAAGTAGATATCCATAAATCCCTCTGTAATTTTTTTCCCATCTAATATGTGAACACAATGAAAAATTATTTTTAACCTGGCTTTATCCAATACTCAGATTTTAAAATATATGCAAATTAGCGCATATTTAATTAGATATTGCCTAATTTGCATATTTAAACATTAAATTACAGAAAACTTGTAATACATTTCTTTCTCATCTTAATGTAGGTAATCAACTGGGAAAGTTTCATGGTGATATCTGCTAGTTAAAAATTTTACCCTATTCACCTGTAGTGTCTCGCCTTAATTTTACATGGTCTCTTAACCAGATCCAAATAATATCTGTTCATTATTCATTTGTTTTTATAAAAAAGTCATCTGGGTTGTTTTGGTTCTAAAATCATTTCTTGTTTTGTTCAAGCTTTAGCAGATACCTCCACTCAAACAGTCTCTCTCACTATACACACAAATAATCTTTTCAACAGCCTCTTAAGACTCTAACTTAGACAGAATGTAATATTAAATTCATTACTATATAGAACTTTCTAATTAAAACCCTTACGACAATCTAAAATACGTTATTCAAGTAACATTTCTTAGGTTATCTTTAGTTTAAATGCTGGATGGATTCACTTAACCTTTGTTATCCAGATTTTCTCTCTAATTTTTTTTCTCAGAAGATCTAAGATTTAAAAAACAGTCTTCATCTTTAGCCATCACCATGTCTTGGTCATTATCCTATGCCATGTCTAATGACCTGTAGGAGTAAAACTATGATATAGTCAGGAGGCCAATTCTGAAAAGGGCTTCCGTTAAGACTTTTGCGGACATGTTTTGGTACAAGCTGTCACCCTATTTTTTTAGTTAGAAGACAACCATAGGTAAGATATTAGGGTGGTTGTCAAGCTGAATTTTTTTTTTTTGTGACTTGTACAAGCAATTTCAGGCCAATTTGTTGGTTTCCTGCTCAACACGACATGCCAACAGTAAATGTTGAATATCTCCACAACCACAAGGGCCATATTCATAAAAATGGTATCAAATGAAAGCCAACACTCATGGGATGTCTGCTGAAGTGTCAGAATGAACATTTATTGTACAGTGTAATAGACAACAGAACTAGAACATGAAAAAAACAATCTCCGCCTAAAGAGAACCAGTTTTCAAAGTGAATATCAGCTTGGAAACATAACCTAGTATCCCAAAACCTCTATCAATCAGTACCCATATCTATGGGAATGAGTCAAGCCAAGTTTAAAGCTTGTAGGGAGAGACAGTGCAATGCTGCACAAGTTATAATACTTTAATGTCAAGGCGGAAATTTAGAACTGTAGATTATGGTCTATGGTGCTATTTGACTTAGTGTACCAGGTTGTAACACAAATTATATTTAATTCACATATCACTATAGTTATTAATTCCATCCTAACAAAACTGCTCTTTCACTTCTTTAGGGTTAGGGGTTAGTAACTAGTTAGTAGTAATAACTATGTAATAGGCGTATGGCAAAGGTATGTTTTTCCCCATCAAAGCAGTGGCTCTCAGGTTGGCAGAGGTTGGCTCTCAGGTTGTCAGTCTCATCCCTTTGAGACTGAATGGATTGAATAAGCAAGGTCAAGCTAAGCGCAATGCAAATAATGGTGTGTGTCTATTATATTGCAAAAATTTGCACAATATTATACTACAATAATCTCTAGAAAGAGCACAAAGACACCACTTCCTGAAAAATCACTTCAATCAAAGGGCTTTATCTTGACAAATGAAACATTTTTCCCAATCAATATCTCTTCCTATTTTTTTTTTCTTTGGACGCTAGGCTTACTGCTCCCTCTGGATCCATGTTATCTCATCTGAAGGCAAAGAAATTTTTCACTACACTAGTCTGATTGGTTTCTGAGTGGATCACTACAATGTCCTCTGACATAAGCTGAGGGCTTTGCTATCTAACAAACTTATTAACACTTTTAGCTATACACTGTAAAAAATTTGTAACACTCCCAAATCAAAAATTTCAATTGACCGATAACATCTACATTTTTCAATTGGCCCAAGTGAAATTCTGTAAATTCAAAAATTAAATGTACAGATTTTCACTTGGGCCAATTGAAAAATTTAGATGTTATCGGTCAATTGAAATTTTTGATTTGGGAGTGTTACAAATTTTTTACAGTGTAGAAGACTGTAAAATAGGCTGCTGTGCAGCAAATAAATTAAAAACATAATATTTCCATTACACATCTGGACAAAACTTAATTTACCTATTAGTAAGTAAGCTAGTAATTATGAAAGTAAATTAGCCTAGCTATACACTCACCTAAAGGATTATTAGGAACACCTGTTCAATTTCTCATTAATGCAATTATCTAATCAACCAATCACATGGCAGTTGCTTCAATGCATTAAGGGGTGTGGTCCTGGTCAAGACAATCTCCTGAACTCCAAACTGAATGTCAGAATGGGAAAGAAAGGTGATTTAAGCAATTTTGAGCGTGGCATGGTTGTTGGTGCCAGACAGGCCGGTCTTAGTATTTCACAATCTGCTCAGTTACTGGGATTTTCACGCACAACCATTTCTAGGGTTTACAAAGAATGGTGTGAAAAGGGAAAACATCCAGTATGCGGCAGTCCTGTGGGCGAAAATGCCTTGTTGATGCTAGAGGTCAGAGGAGAATGGGCCGACTATTTCAAGCTGATAGAAGAGCAACTTTGACTGAAATAACCACTCGTTACAACCGAGGTATGCAGCAAAGCATTTGTGAAGCCACAACACGCATAACCTTGAGGCGGATGGGCTACAACAGCAGAAGACCCCACCGGGTACTACTCAACTCCACTACAAATAGGAAAAAGAGACTACAATTTGCACGAGCTCACCAAAATTGGACAGTTGAAGACTGGAAAAATGTTGCCTGGTCTGATGAGGCTCAGAGTTTCTGTTGAGACATTCAGATGGTAGAGTCAGAATTTGGCGTAAACAGAATGAGAACATGGATCCATCATGCCTTGTTACCACTGTGCAGGCTGGTGGTGGTGGTGTAATGGTGTGGGGGATGTTTTCTTGGCACACTTTAGGCCCCTTAGTGCCAATTGGGCATCGTTTAAATGCCACGGCCTACCTGAGCATTGTTTCTGACCATGTCCATCCCTTTATGACCACCATGTACCCATCCTCTGATGGCTACTTCCAGCAGGATAATGCACCATGTCACAAAGCTCGAATCATTTCAAATTGGTTTCTTGAACATGACAATGAGTTCACTGTACTAAAATGGCCCCCACAGTCACCAGATCTCAACCCAATAGAGCATCTTTGGGATGTGGTGGAACGGGAGCTTCATGCCCTGGATGTGCATCCCACAAATCTCCATCAACTGCAAGATGCTATCCTATCAATATGGGCCAACATTTCTAAAGAATGCTTTCAGCACCTTGTTGAATCAATGCCACGTAGAATTAAGGCAGTTCTGAAGGCGAAAGGGGGTCAAACACAGTATTAGTATTGTGTTCCTAATAATCCTTTAGGTGAGTGTATGTCTGGTAAGTATATAGCTAGTTGGAAAACAGTTTAGCTTACCTGTTTCTGGCAACATTTGATGGTAGAATGGTAGAATCTTGAGGTAAATGTTTGTGTAGACAAATAGATCAAGTTAATCTGTTGTGTGGTTGTGTGATTCACTCCTTTATAAAGTTTTGTTCAGACTGTACTGTTGACACCTGCTGTGATCATCTTCTCTGGATCTGCTGCCTCAATCTGCTGCCAAATCACAGCTGTGCTGACACAACAGTGACCCTTGTGGTGTGATACTCTTGTGGTATTTATTGATTATTATTTTTTAATGATCATGCTTGCACATAAGTTGGATTATATTGCACATTTGCCCAAAATTACAATAGGTAACATGGAAGAAAATGGAAGCACTTTGGGAAAAAAATCCGCTTTTACCACTTTTAAGAATATAGTGTTAAAATGGACAAAAAACCATTTTCTAAGCTGACAACCTGGCTAGAATACATGTTGAGGGGTTAAATATTAATACTGGATAGGTTGTATACTTGTACCAAAAAGTGTCCAACAAAGTTTTAATATCAGTTTTGGCCCCCTGACTAATATAGACATACCGTAAATCCTCTAATAAAGGCCCGGGCCTTTATTTTACTCAAGCGCATCGCGGCCCAGGCCTTTATTGGAAGGAGGCCATAATTAGAGACAGGCCTTTATTTGTATTTGAGCAAAACGGACTACCAGTAGAATGAATAAAAACGAGATTTTGTGTCTATTTTAACCTATAAAATACTAGGTTAATTGATTGAAAACGTACAGTTAGTTACCATATAACATTATGGTATGCATACAGAACATTAACAACAAATAAATATAATATAAATAATATTTTTTTGTGAAAAGCAATGATTCATTTTGAAACAGTATTTGTTCCAGCAGTAGTAAAGTTAGCTCCACAACAGCACGCATCTGTGCATTCATTGATTTCATTCATTCATTCACACACTAGAAACGCGTGTCTTTTTGCGTGTAACTTACAGATATTGCGATTAGAACAAAGCAAATAGAACTGACCTATTTCTCAGCTGGATCCGTTGCTCCTCGAAATAATACTTCCAAGCACTTCTGAGGTAAATTTTCCAGGATTATTATTACTTAGATAGATGTGTGTTATCCAGCTGATTGTGGGTGTTCAGGTTTGCGTGGATCGCCTCAGATTATTTGCGTTTGAATAACGCGCGCTCTCCGTAATTAAGAGATCAAAGTCAACAGAGTATTTTGAAACTCGTTTGCACTTAAGAAAAAAAGCGAGCCTATCGCGCCAGTGCGATTGTCGATCCCAGGGGGTTAAAAAATAGATTTTCGCCAAAAATCCTCTTTGGCTCTGCAGCTGCCATGGTAAACAACATTAGCCTACCGGTGACTGAATTCTCACGTGCGAGTCAAGAGCGAAGTGATTGACATGACCAGGCTACCATAGCTATGGCTTGGATTCATTAGCAAACATTGCCCCCCTGTGGTATTTGCATGTTACTATCACAAGCATAATGTTGTGGCCTGCCCAGAAAAACGTTGTATCTAATAATAGCCCCGGCCACTATTAGAGACCGGCCTTTATTTACCTCCGCCAACAGCGAGACCGGCCAATGTTAGAGACCCGGCCACTAATGGAATACAGGCCACTATTAGAGGATTTACGGGTATTAGTTCAATATCAATACTTAAAGGGATACTTCACCTCTGGGAAGATGAATGTGTATTTAAAATAGGTCATTTAAGTAGAAGAAATGTGAAGAAATTTTTGAATTTGGAGCTTTCTAGACTGAGAAAAGCCAGAAAATGTATTTTTGGCTTATGTGGATGAAAGACAACAACTCCCAGAATGCACTTGCTTCGCTGCCTTAGGAGGCCACGCCTATCGGTAAGAGTGCGCAGTTGTTGAAAACAACAAAGCTAGCCTACGTGATGAGTTTGCGAGGGATTTAGAGATCGTCCAAAATGTCCGGGATTCGGCTTTTGCGTTCTACAGTCGCCCTTCATCATGTTTACTGTGGCGAGCAGGATGAGGCTGACGGCCGCGGGAGAACGGCGCGAGGCCGGTGGCATGATTACTGAGACGCGCCGGGTCTCGCATCTCTCACGGAGGAGCGGGAATTTTTCTTAGCAATGGTAAAACGCACATCAACCGATCACTTGTTTAGCGCTCATGTAAACACCAATCGGAATGAATTCAGTTAGATTGAAAGGTGTGCATGTAAACAATGAATGGCGACCGCAGAAAGCAAAAGCTTGAATCCCGGACATTTTGAACGATCTCGCCCGCCGGACAAGTCCGGGAAAAGGAGGATGGTTACTTACTCAGCTTTCTCCTACTATTCAGCTTTCTCCACAGAACAAGAGCTTGCTAGCTTAGCTTCCAAAGAAAGGCTGACTGTGTGTACATTCTGTGAGTGAGATCCCACCCTGTATGGGCGGGCTGAAAACATGCGGAACAACGCCATCTACTGGCTGTAGTCTTTAGCCTCTGGCCAGAAAATCCTCCGATGACGCAAAATGACGATTTTTGCGTCATCGGAGGATTTTTTCCAGACAAAAAATACATAAATCTCTTGTCTCAGGGGGATATGAGGGTGGAAAGCATGGTAATTCGAAAATACTACAGGTTTTCTACTAATACAAAGCTTAATGCTAAATCCTGAAGTAACCCTTTAATATCAATATCAATATCAATATCAGTACATCATGTTCCTCATATAAACGAAATTGTCTCCACAACAAATAATGACAATCACCTCATGGTCTTAGCTGGTTTTTGAAAGCCCATTCCCATCAGCTCTTTATTTATAATCTTCCTCTCTTCAGGGTCTTTTCTTGGCACTCTAATATCCATCTCACATAAAACACCTCCCATCAGGAGATGCCCAGCGGTGGCGTGACCCCCTGCCTTAGGTTGCCCTCTATTTGGCCAAAGAGGATCTTACCAGTCATTGAGAAATCACCTTGTGCACACTGGTAACCGCTCTTTCCCATCACAAAATCAGTTTTCTTCAACAGAATCAGGTGTTTTCTGGAGCTTAGGTAAGAGCCACCAGAGCCATTGGGGTTGCGTAGTGTTAAAACAGGGAGACAGGTTAATAACAGCAGTAATTAATCACTAAAATCCATCAAACACTTAAAAGCATCAACCTAGCACTGCTGAGATTATACTCAGTGAATTAAGATCACAACCGTCCATTCAATGTAATGTTACATCTGTAACTGGAGCCATCAGCCCTGTATCATGGTGCAGACTAAGATTAGACAAAGAAGTTACTGGTCCTAAATAAACTAGTCAAAAATGTCATTTCTATTGTTTAAAGTCTGTATCATTATTTTAAAGACTTCTTTAAAGTCATTTAGTTTTACTTGTATATTTTAAATACAATTTGCTCTCTGAATGGCAATTATTTCTTTTAACATTCTGTTGATTCAACTGAAACACTGTGCTTAATAGCTTATTATCACTTATGACACAGGCTCAGATAACAGCATTCAGCTGACTTTGAATTAGAGAGAGACTCTGAGGCATTCAGGACTGGTCTTTTCATAAACTTGTAACATTTTCAATCTACTATCTTTTTACTCTGGCCCAGCTTAAGTGATCTTTGTCAGCGTTTTCAATATAAACATAATTTTTATATAGTTTTGCAACTCACGGTAACACTTTATAGTAACGTTCAGTTGTAAGTCATTAATAAGTGGTTAGTTAATGATGAACTAATCATTTACAAAACATTCATAAATGATTAGCAAGTGATATACTAACATTTTATGTATGTTTTGTAAATTCCGTTACAAGTCATTTACAATTGATTAGTAAATGATTAACTAATCATTTATGAAACATGACTATGCATTCATAAATGATTAATAAGTGATATGTTCATTATTTTATGTATGTTTTGCTCACATCAGGTGCACAGTGGTTAAAGACTCCATGTGTTTCAGAGAAGACCGCTGTCTATACCCTCACCAGTCAGCACTTACACTGCAGTACACACTACAGTGTTCAACACCTGTTATAGATGTGTAAACGCATGAATAAATCATTTACAGCACTTTCTGCATCCCCTAATCTAAAGTGTAAACTATTCATCACTTGTAAATGTCTTACACTTCATTCATAGATTACCACTTCAAGAATCAAAAAGGCATAAGATCTACGAATGTTATCTACGAATGTATATGTAACACATTTACAAGTGGTGAATAGTATATAACATTATTTATTAAACATTTATGAAACGCATATTCATGTTTTGTATATGATTAGTTAATCATTTACTAATCAATTGTAAATGACTTGTAACGGAATTTACAAAACATACATAAAATGTTAGTATATCACTTGCTAATCATTTATAAATGTTCTGTAAATGATTAGTTCATCATTAACTAACCACTTATAAATGACTTACAACTGAACGTTATTATAAAGTGTTACCAAAATGGGTATTATAGAACTTTCCTTCAAAAGGATTTCCTTAAAGGGATACTCCACTTTTTTCGGAAATATGCTCATTTTACAACTCCCCTAGAATTAAACAGATGAGTTTAACTGTTTTAGAATCCATTCAGCCGAACTCCGGGTCTGACGGTACCACTTTTAGCATAGCTTAGCATAGATCATTGATTCAGACGAGTCCAGTAGCATTTCTTTCAAAATGACCAAAGAGTTTCAATATTTTTCCTATTTAAAACTTGACTCTTCTGTAGTTAATCAAGGAACTGTGCGGCCGTACCATGGGTGCAGCAGGCGTAGTGATATGACGCAGCGCCTGAAATTAGTCCCCAGCTCGGTAACTTCTTCCAACGTGACTGGGACTAAGTTTGTCTAACCTATTAGACCTATTTTCAGGCGCTGCGTCATATCACTACGCCTGCTGCACCCATGGTACGGCCGCACAGTTCCTTGATTATTACGCCGGAATGAGAGTAGTTCCTAGCCATATAGGCTTAGAAAATCGCAACTTTTCATTTTCCGTCGATCTTAGTACACGGTTTAACTACAGAAGAGTCAAGTTTTAAATAGGAAAAATATTGAAACTCTTTGGTCATTTTGAAAGAAATGCTACTGGACTCGTCTGAATCAATGATCTATGCTAAGCTATGCTAAAAGTGGTACCGTCAGACCCGGAGTTCGGCTGAATGGATTCTAAAACGGTAAAACTCATCTGTTTAACTCTGGGGGAGTTGTAAAATGAGCATATTTCCGAAAAAAGTGGAGTATCCCTTTAAGACTTTAGTCTTTTGACCTTATTTTTATCTCTTATTCTTTCTCAGACGAAAACGTTATTATCGTCATATTAAACACTGATCTACTTTCAAACCCACATTAACACCAGAAATTTCTGTCACATTTAAAGTTACGGGCTAAATGGCCCTGCTGACCACAACTCCTCTAGTGAATTTGTTTCAGCCTCAACTACAGCAACAGACACCTTACCTATAGTTTGATCATTATGAGCTTGCAAACGGATCCAACTTACTGCCCACCTTTGAAGCAATGTGTCCCAATCAGAAATGTAAACAGAGCCACTGATAAGCATGTCTCTGTACTATTTTGACAGTCCACCAGTGGCAGATTCAATCACAATAGCCGAATCATAATCTTCATCATCATCATTGGCAGCACATTCATTTTCATAAGCTGGTTTTCACAAAGTTTCTGTTTACTTTAGTCACATTTGTCCAGGGAAATAATCCCATAATTTCTTTTACTTGTTTTTTGTAAAGCACAGTTATTCATAAATAGTCCCATAAATTCAATCAAACATTTTATTTTCATAAAATAATTGTTTCTACTATATTTCTTTTCATCTATCAAATGGTTAGTCTGCAGATACAACAAGTATTATCATTATTGTCTCAGTCCCACTTATCTCTACTGTTTATCTTATTACTTAATATCTTACAAAATATCGTATTACTCATATCTCAATCCCATAGTTCACACAGACAGCCTTATAGCTGCTTGCTCCTTCAATCCTTATTATATAAATGTAAGTTCTCTAGACATCTAGATTCATGTCATGCATCCATTTACTGGATGAAAAAGTAAAAACTTTTTTTTCTCCTGGCAGTTTGACTTTTTTCTTTGCACTCTGCATCCTCTAACCAGCGCAGTATTGTTGGCTTATAATCAACACACACACACACACACACAACATTCCTTCTGTTATTCACGTCCCTCTACAACAGGGTCTTTAACTACTGTCAGCCTAGTGACACTTAAAGTTCCTTCTCTAGGGAAATCATGGTAATTAACCTTTCAATACTTCTCAAACATTTGAACCCATACACTCTCCTCATTAGACAAAACACCGGTTTATCATAATGATCTTTTTGGCGCATTTTACTCTGAGATTTCCCCATGATGGTCAGTATTTTCTGTGTTTTTTTTCCCCGGCGCGCCTACATAACTCTAGACGTCTCTAGAGAGATCAATTTTTACCTCAATTGAAAAAGGAGAGCACTTGCTCACAGTTTTGATCAGCCAGACCCTCGGGGTTTCCCCCACTACAGTACCGTGGATTAACTAAACCCACCAGACTAGTATCCCCGTACAAGTCACCACAGTGTTCCTTTGAGCATCATGAGTCAATTCCCCTCAGGTACCTTTTATAATTTAGACTTTGTCTCTTACCAGTCTCAGCTATACGCCACTTCAGTTATTTTTATGATTCCAGTGGTGTCTCTCCTGGACCCTGGCGGTCGGCCCCTCGTCTATCAAGTTTACGAGGTAGGGCTGGAACTGCTCAGTCCAGGTGGCCAAACACAGTCCACTCTCAGGTCCAAGAGGCACATCCAAGGAATCCTGCCGACAACACCAAATTGTGGTGGCAAACAAAATTATATCACTGAGTGTGACAGTGAAGGGAGGGCATCGTTTCTCCTTTATAGTCTTGATTCCCAGAATGTTATCTTTCTAGGCCAATGATGGTATTTTCAACCATATGTGGAACATTCTTAGACTTGTTCATCATAGTTTAACCTTGAGTGGAGGCCCTCCTGTCACCTACCGACACTCTTTACCATTCCAATACAATTCCATATTAGAATAAGGTTTGTGTGTGCTCTTTTACTGTCATATGATGGTCACACACATCTTAAAAATAACATTTCTTCCACAGCTTTCTAATGGAGACAGCCTTCAATGTAGCTTGATGATATGCAGCCTAACTGAGAAGCACCCTGCATGATTTTTATTTCCTTCAACTTGTCCCAATGCATTAGGGGATTGCACCAAAATGCAATAAATCCGAAATGAGAAAAAAAATTCAATAAATTCAATGCCAAAAAAACATGGACTTTGTACTACCATTATCTACACAGACACACTGCTGTGAGCATGGAGAATACACTGATCAGCCACAACATTAAAACCACCTGCCTAATATCAGTCCCCCTCGCGCTGCCAAAACAGCTCTGATGCTTCGGGCATAGACTCTGAATGTGTCCGTTGGTATATCTCGCATGAAGTCATTAGCAGCAGATCCTTTAATTCCTGTAATTTGCAAAGTGGGGTCTCCATGTGTGTCCGGTCCTACTCGAACTGGGGTCTCCGGCGTGGGAGGCGGTCGTGTTAACAAGGACGCTAAAGGCCGCAGCCTGTGGTGCGCCTCTTGAGGCCAGAGGAGTGAAGTTTACATGCACAGCTCTTACTGGCATACGTTACACTCACCCCTCTAAACCTCACTCCCATCTGGGACACAGCACCAAATGTAACCAGTCCTACTCAACCCGCTCCGAGCTGGATTCTAACCGCAGGATAACCCTTCCCACGTGGGAGGTCAGGTGTGCTAACAAGGACGCTAAAGACCACAATCTCTAGTGTCAGTTGTTAGCATGCCTTTTGAGGCCAGTGGAGTGAGGTTTGCACACACAGCTCTTACTGGCCTACGTTACACTCACCCCCCTAAACCTCACTCCCATCTGGGTCACGGCACCTAATTGAACCGGTCTTACTCGACCCGCTCCGAGTGGGATTCGACCCTGGGTCTCCGGCATGAGAGATGTGCACGCTAACAAGCACGCTAAAGACCACAGCCTGTAACGTCAGTCACTAACGCGCCTCTTGAGGCGAGGGGAGCAAGGTTTACACACACAGCTCTTACTGGCCTACGTTACACATGGATCGGATTTGTTGGTCCAGCACATCCTGCTGTCTCTGCCGCCCTGCCTTCTTCCCATAGTGCATCCTGCAGCCATCTCTTCCCCAGGTAAACAATGCACACGCACCCAGCCATTCACCAGATCTCACCAGAGAGTTACTGTCATGTCGAGCTTTTATGCTACATATTCATGGTGTGCATGTGCTGTAGGGCAATTTCAGGTGTGGAGACACAAACACAGTTCATGCATCAGCTGCACACACACATACATAAGAGCTTCTTGGCTCATTTTAGACATTTCTGTCTTGAAGCAGAGTGCCTCAGCACTCAGTGCTTTGATCTTCTCTCCCAGTCCAGAGAGAGAGAGAGAGAGAGAGGCAATGAGGAGGGTATGATGTTGCAGAGGAAGTGGCCTGATTTGCAGCCTAATTTTTTTTTTTACTTTACTTACTTTTACTTTATACTTTATTGTCCCATTCCTGGGAAATTTGTCTTGGACAACATGACACGGCCAGTACACAACTTCGATCACACACACAACACAGTATGGCATACAATAATTACAATATAACAACATTCCAATAATAAAAACTAGCAGCATCCTACATTAATTTTGAAAATCTCTATTTAAAATTTTGACCGCAGTTGGCACAAAAGAGTTTTTATAACGATTAGACTTACACATCAAGACTCTGAATGGTCTCCCTGATGGTAACAAATTAAAATTCACATGTAAAATGTGTGTATCATCAGAGACTATTTTTTTTAGCTTGCTTTAAAATAGATGCCTCGTACAGCTCTTGTATGGTTCGTTTTTCCTCCCACCCTATCATTTTTTGAGCAGTATGCACCAGTCTTACTAGTTTTGATTTTGATTGAACAGACAGATTTCTATACCATAAAGTGATACCATATCTTAAGCTCTCAAAAACAGACTGATAAAACAGAAACAATATCCTCTGGTTCACCCCAAACACTTTTAACCTTTGCAGGATATATAGCCTCTGCTGCAGTCTAGAACAAAGAGTGCTGATGTGAGAAGACCAGCATAATGAATTGTCCAACTCCTAAGTATTTATATGAAGAAAACTGTTCAATAATATTACCATGTATTATTACACGGCTATGGTCTCCCACAGATCTAGGATCAAAAATCATTCAATTCATTTAAAATCAAGGAATCAGAGTCACACCAGCCAACAAACCTGTCAACATCAGAAAAATACTGCAAGGGTTTGGTTGTCTTATTGGCATATGTACATTGCTTTACAACAACAGGGTCATTCCTACCATGCAGTAAATGTAATATTCCAGGTTCCTTTAAAAAAGCTAGTGTCATGAATTGGCTGAGAATGAAGACAAGGTAGGCGAAGTAGATCTATAAGCAGCATTACTTTATTAAATCAAACAAAAGAGTATGATCCAACACGAAGAGTAATCCAAACAAGTGAGAAGGCAAAGAAACAGTTTGCATAGCACAGACAACAACAGACAATGAACAAACAGAACTGAGGGCATTACATACACAGAGAACTAATGAACAAATGAGGAACAGGTGAGATCAAATCAATGAAACAATGAATAACCATGGCAATGGAAGAAAACAGAAGGCAAACATTTATAAAATGTGCGTACACAAAGAGTGTGTGTCCACTAATTCCACGGCAACATTAATATTTATAAAAACGATCTTTGGCCTTTACAAAGCAGAGATCAGAAACCATTCAGCTGCGCACAAATTCAAGATCATTTGCGATTTATAAATTTCACTTTCTTAAAGAGAGGTGTACAGTACATTCGTTCTCTGAATCACACGTACGCACATTTGAGAAATTATCGTAAGATCAAAAGGTCGGATGGTTTCTATACAGCATTTTAGAAATGAGGCCCAGGAAATAACGAATAACAAATTAAAAGTCCTTGAAAACAAAACAGAAACCAAAACAGATTACGACAGCTAGTTTCTTAATGAGATGATCCTCCAGGATGTGACATCCTATTGGAGCGCAAACATCAGTGAGTACAGGCAATATTTTGCAATGTTTTGTGGTATATTAGTTGGTTTATCTCACTCTAAAACATTCCATCCTGTTTGATAAAATTACAAAATCTGTATATTGTCCTCATTTGAAAAAAAAATCTAAATGAACTTGTCATGCAAGCAAACACAATCCCTCACTGAGAAACTTCAGCTCTTTATTTCCAACCTGTTATTTTCTCATTGTGCAGATATTTGAGTTATAATTTCTAAAGTCAAAATGTCTGACCTTGACGAAAGGCTGTAAACCATTTTATTAAATACAATCAATAAATTAGAACACAAGACTATATATTTATTTATTTATTTAAAAGAGTCCAAAGGTACAACATAACATGACCCATAAATAGTTTCATGAATACTCACTTCATCCTCTTTTGTTCTCCAGTTCCTCCTCTCGTCCTTAAAGAGTAATGGTGCTCTCTGGGTTTGAGAGATGAGGTGTTGGGAGTTTTAATAGCCTAAATAAAGAACACACAGCCGCTCTGAGAATCAGTCTGGACATAATGGCTCCAACTCTTAGCTAATTAGAACTAATAGTGGTAAGGAAAGAGGCAGAGAGGTTTTTCACACCCTATTGAGCAGCAGATCCGTCCAACAGAGAGCGAAGAGTAAAAAATCAAGGATAGTTACGACCTCCTCCCTAGGTATCAGATCCTCTCTCTTTGTATGGAGGAATGCCGTAATTGAAGGGGATTTGACATACTCATTTCCATCTTGACATTCGTTCCATGTGTCCCTTGGCCAGACAAAGGGCAAAAACAGTTTCTCATTTAAACAAGAGTTTGCTAACTATGTTAAAACCATACTTTATACAGTTTTAAAATTGAAATATTTACAGTATGTGTCACAAAAACACTGAGGATTTCAATTAGGGTGAAACTACACAAAATACAATTAGTTTCCTGCAACATACTTTACGCAAGTAAGAGAACACTCACACTAACACATTAAATTCTCAGCATTGCCTCAAGGGGAACTCTAGTGGGTATTACCGTTTTCTTCTGCAATCAGTTCTCCCTTTTAGCAACAATTTAATGAGTATTGCTGAGCAAGTTAGATACAGTTGATTAAATGCCAAAGATAGCTAAAGGTACCTCCATCCAGTGGCGTAAATAGGATTGTATTGGAACCAATGCAAAAACATTTGATGCCCCCAAACTCCCAGAGCGTACATGAAAATATAACACTGTAATTTTGTCTTACAAAATACTATTCTTTCTATTTAATCTGATTGCTAATATTTATTCGCTTACTAAAGCTAAATCTAGGTGAAGTTCATTATACCATTAACCAATTAAGCCATACCAACCACCCATGAGCACTGTGGGACTGCATTTTGCACTGGAAAATTACTAGTTTAATTTATGGTTTGAAATTGGTCAATTTGATATTTGCAGTAAAGCATAGAATATGTTTTGTCTTCCTTCCTCCCAGAGTACAATAATTTAAAATGAATCAGTAATAAAATAAATAAAATAGAAAATGCAGTAAATCTACTCTCAATGGTATCAATAAAGTTTATGTAACATCCAAGATCTTTTACACTACTCTTTCTTTTTCTCTCTGTACTGAGGGAGAGTTTTGATATCTGATTTCAATGCTGATGTGTTCATCCCTGGGCTGGTGATGTGATCTCCTTTCATATAGCGCATTAAATCTTAATGAGGCCAGCAGCGAACAACCTTTGCCGATCACAGCAGAGGAGAAAGTGACACACGAGCCTGCCACACCTACCCAGACGTTGGTGCGCTGCCCAATCGGAGGCCACCTTATCATTTGCGACATTTTAATGCATTTGTTTAATTGAGTTTCACATTTCACAAGAGTTTCCTTTAGCTCAGTAGATATGGCTTTGGGCCACTCTTAAGATGAAATCAGGAATAGTGGATAATTCAGGCTTCTGTAAAGAAGTTAAAACTAAAAGAAAGAGACAGACTAACTGTCTTATGTTGTGATTATTTATTATGTTTTACAGTTAGTTCAGGATGGTTGGTCTATTGAGGTCAACTAAAAAGTTCTTTTCTAGTGATGATGATTTAATAGTGTGACATATGCAGCTTTGAGCAGGTTTTGGCTTCTCGTAGTCTGTCACTACTGTTAGATTATAAAAAAACAGCACCGCTGCTGCAGCCAAAGCCAGCTTTTGTAACAAATTCAGCCTTTTATAATACATTTCAAGACAATTGTTGGGCTTCAATCACCTGCCGTGAGTATTATTCCAGGTATAATCCATAGCTCTCCATTTATTTCTAAGGATTATAAATGTTTGTGCAAAAAAAAGTGTTATTTAAAGATATTTAGACTTTTTATTTGCTGAATATCCGCGTCATCAAGGGATCCATAACACTTCGGTCAGTGTCGTTTTTGTCCCATCTATTAATTTATACATTCAGTTCACAATGGCTTAAATACACATCTTCTATGATGAAAATGCTTGTAATTTCTATATTAAAAATAATTTTGAAATTCATGAAGTTCTTGAAAATATATATATATATTAATCAGTTAATCATTATCTTCTATAAATTACAAATCTTCGTTGTTGCCACTTGCCATATTTATAAACCCCTGAAGACCATCACAACTGTTTGACAATGAAAATAAGTCTCTTAAAATATCTGATATTTTTAGGTTGTAAAATGTCATATGGTGTGTGGCTTGCCATTTTAACTTTTTAAAAATTAATAATGATATGTACACTCAAATGTATTAAAGCTCTAAAAGTATATTTTAATTGTTACACCCACATGACTTAAAGTCTAAAATAGCAGATGAAACAAACATGAAGTACATTTCTAAGAGCTTGGCACATTTTTTTATTTCACAAAATTTGTAAGAGTTTTTGTGTGTGTGTGTGTGTGTGTGTGTGTGTGTGTGTGCGTGTGTGTGTGTGTGTGTGTGTGTGTGTGTGTGTGTGTGTGTGTGTGTGTGTGTGTGTGTGACAATTATCAGTCATTTACCCACTTACTAATGAACTAATCGTTCAGATGACCCCTGACTAGCATATTTTAAATATATATAATTTATATTTATAGCTTATAGTAGATTTCTATTCAATTTTCATGCAGTTTTATGCTTTATAGGCCCAGCAAACACAGCAAAACTAAATATCTTTGAAAATAAACAAAGAAACACAAAATGTTAATAGAGTGAAAATTGCTATTCTTGTGTGTATTCATAAATCTAGTCAAAGCACACTCAGGTCCTCTAAAGATGGGTGGACTTAGTCATTTTCAGAGGCAAGAACTTTCTGATTCTTTTTGTTAAAGTAATTCTAAACTCTTATATGAGATGAGATTCTTTTATCCTCAGCACACGTGCTCAACGGGAGGCTCCTGTATCTCAGATACATCTCTCTGGTGCGAGCGTTAGAGTCTGCATATAAGAGAGAGATCAGATGGGGGGAAAAGAGTAGATAAAAGATATAAAAAAAACTGAATCTCTTGAATTGAATATTACCGCCCCACCTCCTGCAGCGAAAGTAGAAAGATAATTTACAGATTTGATTCGATCACAGATGGAGACAGAAAAAGTATCCGTGCATCTGTCTATCCAAACTCTTCCTCTCCTTCTCTTTTTTTCCAGCTTTAATCTCTGTTTTCAAAAGTTTGCGACGTGACAAAATTCTCACTAGTTACTTTTCAAAGCTCAACCAGGTGAGTACGTTTTCTTTGGCATGTTGTGACTGTTTTATCATTGTGGAAAGGCTGTGAAATTCGGTCTTCATGCTGCTATGAAGATTTGCGTTTAGCAGCCGTACAGAGCTACAGAAGCTGAAAGACCTGTCATTTAACAGCAAAACGGCTCAAAGCGACAGCATGATTTATCACAGATAAAAACAAATCTTTCTTTTCAGATAACTCTTCGCGGTTTCATTCTCCTTTTTACCCTGCAGTGAAATGGCATTTAAGCAGTGCAATGAGAAGTCCTCTCATATCTTCTTTCTTCTCTTCCTTTATGCGCACGCACACATAAACACACGCACCTCTTTCCACACAACAGATTGAGGGGGTGAAACATCTTGTTTTTTCTGAGACGAGAGGAAGAAAAATCTTCAGCTTCTCTGGCTTCAGTGTTCAGATAATGACACATGAACGTGTTAATGTATTCAAGACCTAAAAGGTCATGCATATCAATAATATGCTTTTAATGCTGGTTATTTATGTATTTCCACAGGAGTGTGGGAGAATCCTGCAAGGATTGAAAATCTCTCTCTTCGCTCTCACACAGGCCTTTGACCTTGGCTCTCCTTTGAGATGGGATACAGTCTTTGCAGCTTTTAAGGTCATTTGAAAGTTAGATCTCTTAATATACATTTGTTAGCACACAAGGGAACTGCCTACATAATCATGGCATGTATCCTTGCCGTTCTCAGTGGAAAAATAATCCAAGTTGTCTTATTTCTATGAGTTGTAACATGTTTACCAAATGTTATGCATTATGTTAGTTGACTTTCATCGACGTTTCATCAACTGATTAGTGAGTCATTGATTTAATGGTTAAAAATCCCCAAAAATTTGTAAAATTGGCCTTAAAATCCTAGGCTGTTTAGAGGCAAGTTCCAATGTGACAGCTTACCCCATATTTGAAATAAATTAAAAGTTTAATTAAAAAAAGGCAGTTCTTTTGAATTTTCTATTCATCAAAAAAAATAAAAAATAAAAATGTTTCACGGTTTCAACAAAGATAATAATAAGAAATGTTTCTTGAGCAGCAAATCAGCATATTATAGAATGATTTCTGAAGGATCATGTGACACTGAAGACTGGAGTAATGATGCTGAAAATTCAGCTTTGCTGTCACAGGAATAAATTACATTTTGAAATTTAAATTTTGAGCAATTAAATACAGCACAAGATACTTCTTTCAAGAAAATTAAAACATCTTATGCTGGGTACACACCAAAAGATAATCGGGCTGATTTTGGGCCGATTTCCCCCCTTCCGACAATCCTAGCTATGTCCCGATTATCTTGATGGTTTAACAGATTATTTTATCAGATTTTCCCTTGGTGTGAGGTGTGTTAAGAGTGTCCGAACCTGCTCGGAAGAACGTCGGAGCCGCTCCGATCGCGAATCGTAAATATTAAACATGTTTAATATTTACGATCAGAAATCCTGATGTGTGGGGGGAACCCCGAGGACAAACGCGCGCACGCTCTGGAGATAATATCACGTGAAACAAAACAATATCCAATCAGAAAGCGAGATGATGGAAGACACGGTCATTCTCTCTCTCTCTCACACACACACACACACACACACACACTTGCAGGAAGCTTAATGTTAAGATTTAGTATTCATAAGTATAAATTTCGAGGAAACAAGCCTTTGTTTTTCATTTTAAGTGCAGAAATTTTACAATACCTAAACACAATATTGGGTTTGAAAAATAAGAAAGCTGCAAAGTGCGTTTCAATCTGTAAACATTTTCAAATTTTTGTTTAACTTTTAAGTTTGTCACTGTTTATGTATATGTCTTTTTATGTTTGTTTATCGGCTTTACTCTTTGTACCCCCCTGACTGTAATTGTAATTCTTCAATAATAATCAAGAAAAAAAAGAAAAAAAAAAAAGAAAAAAAAGAAGAAGCTGAGTGTTAAGGGATCAGTGAGGTTCTATAGAGGGATTAAATAACTTTTTCTAAAGAGACAATAAATCCAATAAAGAATAAATAAAGACAATAAAGAATGAATATATTTCTGTATAAAAGGTTATATACAATGGTAGGTACAATGGTTTTTTCACGTGAATTTTCTGTGAAAATCATTCCAAACACTATCGCAATTTCTTCCTGCATGTTGTCCGTCATGCTTATTCTGAAGTCTCACGATATTTTGCGAGATTCCCTGTGTTCATAGTCGAGACTCTGGTTGAAAATCTGTTTGTGTGTGGTGTGCTGTCTTTGTCACATCATGGCACACCACACACTATAGGAGCAAAACGCTTAAATCTAGGATTTTTTGTCCTCATGTTTGTGGTCTGTCACATTTTGAAAATCTTATAAGATGTAAAAAATCTTTTGGTGTGTACCCAGCATTACTGACACCAAACTTTTGAACAGTAGTGTACAGGAAGAAAAAGCTTTGGAATTGAATCACTGTTGAATCTGCACACGCGTACTGGTACCTTCATTTCTACTGGATTAGCAGTGTAGCAATAATATGTTAATTAACAATGTTAGAATAATAATAACTATTTCTTTGTTTATTTTTCTTCTGCATAACTCACCACATTGTGAGGAGCTCTTTCTTCGCACAAAAATGAAAAAGATATTTAGAAGTTACAGCTGAAAATATGTAAAATAAATAAATAAATAAAGATTTTAGGTGCTTTTTTACAGTTTTTGATGCAACTGCATGAAACCGCTTTATTTATTTGCCTCGCTCTTCTGAGAGGATCAAAGACCTGGGCTTTCAACGGTATACTTTTACTCCATTATATTTGACTATAGGGGTTATCAACGTCGAGTACTTGTAAATACATATTTATTTATTTATTTATTTATTGGTGTGCCTTTTCTATCTCTCCCAGCATTCCTTTTAATCTTACCATCATTTTCTTTGGAATTCTCTCCTTTTCTCCAAACGTGACATAGATAAGCACGCTATCAGCAGCACCGCTTGTTTCAAAAGTCTGACAAGTTCAATGGTTATCATTTTCACAACATTCCAGCTGACGTGAAAGAAAATTACTTCCGAGCTCTTAAACCAGCCCTCACTTTTAACTTCCTCTGTCTTGCCAGACACTATATTTCCCCAATTCTAAGCTTGTTTGAAAACACATCCAAACACAAGCGTGCCATTCTCATCAAAACTCCTTTAATGACTTAAGCTGCGTTGAACTTTAATTCCAAAAGATGATTTAAGCTGAAATCAAGCTTTCTTCTTAAAACTCTTCCTTTGCATCTTTCCCCCTTCATTATGTCAACAGACATGGGTGAAAAGGCGAGGATATGGATACAACTGGCAATTAAAACCAAGTTCATTCATGAAAAGAAACAAGACTGAGAGAGATGGGAAGATAACCCGTGATCATTATCATTTCAGTGCATTAATATGCCTGCAGATTTTGATTTTCCTCAGTGCTGATAAGATACTGCTAATGAGGAGAGACATTGTAAGAGTTTCTAATGTTCACGCTGCAGTCCGATTTGGTTTTCAAATTTCAAATTGGATTTTGGTTTTCATGTCTTTAGAACTGACTGTCTGCTAGTGAGGAAATGTGATCCTTCTACCCGGTTTGCTATGGTAATGATGTAAGTGCCAACACAATGTCAGTACATTGCAAAAACTGAGAGCAGTCACTGTGGAAAGATACAACAGAAATGTAGTCTGCTCATGTCTGTCTTGACATCTGATCTCACCAGTGCTGAACTCAACTGAAGAACATTTTATGTATTCATGCCTATACCATCCAAAATGGCTGAGTCTTCACTCAATGACTGTAATTTTAAAGTATCCCTGAAGGCCTTGATTAGCTGCTACAGGGATGTTTAATTAGGGTTGGAGACAGGGGTGTAGCCAGAACCTTTTTCAGGGGTGGCCAGGCAAGACCCAGTGATTTCACTGGGGTGGAAAAAAAATCTTGCTTAAAATCTAGAGAAAATCACTTAATATGCATGTAACTGTGATTGTGTATAGTCTGAGTGGAATACCTTAAAATGGATGTGGAATGGAACGCACATAAAATGGATTTCATGTAACTGCTCCTGAACAAACACTGAATCATTGTTCCTATATGTAATGTTTGCATTTTTGCATTCTCTTCCATAGACAAGGAGTCTCCTACACAAACGTGATCCATCTATACCGTAAGTGTAATCGGTAGACTGATCAAACAGCTTATAATTGTCACATTGCAAAATGTTTAAAAGTTTGTTAAAAATGCAACAGTGTGTTCATTTATATTTTTGTTGCAAATGCAAGTGGCTGTGCATTTGTTTGTGCTATCACAGGATATGTGAGTAATGTACTGTAAGAGAGCATGTATAACTATATAACTATTTAGGCTATAATATATTACCAGATTTCTTATCTGATCATATAATCCAAAAATTCACTAATAATAATACAATAAAAAATATATACACACATAACATTTACACATAACATTTACACTTCAAACATCTTTACAATTTTAAAACCAACATGCCATCCAAAACCTCCCTCAAAACTCCTTCCACAGACCATATTTCAGAGAACCTTTGAATATCATTAATCAATTTAAAATGTGTATTCTATTTTAATTCAGTCACCATGCCTTTAAAAGTATTTTCTGCATCTACTGTACCCAATAACTTGTTTTTTCGAGTTGTCCAAATTGCCATTTTGGCCATACCCAACAAAAAATTCAATATGCATATTTTTCTTGTCTCATGAAATGTATATTTGGGACCACTTATAAAATACTGATTGGAAAAATCTTCACCAAAACCTTCAAAAAAAAAAAAAAAAAAAAAGACCCCCTAACCTCACACAATAAATAAATAAGTGGTCAACTGTCTCTTCAATTCCACAAAAAGGACATTCCTTACCCACTGCTGGATTCAGGTGTGCCACGTGTCTGTTTGTAGAATAAGTCTCCACTGTAGGTCTGCTGTACGTTTCTCAGTGGGAGGTTTGTACAGAGACCTCCAGGATCCGTTAAAGTCTGATCCAAACACTTCTGTCCACCTCCCTGCTCATACTCATTTTAAAACAGTCTGATGGGCAACTTTAACACAAGTATGGTAGATTGCTTTTTTTACCTGTTTCATGAAACTGTCCCATCTCCGGGGACTTAAAAGTTACGGTAGTAATGTGTCAGCATCTTCATAATTTTCCTTTGCTTCTGCAGATTCACTGATAGTTGGGAACTGATAATTTCTCCTCCAATCTTGAGCTGGTTGAGTTTCCAGTGCCTCCCTGCAGGTTCCAGGCAATGCTCTCTGCACCTCCTCTAACACCTGCTGCAGAAGACGGAGTGATCGAATACCCGTTTCACACTGTAGTGCTGCAGCCGTTTTCCATCCTTTAAGGTCTCTCAGATCTCCTATCCTCTTGAGTCCAGCTCCCGCCAGGCAGTTCATCAAGCTTCCTGATGACAGTGTTCTGGTTTGTATCAGTGGATTGTAAAACAATGGCTCTCCCATAATCCACTCCTTTGGTTTTGAAATATCTCTGCTGACATTGAAGTTATCAAGCCAAGCTTTCAGCATTGACCGATAAAACAGGGTTAAATTACTTAAGTCCAGTTCTTTAAGTCTCAGTTAAAACAATTGTTTCTCATAACCAAGACCAGATGCTGTCCTTAAAATAGCACAGGCAACACGAATCCATCCCAGATCCTCTTCATATAATATTATTTGTGCTGTTTGCAGTCTAAAAGTAATAATCCTGCTTCTTATGTCTATCAGAGCTTGTCCTCCTTCTTGTAAAGGCAGATTTAACGCAGATCCAGGAACCCAGCGTTGCCCCGACCAAAAAAAATCTACAAACTTCTTCTGTATAACTTTTATCAGTTCATTTGGAGGATCCAGCACATTTAGGCTGTGCCATAGCATGGAGGCGGCCAGGTTATTTGTAACCAAGACTCTACCCCTGTAGGATAGTTCAGGTAATAGCCATTTCCATTTAGACAACTTGGCTGACACCTTCTCCAGCATACCCTCCCAGTTTTTTTGTCTAGAATTTTCTTTACCCAGAAATACTCTAAGAATTTTATTTCCCTCTGTATTCCATTGTAACCCCCCTGGAAGCTTAGGTGGCCCACCATTTTTCCAGGGACCCACAACAATTTACTTTTGATGAAGAGGCTCTCTCATATAAAGCTAAACTTCTAGACAGTATCTGAATATCCTCTTGTCCAATAATAAACAGTTACATCATCAGCGTAAACTGAAACAGAGACACTTGACTCATTAAAATCTCCTGGTATATGAAAACATTTCAAATTATTTTTCAGCTTAATTAGCAAAGGCTCAATAACTAAGCTGTAGAGTTGTCCAGAAATTGGACAACCCTGCCTAATTCCCCTCCTAACAGGTTTTGGACAACAATTGTTGACAAATTGCCAAACAACAAGACAAAGGCTCCTACAGAAATGAATGTTTCCCCAAACCCAAATGCTTTCAAAACATTTAAAAGGTAATCATGACCCACACGATCAAATGCTTTTTCTTGATCAATCGATAAGACAGATTTTCCTATTTTTTCATGTCCTCTTCATGTTCTCCCTTTCCCTCCTTTCCTTTTAAAATAAAGATATTAATAATTATAATAACAAATATCAGTAGTGATAATAAAGATGTTGATAACAAACTTTCTGATAATGATGGCAATAGTATTATATTAATAATAATTTGTTTATAAGGGACAAGACAGCATCCAACCTGCAGAGGCAGCCCAAACCCAAAAGCTCCCATCCCCCCCATCCCCATCCCAGCACACTAAAATATGCCCAAAATAATCTGAACAATGCTCAATTGTCTATATTCAGCTCCATAGAGATTTGTCACTGTCCATGGTGCTGAAAGAAGACACTTTTGTTTTTGCATTTGCATTCCACTTGAAGATGAACACGATGATCACGTACAAAAAGTAACAACTAACCCAGTAAATGGGATGTATCATTTGGCTTAAGGAAAACATAACAATATGAAACATCTGTGCATTAAAATGTTCTTGAGCAACACAGGTGTATGTGTATTTCAGTGACTCCAGTCAGCCCATGGGAGCTGTAGTCAGCCATAGAAAGAAAGATGAGGAAGAGATAAAACTGGGGAAGAGCAAGATCAGAATGGGGCCTTAGGGACAGCTTTAAAGTATGGCAATGTACAGACCGTAAAGCAGGAGATTTCACCGAGATCAAACTCCCAGCAGTCTCTGCCGTAAACACGGATATAGAGAAATATCTTCTGTCACAGAGTAGATCTGTGAACGGTGATAAACCGTAGGAAATCAACACCATTGAGTACAGCAGGTAATGTGTCCATGCTTTATGATTTTTATGAGCACTTTCCATGAATACACTTCCAAATAAGGGTACAAACAAACAGGAACATTGTACAATAAGGTTTTATTTGTTAAAATTAGTTAACTACATTAATGTGAACTTACAACAATACCTCTACAGCATTAATTAATCTTAGTTAATGTTAGGTCCAACATATACTTTAAAGTAAAATGCTGTACCTGTTAACAGTGGTTAATGCACTGTGAACTAACATTTTTATTAACTGACATTAACAGGCTAATAAATGCAGCAAAGATATATTACTCATAGTTAGTTCATGTTAATCAATGCATCAGAGGTGTCAAGTAACGAAGTACAAATCCTAGTATCTATACTTCTACCTGAGTAATGAATGTGAATACTTTTGACACCTCTGCAATGCATTAACTAATGTTAACTAATGGGGGGGGGGAAAGAAAGAAAAAAAAATTATTAACATAATTTAAAATAATTTACATTTAAAACACAAATAGTTTTAGCTTTGGAGATAAGGTTTTACCAGTTCTCATGATGTAAATAAAAAAATAAACCCTGCATATGAGTTGACGTCTCTTGATTTGTGTTTATAATAATAATCAAAATTATTATTCTTGAGCAAAATAATCGTGATTGTGCATTTTAACCAATTTATTATCCTCCAGCCCGAAATACAACTACACCATGTTTAAATACTGATTGATATCACTATACTAAAGTGATTTACAGATTAGCACAGAGCCTAAGTACCATAGACAAGGTGAGCACCATGAACATTTATTCTCCAAACCAAAAAGAAAACTGTGATTCAAAGGCCTTTCAAAGCACAACCTTCACAGGCAGTGAAACACCCATCTGCTTATAAAGTTTTCGCTTACAGTAATGTCTGCAGTTTATGTGGGTTAGAGTAGCTGGAGGCTGGGTTGGTGAGGCAAACTTTAACAATAAGCTCTAGTCTGGAAGCTCTGACAACAGTGCAATTTAACAGCAACCCTAATGGGCCTGAACAAATCTGCCACAAGTCTGAGTACATGAAAGCAACAAAGTGCTTATTTTGAAATATTGTGAAGTCACTCAACATGTAAAGGGCCTGACTAGAGAGTTTTAGTAATGCAAGACTTGAGAGATAGAGAGAATTCACACACAACTTTAATCCAATCACCTCTGCAATGAAGCAACAGAATGTAAAGATACCAAAGTAAATGAAAGCAATTCACTTGATTCATTTACACATAATGACACACAAACAGATGTCATGGACTCTTCATGCCTGCAGGCTTTTCATGTCTGCATCTTTATGATCCAACAGTGTTTTTCTGCTTATGCAAAAGTGTGAGTCAGAGACTGAGGAAAATCAGATGTAGGGATATCATAGCACATGATTTTCTAACACGATGTGTTAGAGTGTGTGCACTCACTACGCATACAGCAAGATCACTACTGTAAACTGTTCTTAAAAATAAAGGTTCAAAAGGGGATTTGCACAGCGATGCAAGCTATACTGTAGAAGAACCATTTTGGGTTACGCAAAGAACATTTCAGTGAAAAATTGGTGAAAAAAGGTTAAGTGGATTTTAAAGGTATCATCGAATCAGATGCAATAATAATAAAAAATTGTCATCATGATTTCAAAACACTATATTCACAACATCTTGCTAAAAGTGGTTCATTTATGACCTTTTCCCTTGCAGTTGAATTTTATACCTAATTTCAACCATTTTTATTTAGCTTAAAGGTCCATGTTTCTTCACTTCATGGTGGATGTCGTTGCAAGAATAGAAAGGCCAGTGGAAATTCAAATGGGGAGAATAAACCATTGAACCACTTCCAACACTCATACAAAGAAATACAAATAATAATAATAGATTTTAAATCACAGACAAATTCATTTATTACTAGATTTATTATTATTTGATCCCACTTTATATTAGGTGTCCTTATTACTCTAATTAATTCACAACAGAAGGCCAGGAAATTATGACAGATTATTTATTTTTATTTATTTTATTTTTTGCTTGTACTATACGTCTAAACAACAAATATGTTCTGACTGGTTGTGATCCTGTCATGTCGAGCAGCAATTTCACCTTAGGCGTGGACAGACAAATTGCTTGTCACTGAAATCTTATCACGTCTGGTTAGGACACAGTGAAGAAAGCGAAACTGCCGACTCTATTCAGACCGTCTAGACTGTGGGACTGCGAGTTCCTTCAATACATCTCTCTTCTGTTCTCTATATCACAGAATATATACTGATGGCCAACATCAGAGTGAATTATACAGAACATTTAATTTTTGTTGCAATCATTGCCAACAGTCTGACCTATGGCACTTCTCCATAGTAAACTTTAAAAGTTATCTCTTTCAAAATAACATATATTTTGTCGGTGTTTGTGGGTCTGATTAGGTCTTATTTGAGTTGATTTGATCTGCGCTGTATGAATGTAACAACTGTCTCTCTCTAGGGCAGCAGAAATTATGGACCAACGTGAGAGAAACTTGTTACTCATTTGGTCCAAATACAGTAAGCTATAACAGAGAATGCTATACATGCCAGAAAAAGAATGAGGGACAGCTGTGCCCTTGTTAATATGTAAATGAAATGGCTGCACTGTCCTGGTTTAATTACAATTCTAGAGGATTCAGTAATTTGGAAATAACGTTCAAGGTTTGTGTGCCATGCTCTCGCTTTTTTATGCAGAACCATCATGAATAGATCCTCTAATCACTTAATATTGTACAAAGTAGTGTCACATTCATTAGCTATTGGTTAACCTTTGTTTAGGCTTCCTGTTTCCTTCAAGCTCAGATGGAGTGATTGAGTCCTTCATGGTGTCAGGTACACATGTGTACCGCATAGGGCTCTTTTACAGCCACTTACGGGTCAATTGGTGCTTAGAAATCGCAAGCACAGATGGCATACAGTAATTAACATAAATTAAAATCCCCACTCCATTTCAGTGATTGGCTGTTTTGGAGTCTCGAATGGATGCCATATCCTTCTTTTAAATGTATTGTACCTACTGAGCCCTTAATGGCATTATGAATAGTAGCCTACCTTTATGAAGTCTAAATAACAGTCAAAAGAGTGTGTGAAACGATACTGATGCAAAACAAAGAAACTGATTTCACAACACGACTTTGTTTACAAGTTGTCACACCTCACACTTTTCTCCTTCCATAAATAGGGTACAAAACTTTTAATTCGGGACATGATAAAATACAGTTCGAAAATGCGTGTAATTTCTTAATTTTCTGACAATAAACATTAAGTAATGCAGCCTTCACATGCTATCGGAAATTTCCCACTTCTGAAGTCGTGATTACGAGCTTGCTGCTTTCAAGTGATTTGTTGTCGGAAAGAACGGGAATCATGGAGGACACCAAGTTTATTCTTGCCTGTTTATTGGGAAAATGTTATTAAAGCCAAAATGATATTTAGCGTCCCTTTCATTGACAACCACATAAACATTCACCGTGCTATCTAGTTAGTCAGCTTGCTGACGGTTCTGGAACTTTGGTCAAATACAGGCTATTTTCGCTGTGTTTAAAACGTACAATAGGCTTCAAATTAATATTTATATATGTAAATGTGCCCTTTAATGACAAGACAAGGCGATGTAGCTGTTGTGGAAAAAATTAATAAATAATACCAGTCAGAGCAGCAATCGTTCTCCCCCTCAACCCTCCCACCCAACTCGGGAACATGGGTATCAAAATTATCCTAGAGCTTCCCAGTGGTAAATAGGACTTAACAGTGTGTTCATGTCCAATTTTTGTTTAAACTTTATTTTACAATATGTGTACTGTACTTACAAGAAAGTGCTGGTAATTACATGTAGTAAGGTAACTAAATGGGTTAAGGTTAGGTTTAGGGGTAGGTTCGTACCTAGTTATTACCCAGTTTTTGCAATAATAAGTATGACCATGCGGAACAAAACTGTAAAATAAAGTGCTACCCATTTTTTAACTTGGAACCTCATATTTACGGTAATTCTGATAGCACATGAAGTAAATGTCCATAAATATACAGCATTTATAAAACTAAAAAGATCTTTAAATTTACCTAAATGATTACCTAAATTAATGTTAATTTGTTGTCATGATTATGAATAAACTGACATTACATTTTGATCAAAGGGGACAGTAAAAACATTTAAAATGTCTAAAATTTCTCTAAAAAAAAAAAAAAAAAAAATCTAGAAAAACTATCATGGTTTCCACAGAAATATCAAGCTGCACAGCCGATTTCAACTATGGTAATAATAATAAATGTTTCTTGAGAACTAAATCAGCATACTGGAATGATTTCTGAAGGATCATGTGACACTGAAGACTGAAGTAATACTGTATCTCACAATATTACTGTATTTTTTATCAAATAGTTGCACCCTGAGCATAAGAGACTGAACAATATTTTCCCATAAACCAAAGAAGCATATTAGTTTTTTCTTTCAATAATTAGGGTAACAGTTGATGGATTGAGTTTGACAGATCCTGTCAAGAACTCTGAGTTCGAATAGGCCATCATAATTTTGAGGGAGGGGGAGGCTCATAAAAAATTCTTAAAAACATAATGTGACACCAAAGTGTATCCCTCTTGTAAAAAGTGCCAATCTAATGCTAAGAGGCAGTGAGAGAGAGAGAGAGAACTGATGAGTAAAATTGCCCAAACTTCACATATCATTGTTTTCTTGCACCTGCTGTGCTGTTTCGCAGTCTTCCTTTACTGATACTTGCAGGAAAGGAAAACTCAGCCCAATGTTTTAATTCTCAAAAGCACACTGGCCTTTAAGCAATATGGGTCCTGATTGGATTTCTGATATCCTGAGGCCATCTTAATCACTACCAAATACACACATTCTGATGAGAGAAGTACTTCAAGTAGAGTCTTCTGAGAGAGATAATGACCACTAAAAGAGGAAAGAGGAGAACAAAGAGAAACGATCACACCATCAGAAATTAGCCATCCTCTATGTCCTGATTAGCTGCAGACCCTGAAGAATTCAGATATCTGCTCTTCTAAGCACCTGGGCCTGCTCAAACACCATTTAGAAGTTAATGTAGATATGAATAAGAAAAATCAACTTGCTCAGCATGTTAATGGTGCATAAAGTGGAGGTGGATCAAAAGTACTTCAATAACAATTTCTTTCACAGTTTATTCCCTTAACAAGCTGTCAGACTGTGTTTTAGAGGCCATTTATCTGTCAAATTATAAACTGATGGAGGTGTGTGTATGTGTGTGTGTGTGTGTGTGTGTGTGTGTGTGTGTGTGTGTGTGGGAATGAAAGTGTGTTTTGAGCACACTAAATATTGCTGAGGTAACTTGTCCCGGCAGTGCTGTACCACAGCGCAGTTTGCCAATGCAGTGCACCTTTCACAGTAATTAAAAAACTTAGCCAAACGCTCTCAAGCACATACAGTGAGAGATGTAAATTCTTTCATAGCAGGGTTAAAGAAAAAGGGTATTGTGCAGTGGACTTAAACAGAAAAAAAAAAAACTTTTATTCTTGTGGACAATCACTTTCATCAAACCTTTCATCTCAATAAACACATATACAAGTACTGCTGCAGAGAACCTTACAGACAGCAAGGGATAGTGAACAGGCTCCTGAGCTGCAGAAGTCTACAGGTGAGATTTGTTGTGTTGTTGCATGTATTTATGAACATTCATTGAAGAGATAAGAGAAAAAGATTTCCCAATTCTACATATGAGAGACATCAGTAGAGCGTTTAATAATTTCCTCTGCTCAAGCAATGTATGTCATGATTCGGTTAGGAATGAGGAGAGATGAGCGAGGCTCTAATGTATGTGCAAACGGTACTTTAATTAATCACAAATACACTAGGAAAGCTAGCAAACAAGAATAGGAATAAAACTATGCATGACAAGAACAGAAAAAGGTATGGAAGCTTGTTTCCCCCACAGAATAAAAAATAAAAAAGTAATTGTGACTTTTATCTCACAATTAGGACTTTTTTCTCTCACAATTGCGGGTTTACATCTCGCAATTCTGAGAAATGCATGTTTTAAAGTCAGAATTGCGTGACGTAAAGTCGCAATTGTGTGTTATAAAGTCAGAATTGTTACTAAAGTAAGAATTGCATGATATAAAGTCAGAATTGCATGATATAAAGTCGCAATTGTGTGTTATAAAGTCAGAATTGCATGATATAAAGTCAGAATTGCATGATATAAAGGCGCAATTGCGTGTTATAAAGTAAGAATTGCGACTTTATACCTCACAATTCTGAGAAAAGATGTAAGAATTGCGAGATACTCGCAATTGCAAGTTATAAAGTCCAATTCTATCTTTTTTCCTCAGAATTGCGAGTTTATATCTCACAATTCTGACTTTATAACACGCAATTGCGACTTTATATCATGCAATTCTGACTTTATATCTGTAAATGGCTATATATCGAGATGTAAACTCGTAATTGTGAGATAAAAAGTCGCAATTATCTATTAAAATGTTTTATCCTTTTTGCGGAAACAAGCTTCCATAAAAAAAGACCAAACAAAACAATATCAGTCAATATTCACTGACTGAACGAGGGAGAAAACAAGGAACAGGCGGGATTAATCAACTAAGAAAACCTAGACTAAACACATGTAAAGAAAATAAACTTGAACCAAAACACAGATGATATGTGACAATAGCTCTGTTCCATCCACCTATTTTTATGCAAATTTTGGATGGATGGAAAATGCCAAGATACGCACATAAACTACGATGGAAACACAAATGAATTCCTCGATGCACAACAAAAAACGTGACTGCCTCAACAGAGGATGTGATTGGATAACTGGACTAAGCAGCAGATCAGTTTCATTGCACTGCATTTTAAATGTTGGTTTGATCATTCTGAAATGCCTGAGCCAAAGTCTGTCATCAAAATGATTTGGTTTAATTCATTCCCAGAACTGTCTCACATGATTACGTTCACAAACAACAGGCATCCAAACTCAAGATAACATCCCTGTGTTTATTGAATTTTGTCAGAACGTTCTGAGATGGAAGTCATTTATGATGTACTTTAGGATAAAAGAGCCACAGTGGCTTCTCCGATTGCAGCAACTTCCATTTTTATTACAGATATTTTGATCAAATTTACGAGGAAGTGACGATTTTGTTCTTTGGAACACATGGAATGGAAATGGTGCTTTATTTTTACATATTTTCTGCGATTTCCAATTTTGTGCACAAGTTAAAGGTACAATATGTAAGATTTTGCATTCAAATATCCCAAAATCACAAGGCCAGTGTTATATATTTTGTTAAGTTGATCACTTATAATATCCCAAATGTTTCCAACTATTTTTAAATCGTGAGAAAATTGCGATTTTAACCAAGGAAACGGGGCGTTAGAGCAGGGGTGAGCTGGGAGTCGCCAGTCAATGGCGTCATATCCGCGTTACCCTCGGTTTCCGCTCGTACTGCGTGGAGTCCTGGACAAATGCGGAAGTTGTAGTTGTAGCGTCGATCAAGCAACAAACGTTAGCTTGTTTCGTGCAGTCGTTATGGAACACAATTTTTATTTACCGATTGCAGCTGGTTCTGTCGACAAAGACAAGTCCCATAAAGGTAAACGTCAACGTACGGGTATTATTGCTTTAGGTTTGTGTTTAGTTTATTGACATTGTTTATCACGTCTGGTGTTTATGGCCATGTAAATAAATATAGTGTGGCGAGCAGGACGAGGCCGAGGGCCGTGAGAGAGCGGCACAAGGCCGGTGGCGTGATTACTGATGAGCGACACCTGCGCGACGCACCGGTCTCGCTCACGGAGGAGCGGAAGCATAAAGGGGGAGCGACGACAGTGAAGACCGAGAGAGGACAGGCCTGAACTTGTGTTGTGTTTTGTTTTATTGTGACAGCAGTCGTACGTGAGGGGCTGCTGTCTTTTACTTTCGTTTTGTATTTGTTTTATTTTTATCATTAAAATGTGTCATGAATGTTCACCGGTTCCCGCCTCCTTCTTCCCATAACATCTGAACTTCGTTACATATAGCATGTGTTATACATAAAGATGAATCAGTATTTTGGCAAATGATGTGGGTATGTTCGAATGTACTTTTACAACAATTGTTTAGAACACGTAAAACTGCGCCGCGTTATCACAAGAATGAATTTGACAAATACAGTAACATCTATGATAACCAATTTAGTATTAAACCTTACTTTTCTTGCGGTTAATTCATTTTAATGAAATAAAAGCATGTCATTAAACGCAACATTTATAAAAATAGACCTTTACCTCATCCATGAAAATGATTTTTCGATTCCCGTCTGACTGATTTACATCCACGGTGGAGTTGAAAACGACAGTTCCCATCATTCCACGCTCCTTCACATCGTCATAAAGCTACGCCGTTGTTGTTGTTTGGAATGTAGTGCCCTCTAGTGGCAGAAAATCGTGCATATTGTACCTTTAAATTCACAGCTTTGGATGGAAAATAGCTACTGTAGTGTTTTGTTGGAAAAAGCTACTGGAAATACAAAGTTCTGTTATGAAACTCTAGATGGTGCAGACTGCTACTGTAGGTCCTTAACTCAGTTTGCTTGAAATCCCATCATTCTCTATGGGGCACAGCTGATTGGTTCCTGTTGTATCAGTAGCCATTTACATTGTGTGCTCAACCTTCAAATACTTGGTTAGCATTTGCTGTAGCAGTGCAGCGCTTTCAGAAGCCCTCCATCTTCCCCAGCTCCACCTGTATAGATCTGCTATGGGTAATTCATGTACGCTATATTGTACAGCAGCAGCATGTCTTACTTGCTCACAGCAGTGTGTCGTGTGTGTATTGACAGTAGCAAGTCCTGTATTTGCTCTGCAGCAGCAATAAGCAACAGCAGCAGCAGTGTATGTGTGTTCTAGGTTTACTTTTAGACATAGCTTACCTTTGCAATCATTTAAAGCATATCTTTAAAAACAATAATAGAACTCTGTTAAATGTCATTTTTATCATAATGTTCAACTATTATGTCGTGATACTTAAATTTTCTTTTAGCATTTAAAATGAATCCCTTTTTGTATTACAACAACATAATAAAAAAAAAGAAAAAGAAATGATAAATAAATGGTATTTTCATTAAAAAAGATTAATGGAAATATGTGTAACGATGACTGCAGGGAAGCTGAAGACAGAAGACTCAGGTTCTCACAAAACACTAATAAGTTTAATGCTTACTCAAAGCAAGCAAACAGAGAGTGCAAACACATCTCAGCATAACAGAGACTGGACAAAGAGTGAAGGCAAGGGTGAGGCTTAAATAACAAACTGAAACAAGCTAATAAATGACACACAGCTGAAACCAATGAACTAATAATGACAGTAACCATGGAAACTGAACAAAGGAACATGTGAAACTCAACAGGGAAACAGATCAAAAACAAACATAACCCTGACAATATGGCTAATTATGGTTGAATAATTCCAGAATTCTGACTTTATAACACGCAATTGCGACCATAATCCCCAGCTATATTTGAAAGTTAATGGCTGAAAGCTTCAGGAAACAAAGGCAAAAGGAGAGGAAAAACAACAAAAACATTCATGAAAGGATTTGTCAGTATGAGTCCCCTTTCATCATGGAAAATGCTCCAAATAAAAAATACTGCAGAAATCAGCAAAGATGAGAACAAAACCTTGCTCGTATAGGTGTAAACTATAAGAGAGAACATGAAGTGTTGCTCATATGTTTCATCATGTATTCCAGTATATATTTTTATGAATTATTCATTTATTCCCTTGTACAGCCATTCATCTTTTTATTTTTTGTGGCGTAGTGGGAGTTAAAGATTTCTTTGATCGTGTTCTAAACGTGGGCACTTAGTGTGTAATACTGTTTTTGTTCAATTAAGTGGTCAAAAGCGTGAACATTTTTCTCTGTAGCTGATTTTGCAGTTGAGAAAGAAACCCCATTTGAGTATGACGAGTATACCCTGAGAAATCCATCAGAAAATTCCGCCCTGCGGTGCAAATACACAATATAAATCCACCATAGCTCAGAAACCGTAGCCAGAGAGAGAGTGAGAGATGCAGTGATTGAGGGGAGATAGGGTTATAGAAATAATCACAGTGTCCTTCACCATCAGGATAAATACAAATATTCTAAAGGAGAGTGTAAAGAAAAGCTGAGAAAAAGTTAAGTACTGTATGAGATCAAAAACAGATCAAAGTTCATCTTGCAGATGGAGTGCTGGAATATATAACAATACATAAGTTGCTCAGAACATTCTAAACACGCTGAGGTTATGCTATGTTCAAACTGCCATCAAAAATCAAAACGGCATATTCAGATTTTATCCAGATGGGTTTTTGAACAGATATTTTTTTATCCAGATGGGTCTGGACAGCAAAAAAACAAAAAACAAAAAACAAACATGAAATCAGATATGTATGATATAAATATCATTGTCTATGCAAAATCCTCATAAAACATGGAAACCCAATGTGTGTGTGTGTGTGTGTGTGTGTGTGGTCCTATGTTGTACTATCCCCACATGTGACATGGATAGTAATACCATAAATGTTTTATCTTGTGGGGACATCTTTTTGGTCCCCACGAGGAAAGCAATCATACTAAATTCTGTTGTCTTAAAAATGTAAAAATTCAGAATGTTTTCTGTGAGGGTTGTGTTTATGTTTGTGTTTAAGGGTAGAGTTAGAGGATGGAATATACAGTTTGTACAGTATAAAAATCATCATATCTATGGTAAGACCTCATAAAACATGGAAACCCAACATGTGTGTGTGGTCCTGGTATCCCCTATGTAGTACTATCCCCACATGGATAGTAACACTAGAAATGTTTGATCTTGTGGGGACATCTTTTTGGTCCCCATGAGGAAAGCAGCTTATAAATCAAACAAAATTATGTGTTTTGAAAATGTAAAAATGTTTTCTGTGAGGTTTGTGTTAAGGGGTGGAGTTAAGGTTAGGGGATATAAAGTAAACTTTGTACAGTATAAAAATCATAATGTCTATGTAAAGTCCCCATAAAACATGGAAACCCACCATGTGTCTCGAGCATGCCAGGCCCTCCCTCTCTGTCATTCGTGCCTCGCTTACAACCTCGTTCATATACCGAATAGGGATGAGTGGAAGACGGCGTTTGTGACACCGACGGGGCACTATGAATACCGGATGATGCCATATGGCCTGGTCAACACCCCCTCCATATTCCAGGGCTTCGTGAACATGGTGTTCTGGGAGTACCTCCACCAATTTGTCCCGGTGTATCTCGATGACATGTTGATTTACTCCTGGAACATGATACTAGCCCTTGTGCTAGAGTGTCTATGTGAGTTCCAGTTGTTCCTCAAGGCAGAAAAATGCTCTTTATGAATGCTCTCCAAGAATGCAAAAACAGATGCTTTATCACACCAATACGCTCCTGAGAACAAGAAGCCAATACTGACTCCAGAGATTTTCACCTGTCCAATTCAATGGAACCTTGATGATCAGATCATCCAGGTTGCCGCCACTAAACCCTCTCCACCTGAATTTCCCGAAGGGAAATGTATTCCAGCATCTCTCAGATCCTCCCTCATTGAGTCCGTTCATTCCTCACTAGGCACCGGCTACCCAGGTATTAGTCAAACCCTCTCGCTTCTCTGACAGAAGTACTGGTGGCCCCATATGTCCCAGGAAGCATAACACTTCATCCAAGTATCCTCAGAATGTGCCATCGCCAAATCTCCATGTTATTTTACCTGCCGGCAAACCCCTTCCATTGCCTGAACCTCAACACCTCTGGTCACACCTAGGGGTTGACTTCATCAAAGACTTACTAGTATCCAAAGGAAATACCAGTGCCGTGGTGGCTGTTGATAAATTCTCCAAAGCATGTCGACTGATACCACTGAAACAGTCATCCACCACCATGGAAACAGCAGAGCTACTATTTCTTCATGTGTTTAGAAATTTTGGATTACCCGAGGATATAGTATCAGATCGCGGCCCCCAGTTTATCTCTCGGTATGGCGAAACTTCTTCTCACTCCTGGGTGTGACCATAAGTCTTTCGTCTGGGTATCATTCACAATCTAACGGGCAGTAGGGACATTCAGGGACTCCAGGGACATCCGCCTCTGACTCCCATGTAAAAAGCTAAGTACAAGATTTATTGGTCCATTTACCATTGTCAAACAGATTAATCCAGTGATTAACCAACTCAACCTTCCTAGAAATTACTGTATTCATCCCAGTTTCCATGTGTCCCTGCTCAAACCTCAATACTCTTCTGTGTCTGAAACTTCCACAGAGCCTGGTGCTGCTGACGGTCCTCCACTGGGTCGGAGTATATTGTCCATTACTTCCTGGACTCCCGCCGTCGAGGAGGGTGCCTGGAGAATATGGTAGATTGGGAGGGTTATGGGCCCGAGGAAGTAATCCTCACCGTCCTGCCTTACTCACCTGTTTGATGTCTTGTTTCAAAAACTGTTAGAGATCTTACCTGAGTTATGTTTGATGCCACGTATCAAATACTGTGAGAGATCTTACCTGAGATTACTTACCTAAGTTGTGTTGAATGTATCAGTCAAAGGACTTTGTGAATACTTACATGTGAATAATCACCTGACTTGTATCCTGTTTTGCCCTTTCTGGTGAAAGCTTTTCTGCTTCAAGTATGTGCCTTGCCACCCGTTGTTTCGCAACTGTCCAGTCATCTTGCTGGTCTTATGCTGATTTCAATAAAGGTCCTGCAACTGGACTCATATTGACTACCTCTCCCTAGTATCACTACAACGTGTGTGTGTGTGTGTGTGTGTGTATGTGTGTTTGAGTTCCTGCAGTAAATCATTTATCATTTGATTTTGCCAGGAGGGATGTTCACAAAAACCAAAAAAAGCCCTCCAAATCAAATCGCTCCACTCCTCCACCTTTAGACATGAATAACTTCATACTGCTGTGACTGATAATATTTTATTTCATTGCCTTTGTACCAATCAATAAATATCTATTTTATGAAATCTAACAAAAATGATTAATGATGTTATTTACGGCCCAAACAGAAGATAAATGAAGACATTATTCCCTCATTTTATGAACTGATACAAAAGACTATTCTGTCTCTTTCTCTCTTTTGTCATGTTGCTTTTCTTTTCAAATAAAATGAATAAAACAAGTTTTTAATAAGAAAAAATGTGAATGTGAACTTATAGCTAGTGGTTATAACACCCCTCGAAAACAAAGAATTAGGTTCACTATACTGTACAAAAAGAATACATGAATGTTTTGGTAGCCTATAGAAATAACAGTTTACTCATTCTGTTAATGTATAAGAAGTTAATGAAAAATATATTTTTGTATGCTACAGTAGGTGTCAAGTTTTACACAGTGATGATATTAAAAGGAACAATTATGATGCAGAAGGAATATCTGATGGATTGAAACAGGCCTCTGTTTTTTTTAAATATATATATATTATGCTTGTAAGAGACTTAGAAGTATTTTACTGATGGCTCTGTATAAGAAGAATCTAACTTCAAAAATGTGATAGATTGTTTTCAACAATTGTGATCAGGGTCTTGCACATGGATGGGACAGCTAATGGCGCTTTTCCACTGCATGGTACGGCTCGGCTCGGCTCGGTACGGTTCGACTCGGCGCGGAACGGTTCGGCTCGCTTCGCTTTTCCACTGCGTGGTACGACTCGACTCGGTACGGCACGGTTCGGTTCGCTTTGCTTTAGCTCGGTTGCTTTTCCACTGCAGTTAGTAGCCTACCGCTTCAAAGTGATCGTTATATAGTTGCCGTCTCTACTACCATGACATCATATTAAATGCGAATTTTTCATTCCGTGTTTCCCCATCCACTCCTCGCAACTGACGAGAGGAACGTCTGCACCTCGTCCACTGACCACGATTCAGCCATTTCTTTTTTTAAAAGTTTATACTCTTTTTTTTTTTTTTTTTTTTTTAGCAAATACTTTTAAAACAGGTGTTACAGCGTTGGCTGTTGTCTACTGGCTATTTAAATCTAGCGGGTTTAGTGTCTCGTGTTGTAAATACAATGACGCTGGTAGAGATGATTCTGTCTGACCAATCAGTGATCTGCAGTGTTTTCACGTCACATTTTAGTATCGGTACGGTACGCTTGGAACCTCAACAGAGGTGGTACCATTTAAAGCGAGCTGAAGCAAGCCGTACCGTACCGTACCATGCAGTGGAAATGCGCCATAAGTGAGCCGTACCGAACCGAGCCGTACCGTACCATGCAGTGGAAATGCGCCATTAGTGAGCCGTACCGAACCGAGCCGTACCGTACCATGCAGTGGAAAAGCACCAAAGCGTGCCGTACCGAACCGAGCCGTACCGTACCATGCAGTGGAAAAGCGCCATAATATTTGATGTAACAGGTGGAAAAATATATTTACATTGCCATTTGCATTGCAGGCATGGCTTGGGAACCAATAGACATGGGCAGACTGCGGGTCCAATATCAAGACTATTTAAATAATGTTCATTGTTTATATATTACGGACCCTTTCCAAAAAATTTGAATATCATGGAAAAGTTTATTTATTTCCATAATTCCATTCAAAACGTTAAACTTCCATAGATTATAGATTCAGGGCCCACAACTTAAACGATTTCAAGTATTTAGTTGTTTATTTGTACATAATTTGGGCTTCCAGCTCATAAAACCCACGAAAACAGGATTTCAAAAAATTAGAATATTACATGAAATCACACAGTAATTACACAGTGATACCATGGTCATTGAACCAGGTTTTGGTTCTTTTGGCAGTGTGGGCAGGTGCAAATCCTGCTGGAAAATGAAGGAAGCATGAAGTGCTCTGAAAATGTCCTGGTAGACGGCTGCGTTGACTCTGGATTTAATAAAGCACAGTGGACCAAAGTCCTCTTTTCTGATGAGAGCAAATTTCGCATCTCATTTGGAAACCAAGGTCCCAGAGTCTGGAGGAAGAATGGAGAGGCACACAATCCAAGATGCTTGAAGCCCAGTGTGAAGTTTCCACAGTCTGTGTTGGTCATCGGCTGGTGTTGGTCCACTGTGCTGTCCACTCAACGCAGCCGTCTACCAGGACATTTTCAGAGCTCTTCAGGCTTCCTTCAGCAGACAAGCTTTATGGAGATGCTGACTTCATTTTCCAGCAGGATTTGCACTTGCCCACACTGCCAAAAGAACCAAAACCTGGTTCAATGACCATGGTATCACTGTGTAATTACTGTGTGATTTCATGTAATATTCACATTTTTTGAAATCCTGTTTCCGTGGGTTTTATGAGCTGGAAGCCCAAATTATGTACAAATAAACAACTAAATACTTGAAATCGTTTAAGTTGTGGGCCCTGAATCTATAATCTATGGAAGTTTAATGTTTTGAATGGAATTATGGAAATAAATAAATTTTTCCATGATATTCAAATTTTTTGGAAAGGGTCTGTATTTAGACACCTTAATAAACATGCATGGCACATGTAGTAGGATCCCTCCAAAACTTACCCCCTAATATTATGTTTTGTCTACCTGATATAGTAGATTTGGATCAGGATCTTCATGTTAAATGGCTTGTGTTGGATCCAGAATTAAATTAGTGCTGTCAGATGTCAAGTTGGGTGTTCAATGAACATATGAGTGCAGGATAAGTGAGGGTTTACCAAATTTCAAATTCGTTGATCGCCAAACGCACGTAAAAATTGGCCTTGACGAGTAGATTACTGGCCATTTGGCTGTCAACTTCATTAGGAACTACAATAACTAGGTGTAGATTCCAAGAAGAATAAGTTTCCCTCCTCAGATTACAGAGATTCGACTGAAGTTCATCCAGGAAGCATTCTTATTGGTTTTCCTTTATGACAAGGATATTTTATGCATTTTAGATGGTATAATTTTTTATGCTGCAAGTAACAACGATTAAAGTAAAATTATACCTATACTGTATGTTTGAAAATCCAATTGTTGTTAATGCATTATAGTCGCAATGTAAGTAGCGACAGATCTTTTCCTTCAAATTGTGACACATTTGAGTTAAATGAATTATCAAAAAAGAAAACAATCAGTTATATTCATTGGTTGTTGATTGGAGGAAGGCAAATCTGAATGCGAGCCTGCAGATTAAAGGGGCGGGGTTTAAGCAGACTAAATGATTGGAAAAGTCTGCCATACATCATCAGAGACAAGTCTGTCATTTCACCAGAAGATTGAGTTATGAATTTTTTATAAAAAATCTGCAAAAACTGTAAAAAGAAATAAACAAATGAATAAAGGAAATGCATGAATCATTCATTCACAATAAGATAAATAAGATTTATTTTTAAAAATAGAAGGTTGAATTTCCATTTCATGCCGACTCAAAGGTTTACAAACAAATTCAAGCGATACATTTTTTTCTATAATATCTAATTATGTATCAGTGATATTTTCCGATATGAATATATATACACACATATGATTCTAAAGTGCAATATTTATACAACATGCAATATTTTTGCACTTTAATTGCATACTGTCTCTATAAGAATCACCCCGGTGTGGGTCATTAAAGTTCAGCTCCAAGCCCAAAAGAGTTTAGCAAAGATAGCAGCAGTTACACTGTTAGTTAGTTACATTATCAACTGAAGAGAAAGGGCCAGGAGAGCCTTTTTACCTCTTGCTGTGCTTGTGGTTTTAGCAATAATTTAATTTAAGTGTTTCTTAAGGAGTTGGGCCAAAATCAGCAGACAATGCCAGTTTCAATGCTAATTTGCCAGTGTAAATATTGAACAGTGCACAACCACAGAAATAACCCCGTGGTACTCATATCTTCCAAACATACAGTTATTGTTCATTTGATTAGGTTTTTTAATACATCTGCAAATTACAGAATATTTCATGCTACTGTAAATATAATAAAACATTTTCACACAGATTATGATTACATCCATATCTTGCTTCCACGTGGGGTTTTCTTTTGCTAAGAACACACTGCGTCAGCACACTTAGGAAGGTTTAATAATTTGAAATGGTATTAAATTATCCCCCAGCCTCCTTTTTACACAAATGCTTCTGAAGTTGTACGAGTCCAAGTTTTCTTTGCTCTTATAAAGTGGGGCACCGAGCCACAGGCTTCAAATATTAGAAAGCAATCTGAACAACAGATGCTGAGGCATAATTTGAGCACTGGCTTCTCTCAATTGTTCTTTTTAAATATCCCAGCTCTATTGCAGAGCCAGAATTTCCAATAATGTGAAGGAAGGTTGGCATGAGCTGCAGGTATAACCAAGCCCAGGACCCGTCAACCTCCCATAGGAAATATAACTTCTAACTCAAGTTCAAAGTGTGCTAAGTTGTTTAGTATTGTCGGTACTGTTTAGTCATTGTGAGATCGTTTACTGAGCCGTATGCACAGCGAGTCCTGGGAGGTTCTATATTGCTCAACATTTGTCTTGGCATTGATTCTGTGCCTATACTCTTGTTCCGGTGTGTTATGATGATCACTGTATACTCTGCTGTGTCTGCACATTTAGTCTGACACCATGGGAGTTCATTAGGAGAGTTAGCCTGGGATCAATTAATCAGTTTTACCCATATTTTTATGTATTATGTTTAATATAAATATATATTGGGTAGACACACACACACACACACACACATTAAAGGGGTGGTTCACCCAAAAATGGTGATCACGTAGTAAACACAGTGCAGCGTTTCTGGGTTCTACGTGGAAATGCCAGCTCATTACCAGCCACTTTATTAGGCACACCTGTTCAACTGCTCGCAAATATCGAATCAGCCAATCACATGGCAGCATCAACTCTGAATCAGACATTGGCTGAATTCGAAATTGTCCCATACCCTCAAATAGGGCACTATTTGAAGGGACAGCCATTTGTAGTGGTGTCTGAAACATAGTGGACGATATTAAGTGCACTCATTCAATTCCACATTGCACCGCAATAACGAGTGTACAGCCGATGTATACGCTCAGTGGCTGTCCGAATTCGCTCACTTGTTTTCATTTACTCCTTCAAGTGAACTGTAGAGGACTTATGTAGGGAATAGTGATTTCGGATTCAGCCATTGTTTAAGACTCAAAAGTTTTGTTAGTCTCATAGCAATTCTTGATTTAATGCTTTAGAGGGGTCAATATTGGAGGCAATTAGGTCTTAGGTAGCAAAATAAAGATATTTATTCACACTGATATTCCGATATTTGAAATCTGATGTTCTTCTATACTGTTACTATTATAATACAGTGCAATTCCTAAACTGTGCCTATTGGCTACTAAACTGGTACAAATTAACTAGTTACCCCTCCCAATATGTTCAAAACACAATTATGTCCAATTACACCATAGTGAAAATTCATTCTTATAATAAACGTACAATAAATACCGGCTGCACTCAAATTTTGCCAGGTATCGTGTATTGTCTGTTATATTATAAACATAATTTGTCATATTTTATCAGTAGGAACAGTTCGCTGGTGATGATTGATGTTTATTAAAATAGCCTTCAGATCAATCTCATAACATGTCAGACATCATCCTATATTGGGCCTTTGGTTTACTGTGCAGGGAATCAATCCCATTAAACTGAAATGACTGCAAACATACACGTTTAAAATGTCTCAACTGCAATTTCCTTTGCAGGAAAAAACCCTGCTGCTAAATAAGAGCTCCAGCAATGATGCATTGCTGACTATATCTAGCACTGTGGTGAAAACTGCCAGTAATTATTAAGGTTATTATTTTAATTGTAGTTATTATTAAGATTTTAGATATAACTAGGGGAGCTATGGCTACAAATAGAGGGTCTTAGACCCTTTTAACCAACCTGTAATTTGAACGCTCTCTAATAACGTTTCTCAAATAGCATCAAGACTGAGAATTTGGGGTTAATTCTCCTCATCCATCTCTCCATCATCTCTGCCCTCATCACGTGTTTCACTTCACATTCATTCAGCGAGTAATGCTGAATGCCCTGTGCAATCTCTGGCTGTGACATGCCTACAGCTCACCACAGATCTTTTATAGATCATCTACCCATCCGTTTTGTTTCCTTTCTTCCCACAGAGAAAGAAGAGGACTCTTGTGTTCCACTTGAGTGCTTCCATATTCTCCAGATGCGACACGAGTGTTTTGAGGTGCTCCTAATGGAAAGCAAGGGAACTCATAATACCTGTCAACTGGCCTCACGGGAAGATGGCTTTACGCGTGTTCAGGCATCAGTGTTTGAAGTGCTGTTTTATAATCTGGCGACCAGGGGCTGTATGCTTCATGTGCAAATGTGTTAGCTTTGTCATGGAAATAATGGCTATAAACGATGTGTTTCAGGCAAGTGTTTTCTATTGGAGAAATTATGGCTGTGTGTTCACCAAAACATTTTTAGCTAGCTGAAACTGCCAGGTGCTCTTCTGAAGACGCCTAGCTGTGATCACTTGAGAGCTATTTTTTCTCAATTGAGACGCTTTGGTTGCTATAATGTGGAATATCCGTGGAAGTGTTTCAAGTATCTGACTTCGCAGATAGTTTGTTTCTGAATATAATAGTCAGACTTGCTCTGGCCCTTGTTTTGGTTGAGGACATGCCTTAACATAGGGTTACCATATTCCAGGACATGTCCGGCCGGGATTTCGAGATCGGGATACGGCTTTTGCTTTCTCGTCGCCATTCATTTTGTTTACATGCACACCTTTTGATTCAGTAGGACTGAATTAATTCCGATAGGTGAATCTGAATGTAGTGTTTACATGAACGCTAAACAAGTGATCGGTTGATGTGCGTTTTAGCATTGCTAAGTGTTTTCGTCTCGATCGGGATCCGTGTGAAGCAGAATGCATGACCTGCAAAGCTGGCACGTAGGTGTCAGTGTCAAATAATGTAATAATGTAAACATAATGAATGGTGACTGTAGAAAGCAAAAGCCAAATCCCGGGCATTTTGGGCGATCTCGAAATCCTGGCCAGACATGTCCTGGTTAAACAGGACGTATGGTCACCCTAGCTTAACATGTAGAAAGAGAGAGGACCGTTGCATTAATGCAACCATTTACAGTGATGCATGATACACAGCGCTCAGCATGAAATAGACACACAGTTCCCATTAAAAACTATTGATAAAATATGCTGGCCTAAGGGGGGGAAAACACTTTGGTGGACACACTGCCTAACTCCATTTGCAGTGGACTTTGTGCTTTAAAACTTTCCAGATTGTTTACATGCACAAACAGATATATAACAATAAAGGAAAGGGACATTTAAAAAAACAACAAAAAACATAATAGATTCCCATTAAACATTCTTTATGAAACCATCAATGCCAATAAAGAACCTTTATTTGTAAGAGTGTTGCATGTGCACACACTGCCCAAACATTTGCCATCCATCCATTCATCCATCCATTATCTCAAAAGACAGCATGCAAATCATTCTATTCATTTCTAATGTGGCTTGCAGTGAACAATGTTAGAATGTCCTTTGGAAATGACAAAACAAAAGCAAATTGTGTTGATTTTGGGCCAGCTTCAGTTTAAATAGGAAACGACAGCATCCGAATGTGTGATGAGGGCTGAGGGTTGTATTGATTATAGAGAAAACAGACTGTTTGGCTATGAACAATGTCTGGCACACTGCTGACAGTCAGTGAGAGAAGAGGAACGAGGAAAATAGGCAGAAAGAGAGGCTACAGGAAAAGGCTGTATGTACAGTCTCATCTGATTTATATGTACACAATTATATATATCCATAGATAGATAGATAGACAGATAGATAGATCCCATTTGATGTAGCGCATGGATTGGAATGTCTCGAGTAATGTTAACCACAAACCTTAATTTATTCATAAACTCTAAAACCTATTCTCATAAATGCAAAAGGAATTACCAGAGAGAACCCATGGCTTTAAAATGCAAATTCTCTTTCAGGTTTTATGACTACAAACTAAGCAGCTAAATTGAATTAAAAAAATTGATGGCTTATATAAGCTAGTAACATATGAATCATGCATAACTCAATTCTCTTGACCTCAGACCTTGACCCTTACATTGCAGCGGTTACTACAGTGCCACTTTCAAAAGCAATACAGAGTGAAACACATTTTACATTTAGATAAAAACACATGAAAGGCGTGTCGCTAGACCCTTTAAACTGAGACACGAGCCTCTGTGAAATATATCACTGTGCCCCAGTAAAACATTACTGATCAATTCTTGTCTGACGATTAAGATTAAATTATTCTGACCTGAATTTTTTTTTGATCTATTGATCTAACAGGTCCAAAGGTTTGCAAAAAGGTCTGAAAATTACTCCGCTTAAATAATTCAGACAGTTAACTCACGCTCTGTGTGCGCGTGCGTGCGTGCGTGTGTGTGTGTGTGTGTGTGTCTACGCATGCAAGTGCTTAAATACACAGGGAGATTAATCAAGGGAAAACAAAACAGGTGTGGTATTAATCAAAAACCAAACTAGCAAACAGAACCAGTGGCTCCTGACCGTAAGTTTAGGTAGGCCAGATTCTGGGTCTTAGTGCCAGTTTATTATAAACATTTTGTAAGCTTTATTTTGTTATCTCTGAATACACTCAGAACAATTTTGGCAGAGGTTGCCTAATTCATCCTGAAGGTGGCGCTCTAATGTTGATTGACAGGCTTTATGTACACACGGCACATGCATAGAACAGTGCTATCTTAGAATTGCCTTAATGTATAGCCTATTTATTGCCTCCAGATTTTGTTTTAAAAATTACTAGTTGTGGAGGAATTCCAGTGAGGAAAAGAAATACTATATAAGGCTATTCACATGAGCACGTTGAAACTAAAGGATTTATACTTTCATTCATTTGATACTCTACTCCACATAGGAAGAACAGACATGCCAACTAGTTACTGACCTGATGCAGACTAATATAAACATAGCTAAAGCGGATTTATATCGTCTCGGTATGGAGCGGGGTTGATGCAAGCTAACATGAAAATAAGCAGGGCAGTCTGAAATCTGCCCCAATGACTCTCTATGAGAGCGTGCTGCAGTTCCATTTTCCACCACAGAATAACATTGGAAATTTGTGGGGCGCTGTGGAGCTAGGGAGGGCTCAGGCACCCGCTGCCCCGCTTAGTATCATAATATATGCCTGCGGGATTTTAAATTTAAATTTTAACACATCCTGCTCACTTCACAACTTAAAATAGTACAATTGGTTGCAGAATTCTGAACACATTTACAATTTATTATTAATTCAGTTTATATAGAGGTCTATGTTTTGGATGAATATTTTGCCCTTACAGACAAGCCTTGGCTGAACAGAACTCAGGTAAACATCAACACTGCAAGGAATGAAAACAAAACAAAACTAAAACAAAACAGAACTAGACCATCACACACAGTGGTTTTTCACAGCAAAATAGTAACTTGATACAGAATAGGAAAGAAAGGAAAAATACTACTGGGTGAGGTGTATATTCATTGTGGGCAAAAAACAACAACTGCAAATGTCTTCTATCATTTGTCAAAATATGAAAATATAGGGTATCAAAATATGGGGACTTTTTTTAATGGTGAGCCTAAAAATACACCACCCTTAGAAAGGGGGAAAAAAAGAAGCTTCAATGGGGTTATATAAAGAAGCCAAGGGTTCTGGAATTTTAAAGAACTCTTCATGCCAAAAAGGAGAAATTTCTTAAACGATTGCATAATACTTTCATGTAATGAGTTATATCATTTTTTTCTATAAAGTATGTTTTTGAGCTGCTTAACTCATAAAATCTAATTAAAACAAAAATTTATTAAAACTAAATGCCATGATGGGAACCCTTAAAAGGTTCTATATGAAAACATATTTCTTTAAGGTTCTATAGAACCTTTGGTAACATTTTATTTCGATAGTCCATTCCACTAACTAGTAACTTTGCAACTACATGTCCAGGGCTGCCAACTTTTGAGTTTAGCTTTTTTTTTATGACTGGTAGGATACAGTTTTTATTATTGCTTGACAAAAATTTCAAGATTTAAATTCCATTCTTGTGATTTGATTCCGATTTTGATTCAATATTGACTATTTTGGTAGTCTACTATTTTTTTTTTTAAATAATCTCACCTAATGCTGTAAACATAGAGGGCCCAATCTGCTGAAATATAATGCAGTTTTTGTTATAATAGCAATTATTTAATGACATAAGTAAAAATATAATAAATATGTAATATAGTGCTCAGCAAAATCTCCTCTCTAGCTATTTTTTTCTATTCAGTTAACATGCTATGGTCATTAAATGGCTTTCCTGAGGTAAATATAACGTTATGTGACATAATTGTTCTCCTGATGTTATATTGGGCTCTTTCCGTGGTTGAAAAACACTAATTGGTCGATATTATGTATACTTTCGGTAAGTTGTACTGCATCTTTAAATAAAAAGTAACAGATGATCGGTTCACGTGCACTTGAACTGAGGCGCTCAGCGATCTGTCACGTCACATTTACAAGCGCCAAACGTATTTTTGTCTGAATTTCGTAATAAAATTGACGAAATCTAAGAGCTGAGAATTAGTTTAATATTAAAAGTACCTCTTTGTACTTGTGTGGCGTGAGAGCGTGTGAAAAGTGTCAATTGCGTGAGTCTCACGCTCAATGCGTGAGAGTTGGCAGCCCAACTAGCAGTCATTAGAGTATTAGTAAACTGTCTGCTTAATAATTGCAAACACTTTATTTCAATGGCTCCCAACAGACATTTTACTGACTATAAGTAACTTTACAACTACATGATGTAGTAACTAGCATGGATAGAAAGCCTGAAGACATGGTGCCTCCAATCAAAAGGAAAATTCAGCTTCAGTGCTCAAAAACCATATGGCATCGCATGAAATAAAGATTGTTACAAGGCTCTTTTTATATACTTATCATCTGTTTTTAAAGAAAAAGTGATTGGCAGATTATATCCTTTAAATCCTCAAAATGTGTGTCTAGTGAAAACAGTTATTTACATAAGATGCATCACCATTACAGTGATTCAGGCCTGTTCGAGCACAAAGCAGTGCTGTGTTTTAGTAAGATGCTGACTCAGTCTGATCACTCACATCTGGCCTGCTGACAAACACAGGTGTTTGTCCTCATCAATACTTCCTTCAACATTCTGAATTATTTATTGCCCTTGAAATCTGACTGGGTGAAGCTTCAACTTCTTTCAGTGGCAGAAAAACACAGTTTGAATCCATCTTAGCCCATCCATTTCCACTAACTATAAGATTGTGACACACTGGGCCGACGTCAAAGAACTAGTGGCCACAAAGCCGATCTGTGTTATTGCCTCGTGTCGCTGTGACTGGGACAATGCATTTGAACACACCGTAAAGACTACAGCTGACTGCCAACTAGCACATGCGTTCTGCGCCTGCGTGTAAGGAAATACAGTAACTGTCCATATCAGCAGGTATCAATATCAATAGTCTATATTCGTCTTTCAAAAAGAAAAAAAGATATGAAAAATGTAAACAAAGCAGCGCTTACCATTTTGAATAGCACACCAATCCCGTTGATCACTCTCTTCATTCCAGGCGGCTCATGTTATGAAAATATACACGTATTGAGATGCTCCGGTAAGATGACATATACAATGCTTCTGTCTGTGCCGTCTGTACTTCTTTGCTCACTTTCATTACTTTCTCATTTATTCTTGTGCACTGACTCATTAGCTAAACTGAACAGCCAGACGTGTGGAACACACTGCAAAAACTAGCCCAACAGACACTCACCGACGGCCCAACGATGGCCAACGAATGACCATCAGCTTGGTGTGTCACAGCGCTTACTGTGGCTGCCTCAATGAAGGAAATAAAATATATATATTAAAAAACTCTAGAATTCCATTATATCTGTGCAAAGGCCCTGTTTACGCTTGGCTTAGTTGCTCAAAAAGTTTATTCAGGATCAGAATGAAATCAATCCATCCATCCATCTTCAAACTTTTTTCTTTCAAATATATTTTTTTTTATTTCAAAGCTTTCAAACAAGGCTTTGTCAAACCAACAATGAAGGCTTTGTTTGGTTTATTAATTTTTTTAAATTAGTATTTGTATTAGTAATATTCCTTTCATTCAAAGAAATAAATTTAAATTTGGCATCCTATATTTGCTACCACAGTTCTACTTCAATTCTTCAATTTCAACCCCAATTTAGTTCTGAATGGCTCGTAACCCTGTTACAACTATGTTACTGTATGCTGAAAAAGCACAAAAATATCATCACAAATGTAACATTTAAGGAGTATAACACTTGTTTTGGCATAAGGGTTGATTGACAGGTGAGTAGACGGGCATTTACTATTGTCTGGGACACATCAGGAAGGTTTAGAGTCTTTAACGTGTGTGATCGGATCACAAAAATATCCTTATCACACCAATACACCTTATCATTGTCCACTTGTGATCGGATATGTAAGTGTGAGGATCATGACACAACCAAACCTCTGGTAGCCACTGAAATGAAGACTGTTGGACATTTGCTTACACACATTACCTACTGGACTGACACAAATATTCAGGGAATCAAACAGTCTTTTCATTGTGTTTGGGTTAAAAAATAAGGTTTATTATGAGTGTGTGAGAAAAGCATGGGGCTCTATTTTGAATTCAACATTGATTTTATGAAAAGTCCATAAACACTCGAATCTGATGATCCCTGCGTTTAGAGTAAATGTGCTCTCTCATGGTTGAGAGTGGAGTGATTGCATTGCTTCAGTCCTTTTTATTCTCTCCTGGCCTCCTCTTTCCTCCCTTGAGTGATGATTAGCATGCTCGCTAATGCCTGCTAATGCACTTCTCTTCACTCGAGCCCCTTATCCTGCTTGCTCCTGCGTGGGTCTAAATAAAGATGTATTATTGAGCTCCCAATATCACCCTGACAATCATTGGCCAGTGCTATCGTTCCATTAGCGTTGACAACAAAAGGCAGGAGCAGTCTAATTCATCAATCGCCAAGCATCACTTTCAGGGAACTCGTCAATGGATGGTGATCTCAGCTCTGAGCTCAATATCATCAAGTTGGCATTTGTGATTCAGAGCTAATGGAAATGTTGCAGTCTCTGACCGAGAAAGACCTCAGGAAGCTATTGTCTGCTATCGCTAATGAATGATACCGATGCTAGTTCATGTTACAAAAGAAGATTGTTGGCAAAAGAGTCATGGCCATTCAAACTAGTGCATGTGCATAATTTAAACTTATAAGTAACTAATAAGTTAAATAAAGGTTATACATTTATTGTAGGTTGTAAAACGTTCATTCTAAATTCATTTCTAAATTTGGTAATTGTGATCGCTAAAAGAAAGAAAGAAAGAAAAGGTTGTGATTCTTTAAAAAAAAAAAAAAAAGTATTTCTACACTAAATCTTTGTGTAAAATGGCTAAAAGTTATGCCATTTGTCCATGTCTTACCTAATACCAATACCAATAAAAACAAGTGAGACCATACATACATACACATACGTTTCCATACGTAATATCATTCATAAGTTTAAGGGTAAGATTTTTTTTTTTAAAGAAATTAATACTTTAATTCAGCAAGGACGAATTGGGTCTTAAATTGGGTGAGAGATTGGGGGACAGTACGTGACAGTAAATAAAAAAAAAGAAAACGGTTCATTAGAACTTTCTATTTATCAAATAATCTCCAAAAAAATTTATCGCAGTTTTCACAAAAATATTAATCAGCACAACTGTTAATTTTCTTTGTGCTTTAAAGAAAACATTTTCTTAAACACCCAATCAGCATAATGATTTCTGAAGGATCATGTGACACTGAAGACTGGATGTAATTCAGCTTTATGAAATATAAACCAGGAGAAGCTGTGCAAAATAAGCCAGCTGGCTGCTCTCGAATTGCCCTTGCTGTATTTCAGTGGCATATGTCACAAGGCGTCGATGCCATTTCAAGTGGGACAACATTTCTAACCGGCATGCACTGCTTCAAGTCAGATGCTGATCGGTCTGAGCATCACTGCATGAACCTAATTGTTTAACAGACCAATAATGGCTTAAGTCAATTAAGTCTGCACTTGCTTACTTGGTTGATGGCTATAGTGACTGTGTATACAACATCAGAACTAAGAAAATGGTGTAAACACTTTTGAAGCGTAGGTCTCCATTAAGGATATCCTACAAGTACAAACTAGAGAGTATCCATTTAATGTACTTGGCCATTTTGTCACTATAATACTTAAGTTAGAGCCAAAGGCGACTTCAGTCGTCTTTCAGCGAGCTGGGCTGGTAAGTGAAGCAAGCTAATGCAATTATGAACTCAATTAAGTCGCAGTAATAGAGTTTCCGTGAACGCGACCTGTTAATCTCCTGACTGAAGTGTCTGAAAGTGGAGGGCAGCAGTGAAAAAGTGACAATAGGTTTCATTTAACAATCGTGGATTCATTCACACGGAACTTGTTCTTCATGCTTATAAAAATGCGAGACTGCTTCTAATTGGTCTACTGACATTGATGAGATGCACTGCGTGTCAAAAGTTTATGGACATTTATGCTATGTAAATGGGAATCATTTGCTCACCCTCATATCGGAAATATTTCGATATTAACTGTTCTTTTTGTCTTTATATTGAAAGTCAATGGGGTCCAATGCTGCTTTAGACCACAATGGCTTTCATTGCACTGACAAAACACATTGTTCAAAACATCTTCTAATGTGTTCTTATCACTCAATGGATTCTATTTATGTGGTGTAATGCTAAATAATCCTCCACACCAAAAACACCTTTGAACCTTCTCATGAACAAATACAAATACAAAGAGAAACTTATGGTAGAAGTTTAGAATCAGACGCTCTGTGTGGAAAGACAAATTTAGTGTTGCTGTTACAAGATCTTGTTATTTGTGCTGTATACCCTTATATGAGGGTAAGAATTAATTGTGAATCTGATGGAAGTTTTGCATGATAATCGTTCTGTGCATCTAAGACTTGTATGTGTCAGGCTTCTTGGGTGGATGAAGTAGGAGACGAACACGAAGACTATGAATTCCAAGGTTTTAATTCTCAAACATAACAGATACACAAAAACAGGGAGCGTGTGCTCAGAGCAGGAACCTAATATTAAACAAACCTAACATAAGCATTGACCGACAAGTGAGTACTGAAAGACAGGAACTTAAATACACAGATGACAACGAGTGAAGACAGGTGACGGTGATGAAGAACAATGGCTAATAACTAAACAGGTGACAGAGATGATGATGACCAGGTGCAGGTGATGATGACTGGGAACTCTGGGAAGTGTAGTGCAGACAGGACAATGACAGACGGTGAATGTGACATTACTCCCCCCTCCCGGTAGGCGCGTCCTCGCGCCGTAGAAAGACCAAAGGGGTGGGAGGGTGGGCGCCCTGGAGGCTGACGGGGAAGACAAGGCAAGGGAGACAAGGCAGGAAGCCTCCAGGGCGGAGCAGACTGTGGGTGTGGTCACGGTGGAGCAGGCTGTGGGCGTGGCCAGGACAGAGACGACCCCTCGGGCGGCCACGGCGGTGAGGACCCTTCGGGTGGCCACGGCGGAGAGGACCCTTCGGGTGGCCAGGGCGGTGATGTCCCCTCAGGCGACCACGGCAGTGAGGACCCTTCGGGTGGCCATGGCGGTCCGGACCCTTCGGGTGGCCAAGGCGGTGCGGACCCTTCGGGTGGCCATGGCGGAGAAGACCCTTCGGGTGGCCATGGCGGAGAAGACCCTTCGGGTGGCCATGGCGGAGAAGACCCTTCAGGTGGCCACGGCGGTGAAGACCCTTCAGGTGGCCACGGCGGTGAAGACCCTTCAGGTGGCCACGGCGGAGAAGACCCTTCAGGTGGCCATGGCGGAGAAGACCCTTCAGGTGGCCACGGCGGTGAAGACCCTTCAGGTGGCCATGGTGGTGAAGACCCTTCAGGTGGCCATGGTGGTGAAGACCCTTCAGGTGGCCATGGCGGAGCCCTATGGCCCCCCCCCAAAAAATACTTGGGAAAAGTCCCGGGTACTAGAGAGGGCTCGGTGCTGGGCAGATCCAGCGACGAGGGCTCGGTGCTGGGCAGATCCAGCGATGAGGGCTTTGTGCTGGGCAGATCCAGCGATGAGGGCTTTGTGCTGGGCAGATCCAGCGATGAGGGCTTTGTGCTGGGCAGATCCAGCGATGAAGAAGGCTCTGAGCTGGGCAGGACCAGCGGCGAAGAGGGCTCTGAGCTGGGCAGGACCAGCGGCGAAGAGGGCTCTGAGCTGGGCGGAACCAGCGGCGAAGAGGGCTCTGAGCTGGGCGGAACCAGCGGCGAAGAGGGCTCTGAGCTGGGCGGAACCAGCGGCGAAGAGGGCTCTGAGCTGGGCGGAACCAGCGGCGAAGAGGGCTCTGAGCTGGGCGGAACCAGCGGCGAAGAGGGCTCTGAGCTGGGCGGAACCAGCGGCGAAGAGGGCTCTGAGCTGGGCGGAACCAGCGGCGAAGAGGGCTCTGAGCTGGGCGGGACCAGCGGCGAAGGGGGCTCTGAGCTGGGCGGGACCAGCGACGAAGGGGGCTCTGAGCTGGGCGGGACCAGCGGCGAAGGGGGCTCTGAGCTGGGCGGGACCAGCGGCGAAGGGGGCTCTGAGCTGGGCGGGACCAGCGGCGAAGGGGGCTCTGAGCTGGGCGGGACCAGCGGCGAAGGGGGCTCTGAGCTGGGCGGGACCAGCGGCGAAGGGGGCTCTGAGCTGGGCGGGACCAGCGGCGAAGGGGGCTCTGAGCTGGGCGGGACCAGCGGCGAAGGGGGCTCTGAGCTGGGCGGGACCAGCGGCGAAGAGGGTTCTGAGCTGGGCGGGACCAGCGGCGAAGAAGGCTCTGAGCTGGACAGGACCAGCAGCGAAGAGGGCTCTGAGCTGGGCCGGACCAGCGGCGAAGAAGGCTCTGAGCTGGGCGGGACCAGCGGCGAAGAGGGCTCTGAGCTGGGCGGGACCGGCGGCGAAGAGGGCTTTAAGCTGGACAGGACCAGCGGTGAAGAGGGCTCTGTGCTGGACGGGACCAGCGGTGAAGGAAGCTTCAAGGTCAGCGGAATAAAAGAAAACAAAAGCTCTGCAGGCATGACGCTGTCTGTCACAGGCGCAGCGGGCATAACGCTCACAGTCTCAGGGGCGGCGGGCATGACGCATACTGCCTTGGCTTCGGCAGATCTGGCGTGAAGTGCAGGCTCGGCTGGACTGGCGTTAAGTGCAGGCTCGGCTGGACTGGCGTGAAGTGCAGGCTCGGCTGGACCGGCGTGAAGTGCAGGCTCGGCTGGACCGGCGTGAAGTGCAGGCTCGGCTGGACCGGCGTGAAGTGCAGGCTCGGCTGGACCGGCGTGAAGTGCAGGCTCGACTGGACCAGCGTGTTCAATGGCTTTTCTGACTGACATGAAGGCTGGGTCGAACATCTTCAAAGCCAGGTCTGCACTGTTCGACACCAGCTTACGAGCTCGGGGCCAGAGGATCCCCGCAATCAATCTCCCCATCTTCTTTCTTCTTTACGGTCGGTCAATCTGTCAGGCTTCTTGGGTGGATGAAGTAGGAGACGAACACGAAGACTATGAATTCCAAGGTTTTAATTCTCAAACATAACAGATACACAAAAACAGGGAGCGTGTGCTCAGAGCAGGAACCTAATATTAAACAAACCTAACATAAGCATTGACCGACAAGTGAGTACTGAAAGACAGGAACTTAAATACACAGATGACAACGAGTGAAGACAGGTGACGGTGATGAAGAACAATGGCTAATAACTAAACAGGTGACAGAGATGATGATGACCAGGTGCAGGTGATGATGACTGGGAACTCTGGGAAGTGTAGTGCAGACAGGACAATGACAGACGGTGAATGTGACAGTATGCATAAGTATAGAATGAGACCAATGAAGGTTGTTCATAGTATACTGTAATATATATATATACTTAAAAAAATGGCAGCTGTGGTTGCCAGAAATTTACCTTAAAAACACAGTGACAATGTTTCAGTTATTACAAAATGGCATATTGGTGTCTGTATATTTCACAACTTATAACTGTGTATATTTCATAAAGTGATGTAATGTTAAAGGGATAGTTCACCCAAAAATGAAAATTCTGTCAGTAATTACTCACCCTCATGTTGTTCCAACCGCGTAAGACCTTCGTTCATCTTCGGAACACAAATTAAGATATTTTTGATGAAATCTGAGCCTTGTCTCACTCCTCCATAGGCTGCTAGGTGGCCCAAACTTGCTGGCCCAGAAAAGTTATTAAAGAGATCGTTAATATAGTCCAAGTGGCTACAGTGGCTCAATCTTAAGTATATCAAGTGACGAGAATACTTTTTGTGCGCAAAAACAAACAAAAATAACGACTTTATTCTACTATTCATTTCCTTCTCTCTCGACCTCTAGTTGGTTCGCGTAGTGTTTTTGCGCAGCGCGTCTGTGTTACATGTCACCACGTAGGCTCACTATTGGCCGACGCTGGTCATGTGTGTGATGCGTGATGACGTGCAACACAGACGCGCTGCGCAAAAACACTACGAGGCCCGGAGAGAAGGAAATGAATAGTGGAAAAAGTGAGCACAAAAAGTATTCTCGTCGCTTGATATACTAAAGATTGAGCCACTGGAGTAACTTGGACTATATTAACGATCTCTTTAATAACTTTTCTGGGCCAGCAAGTTTGGGCCACCTAGCAGCCTATGGAGGAGTGAGACAAGGCTCAGATTTCATCAAAAATATCTTAATTTGTGTTCCGAAGATGAACGAAGGTCTTACGCGATTGGAACAACATGAGGGTGAGTAATTACTGACAGAATTTTCATTTTTGGGTGAACTATCCCTTTAAAGGTATAGTGGAGGATTTGCTTTTTCCGGGTGGATCTTCAAGACTATTGGTCCTCCTAGTTGTCAATCATTCTGGTGATATGTTTACGTAAGGCCGTCGTACGTGCTAGTCCCTCTGTAGTTTTCGCTTTCTGCGAATGCGCACTTTCAGGTGTATACATACAGACGGTTGGTCTGGGAACGCCCCCGGGAACGCCCCGTCATGTGATGTGAATTTAGCCCGTGGGGGAAACATTGCCTTGGCGCTAATTGAAATACACGGGACAATCATGCCGAAGAGTTGCTGTGTCGTTTTCTGTACCGCCAATAAACAAACAAATTATGAACTGAAGTTCTACATCCTTCCTAATAAACACACAGAACATTTTTGAGATTACTGTGTGAATAAATCTCTGTGTGATATAGTAGTGGGTGTTAAACTCGTATCTGGCAGTGGGCCAGATTTGTCTACATGCCTTACGAAAAAGAACTATAGTAATCCTATAAGATTTCTATAGTAGTGTATAATACTTCTGTGATGTTCTGTAATACCTCTATAGTACTTCTATAGTATGTCCCAAAATATTATAGTATTCCTATAGTTGTTTTTCATAAGGGATGTCTCATTCACATTAGCGTTATCAGCTGAAGGCTCACTTGATAGGCCAATCACTTCGTAATGACGCGAGCCGTGAACCTATGGAGTAGTCCGAGGTCTGAGTTAGGGATAACTGTCAGCACAGTCCCTCGGCAACTTCGTACTACTGATCACCGTTTTACAAAAGGATTAATAGTTTAATAGTAATAGTGAAGCATACGTACAATTGGTAAGTGACAAGGTTTTATGGAGTTATAGTATGCAACGCTACCGCGATGTCTTACCTGGAGATTCAACCAGATAACAAAATATGTCTGGAAACGACACCTCCGGCCATTTGGTTGGGTCATTGACCCAGTTTTTAATTAAATAAGGGCAATCATAACCTATTGTAGTTAATTTTGCAATGTACCATTGCCGGTCAGCAGGTGTCAATGACTCGCAATACGACATTTTTGTCATTCAAATACACACGATGTTCGCAGTGTTTTCCCCCACGCCGACTCCACCCTCGCCACGCCCCCAACTATGACTAGATGCCGACTCTATGTGTGGTGAGCTACGGTTTCAGCCATTCATTGAAGCTCGCCGTTCTCACCGGGTTTTTTCAAAATGTCTGAGGGTCGCAAGAGAAAAAGTGTCTACGAATTGTATGTCAAGAAGAGAAAGGCCTCTGAAGAAAGAAACAAGACCAGACTGTTTTTGGGAGAATATTTCACACGCTGGCGTGCGCTAAAAGCACAGGTTGGGCTTCCCACTGATGCCTCAGTCGCGAAGTTTCTAATCGACAGGTAAAGTTTGGCATGCTATTTGGAGAAATCCATTTAAAATCACTGCTAGTAAAAGTTAATGTAAGCTATGATTAGCGATGCTAGCCCTGGCACAAGTCACACACTAGGCTCGTGCATGCTCTCTCGTGCACACGTTTAATAGGCGTTCCCTCTCGAGAGCAGGTAGAGTGTTGCGCATGTGCATTTTTTCAAAAAGTGGAGAGGGCGGTTCTTTTCTAAAATTCGGGAAAATCCTCCACTATACCTTTAATATACCAATCTACTTGTCTTGAACAATCATAAGTGGCCTGTCGATAAAACATGGTCATTACTTGTGTGTATAGATGGTGCACTGGGTCATACACACAAAGATCATCAAGGTAACACACATCATCCAAAAATAATGCAATTAATATCAAGTAAACGTAGTGTTAATGTTATATTAAACAGAAAATGTAACACAAAACATACTAATATTATACATATATTATCATATGATGTGTCACTGGTTGGGTATTGGTTGGGTTTTATCCGATACCTTAAACGGTTCTTGAACCGGTACTTAAGAAAATGAAACCGCACACACTTTATCAAAAAAATAATACCTGTGTGTGTCCAAACTGGACACAATATTAGCTTAAATCTTTAAAGATTTTCTGATTTCTGATTAAATGAAAAATTGCGCCGTTTAATAGGCTATTGATGTAGCCTAAAACACTTAAGTTAAGATCAAAATTTTGTCTTCTCATATTATGACTTTTACTTTAAAACAGAGAAATATCTGACACTGAGCAGAAATATTTAACACACACAGTAGGCTATAGCCTCATATAAATATACTTGATATACTTCATACTTGATATGCAAGATTTGCAGTTGGCTTTAAAATACTTTACCATGTCCACCACCATACTGGCAGCTGAACTTAAAGCGTTTCGTCAAGCGTGTCAGAGGTTTTGGGTTCTAATCCACATTCGTACAGTTTTTTGTGTGTTTTTTTTCAAAACCGATTATGCTTATCAGTGGTTGTATATCAAGCAGGGACACGTTTGTGTGCATTATATTTTGTGATTTCACCGGAACGAATAGAGAGTCTCCGCAACGTATTGAAGCGCGCGTCCGAGTGAAGACGAGCCACAAGAGAAAACACTCTATCCGCGGCGCTGATCACAGCGGCAACGAGCACTTTGATCACTTGATTTAAAAAACACATTTCAGCGCTAGATCGTCTCTTATTTAACAAACGAACGAAATGAATGCTGTGCTGGTTAACTGGAGATGTTTTATTATTGGAAGATTCGTGCCGCGAGATGTTTTATAGGGGGCGATAAAAAAAAGTCAGGCACCGAAATCAGACACCGAAAGTTTCGTTCTTATTCGGTCTCGTTACTACCGTTTACGTCGGAACCGGTTCCCTATTGGAACCGGGTTTCGGTACCCAACCCTATGTGTCACACAGGGACTTCTGGGAATGTCCTGTTACTGTGTTTTACTGTAATTCAGTTTTTTCTTGCAAAAAGCCAGAAATATGACAGCATTTTACAGTAAAATCATATTGCGATGTTAAACGATGTTAAACGATGATTTACAGTTTTCACGGTAATTTATGCAGTTAACCAATTAACAGGTTTTTACTGTAGTATTTTTAAAGGTTCCTTTACAGTGTAATTGAGCTGTGAAACTTATTTTGTCTGTAAAATTTGGTGACATCTATATCAAACAAAACTGAAACAGTTGGACAGAAAAGTCTGAAAAACATTTATTTATACTCCCCTTCAGATCTGCATCAGAAAACAAAGCAGATGTGACACATGCAATAGGAAGCCTTGATGAGGCGCTCAGCAAGCAGACAGATATTGCTTTTGTTTATCCGTCCTCTCGCCATCAAACCGAGGTCTTGCTTGAAACACCGGAATTTAGGAGATGTGAGAATTACTGCACATCAAACGCAACAGCTTCCTCTCAAACCCCCAAAGGTCTAAAAATAGAGATTAACAAATGCTGAAAACACAGAGCTGATCTTTATACACACTTCCTCAAAGTGAACGAGACCCCCAGTGCTTATATAGACTGGAACAAATAGGTTGCTCCATAGCCCCAAGAAATCTCCCATCAGACACCTCTCCCTTGGAGCAGATCACATGATTGGCCACATCTATCACAACGACTATGTTTGTGGGCACAGAAATAGCAGTTTGACGTAATACAATTCAAACCCTTCAGAGAGGGAAGCGAGGACACACATGCACATGCTCACATTCGCATTTGAAAATTAACAGATCCGTCTACACCAGTGCAAAAGAAGGTCACGGGACTGACGTTTCTCAATTCAAAGACTGAAATGCCACATGCAGAGCATTCATAAATATGCCAAAACATGCTCCAACTCATCAAGTTCTGGTTGGTGACCATGCTAGTAGATGCCATAACCACAGATTATCCGTCTCTAAAAACATCTTCCTTTTTATCAGTAATATCTTGCTATATATCTTCTATGCTTTTGCTCTGTCTGCTGCCTTTCACACAACAACTCCTTTGGCTAACGTTCTAGCAAGGCTCTTTCAAAGTTATGAACAAATGTCCTTCCAGTAACCATAATAGAATTTCCATTCAAAGTTAATAATGTTCTCAAAATGTTAGCACAAAAACACACATTGTTCATGGAGCGTTTTTTTTTTTGGGGGGGGGGGGGGGGGGGGGGGGGTTCTTGTTTCAGAATGTTCAGAGAATATTCCAAAGTAACATTCCCATAAAGTTTGCAGAATGAAAAATGGAATGTTTCCTTAAAGGGATAGTTCAAGCAAAAATGAAAATTCTGTCATTAATTACTCACCCTTCATGTTGTTCCTAAGTCTTTTGTTCATCTGATTAGAGAGCTTTCTATCCCTCCATAACTATACGCAACTGACATGTTGACGCTTCAAAAAGTCCATAAAGACATTGTAAAACTAATCCATATGAATTAAGTGGCTTAGTCCCATTTTTTGGGTGAACGATCCTTTTAACATTAGTATAACCAAGAAAAAAGAAAAAAAACTTTAAAAAACTATGTTTTGAATGTTCAGAGAACATTCAGAAATAAAGTTCTTGTAACTTTATGGGAATGCTATCAAAACTTTATTTTAAGGTGTCGTATTACAGTGTAATACATTTAAGTACTGAATAATAACAACATGTACTTACTATAGGGTTAGGATTAGGTTGTGGTTTAGGGTTAGTTGCATGTAATTATGCACAATTTAGACATTACTATAGTAACTAAATGTAATGTGTAACAAGGAAATTGTAAAATAAAGCATTACCAAGCATTACAATTCTCCAGATATAAAAAGCTGTTGTTTTCATAATGCACTTTAAATGTCACCTGTTTCCCCGTCTCTTTCATAGTTAGTTTTCTGTTGGTTTCTACTTTCCTGCAAATTAAAGGCAAAAATTACAAAACATAAAAGTAAAACACTAATCACAAAAAGCACACATAAATATCATAGCATTGCTTGCTTTGAAAATATTAAGCTTCCTCAAGAGAGGCAATTTATTTTACATGATCAGGCACTCTTCTCAAGAGGCACAGAGAAATGTCAAAACCATCAGAAAGTAAAATGCAAGAAAATAAATAATAAATGAATCATGAAGTCATGGTAACAAAGAGTAAGAGGGGTTGGACTCCTCAACATTTCTCTTCTTTTTAGGTAAATGATTCAGCACCAAAAACAAATATTCCTTGTGAGATGTTAGAATGGATCTCAACACAGTGTCTGCCAAATGCATAAAATGTAAACATTCTAATTGTAATTGTAAAATTCCATAGGCAGCAGATAAATGTAGCAAATGTAATTATCGTATTACTGCTTCTTATTCTAATTCTAATTACACAAATACAAAAAAGTAAATCTTCAGTCCATATAGTAAAATCATGTTTTCTTTGCATTTTGTGGTTGCTCAGCTCTCTGTATCACAATTATGCTTCTTCTTTCACTAGCACTAAATACAGTATATTAATTTATGGGTCTTTAATATTAGGTATGAGTATTTATTGTAACTCTCAGTGGAGGGCATGTGTTTCTTTGTTTGTTTTTAAATCCAAGTGGGTTTTTTAGTTAATTTTTGCAAACTGCGGCTAGGAAAATAATTATTATGCTTTGATTAAAACACACTCCAATTCATCCTGATGTTTCCAGAAGAAAGGCTTTGTACAGACACAGTGTGCACAAAGATCTAACAGAGGCTTAAAATCAAATGACCAAGCCTAATACCACTTCTAGACAACTTCTTGACTTTTACTCATACTGCGGTGAAGGATGTTATTTTATTTCATTCTCTCCGAGCCAATCCATAAACATATGCTATATTTCATGAACCACAGTGAAAAATGTTTTTCATCCATAACCGAAGATAAACCATGACATTACTCCCTGATTTAAGACATTCATACAAAACTAAGTGACAACTCTGTCTCTCTTTTCCTCTTCCCTCACACACTTACTGTTATTCCATTCCTCAGGCAGATGAGACTCTCATTTATAAGCTCCAAAAATGCACGCTTTTGTCTGTGAATGACAGTGATATTATTTTCTCTTAGTCTGCGTCCTGCATGCTCTAATCTGCCTTGCCTCATGGAATTGATTTATTCAGATGTGCATCAAGCCGAGCCATCTTTAAACACTTTGAATATTACTTTATGTTCCTTCCCCTCCCTCTGCATTTCTGTTGTACTTCTCTTTGTTTTATTCATGGGCAAAATCAGCAGCAGTCATGATCTCAGCATAAATGCGTATCTTATTCTTTCACTTGCCATTGGATGTTTTTTTCTTCTTCTTAAATCCCCATTTTATGCCTGACCTGCTTTTATGCAAGAACACCAAAGATCTGGATTTGCATTCAGCTTTGACAAGTACCCGTGAAATCTACGATGACTTTCAAAATCTTCTCATCTTTTTATCTTCTTCAACCCTCATACGTCGGTATGAAGAGTTGAATGCTCTGATAAATAAAGCACTGTGTTGCGCATTTGACTGCAATGCTGATCGGGCCACATAAGTGGATATTATGAACGTATTTGCACTTCGTACAGGTTTTTTTTTTTTTACCGATTATGCTCATCAGTGGTTGTATATCAAGCAGGGACACGTTTGTGTGCATTATATTTTGTGATTTCACCGGAACGAATAGAGAGTCTCCGCAACGTATTGTCCGAGTGAAGACAGTGCGGTGTGCGCGAGCCACAAGAGAAAACACTGTATCCGCAACTCTACACAAAAAAAAAAAAAATTGTGGACAGTACATGAACATATAAAACAGCTCTTAATTTAAAGATTTACCTTCCTTATCCAGTCCAGACCATGCTGGGAAATACAATTTGGTTATGGTGCCAAACCCTATAAATCCTACTGTATCATTTGATACACAAAATTCCAAGGCCTCTAAATTATCAACATAATCAAAGCGGCTGAAAAACCTGCTGTGCACCATCTACATGCTTTCCGTTGTCTGATTGATAGTTTATTTTTTAGCAAGTTAAAGGCCTTTATAAGGCCTTATAATTCTAAAAATGTACCCCTTCAGATGATGGACTACTTGTAATTTTGCTGTGAAATCTTTACTGAATTACTTTTATATTGTTATTCATATTTCAAGATTGAACACTTCTGAACTGAAGCGACTTAGTACCATTTTTTTACCATTTACTCTCAATCATCATTGTATTGCTTTGCATTATATGTTTTTGTCCCCACAATAAAAAACCATCAGTGCTTTGATAATAAAACTAATAATTCAAATGTCATCTTATCAAGACATATTGTTTGGAGATAGAATGACAACTGATGTCTGATATTTTATGCATTCGGTTGTACTGTTATAAAGATCTCATCTCATTGATTTACATTACAAGCTATTAGAATTTCATCAAACTTTTTGACTATATAAATATCAGCAAGTGTACAAATTGAGGTGTTTTTTTCCTCCCTGAGAATGAACTCCATATTCTTCTACTGTATATCATACTATATGAGCCATAAAAGCCTGGTGTGTCAAAAATGATACTCAACAAAAATCTTTTTCTTTTCAGATTTTAGAATTGAACATCCTTCTAATCCGGCTGTCGTGGAGCATCCATACTGTACATGCTGGTTAGCAGGCAAATGTGAGGGGTTGAAGACCCACTCTGGTGTCTGATTTGCCCTTGCCTGGATCTGTTCCTCCCTTAAATCGTTCATATTTTGTCCTGAAGAGAGAAAGTTAAAGACCTGAGGTCTACAGGCATGATGAAGTCAAGATTTATAGTTACAAGAGCTATATAAAACTCGATAGTCACAGCTGGGTCAAGTTGACAGATGAGAACACAAACTCAGGTTAGACATACCTTGAGGGAGTCGTCGGATCGGTTTGTCTTTTATTGCTGCCCTGAATGCAGACAGAGCTGGGACAAACCACAGATGCACTCTTGTGGTTTGGAGGTGCATGGCCCGTCTGTACAACTGCAATACAATCTAAAACACTGTCACAAGGGTAAAGTGCATTCAGATTTTTACCGCAATGGCGCATTCAGCATATTCATATCAAGCAGTCTAGGTGACTGTTATTTATTATGTTTTTATGAAATTGTATTTATCATGTTTTTTTGAAGAAATGTCAATATGTCAACTGATGTAATTTATACTTTGCAGCACATTTTCATGTCCCCATTACATTGGACAAAATATTAAACTCACACTTTCAAAGACGGTAATTACATTAGTTTGGTATTGTAATATGTTTCATGTAATTTATTTTTTAAATGTAATTTATTCCTGTGATTTATTCCTTCTTTTTATTATGAATGTTGATGAATATTTTTGGAAACCATGATACATTTTCAGGATTCTTTGATTGTCATGGAACAAAAGAATGCAGACAACGGTAAAATCCAAACAGACTTTGAGACACACACAGGGTGTAAACAGGTGAGTAAGTGGAAGGTAGATCGTTGAGATGATACTGGCAGGGTAATGGCTGTTCTTATCTGTATGCAGGCAGAGATAACTGTGACTGGCTGGCTTGAAAACGATGTGATCACTGAAGACTGAGGAAGACAGAAGACTGGACAGTTCGAGGCGAAAGCACACAGGTTAAGGGCTGAACGTAGACTGGGTAAACCCAGCCCGATTTGCCGGCGATTTGATTTCGCCCTGCAGCTCAGGCTGGAAACCTGTACATTCTTCTATACTGCTTCCGTTACAAATTTGCGGAGACCAATCACAAACTGGCTTATCCACCTGCCGCGCTATTAGCGGGTTTAATCCAATCCAATTCCTTTTAACCTCTCGACGATGCTCAATGGCTTCTTTAGTTTAGCAAACAAATCGCTCGAGTGGGTGTAAATACCACTCACTTTCATGTTGTTGTTTTTTTGCACAACCTGCAAAATTCGCTCAATGCTATTGCTGCTTCTGCAAACCGCTGATCAATGCTCCAAACCAACACTTTGTTGACACGTTTCCTGCCGGGAGTTTTCACTGCAAAGTACGTCACCTGGATCGTTGATCTGATTGGTTAAAGGACTATCCAATTGCGTACAGAGTCATTTGTACTATGCCTGTGGATCACGCCTCTTGTGCAGTAGAAAATACAGAGCAGACTCCCCATACTAATGTACCCTGGAAATCCAGAGTTCTTGCGAGAGCACAAATTGAATTTGAATTTGAGTTTACTCTGGCATCGAGTAATGATGCTCATTAAATACGCCCTTGTATCTGAGCTGCACCAATCACATCGGGTTATCTGATATAGGTGGGCCAGAGGCGAGCTAAACAGATGACGACAGCGCTGTGATGTAAACATTGCAAGATGGCTATGGATGAACACCAGTTGTTTGAAACGGCTTTGGCCGCTACAATGAACGAGTTAGACTTGGCTTTTTATCTAAAACAGGAACAGAAGACGCCGCTCGAATCCTTCCTTTGCAAGAAGGACGTTTTTGCTGTTTCGCCGACCGGATGCGGCAAGAGTCTGATCTACCAGTTAGCTCCGCTGGTAGCTAAGCGTATGGGGCTTGTTGTGATTGGTCGTAGTGTTATCCAATTGCGTGCAGTGAGATTTTCAAATGCATGCTTGGTGCCGCCCCTCGAGCTGGCCGATTTTCATTAGTCGATGCCAGACCATTAATCTTTCAGATTTAGGTCTGGATTTCCAGGCTAAGACTAATGTTCGATCTTAAAAGATTGAGCTTGGTCTGATGATAGCCAGACTAGGTTGAATGAGGAGACCAAACAAACATGTGTTTTTTGGTGCTGGTGACTGAGGATTGTGACATTGATGAATAGAAAGGTCAGCATTATTTTGAAATATAATTTTTTTGTTACACTGTAAGAGTCTTCACTGTCACTTTTGATCAGTTTCACGAGTTCACATGTTAATGAAATCTGATGTAATATTAAAATGCGTATTTGGCTTACTGTCCGGGGGGAGGGCTCCGAGCTCGGAATTCAGCCCGACCCCAGAGTACTCCCCCCTATAAATGTATAGATCATAGGTATCTATGAGCAGACCCAGCCGAATGTGAGGTGATGGGGTGGTGGCGGGATGCTGAGAAATTTGTCATGAGACAGGAGGTAAGGGAAGGCTTTATTTATACTGGCTATTTCTTGTGCTGATTGGATGATTACCTGAACATGCTCCTCCCGAACTTTGTTACATAAAACTTCATTTTGTAAAAGTTACTATTCAAAAGTACTGCAAAACAGAAGCGACCCTGTAAATATTCAATTTAATTTGACCAGATAACGCTAATCTTTCTGTTCAGTACCGAATACGAGTGTTTCCCCCCAAAAAAATGTATGCATGTGTTGCCATTACTTCAATAGCAGCTTTACAAAAGTCTTCAATTAATCACATGGCTCTAAATAAGTACTTCAAAGGTCAAGTTCAGCCACCCAAACTCATTCCAGTAATGAAAGCAAATATCTTTTCAGTTAAATTAAACCGATAGAGAAGCTCAATTAAAGCAGCTCATCTGAAGAGCACAATAGGAGTGCCGTCAGTGTGAGATGAGGACACCGGAGCTCTGCATGCAAAAAGGAAGTGTAAGACAAAGGCCTCTTTAGCCACGCTTAGAATGCGGCCTTCTTGGAGAATTAGCAGAGGAGAATCTTTTAACGGCCTACATTCTCTCGTTGGCAGTCATATTAGTGCTGTAACAAAGACAGTCTTGGGAGCCCTATTTTCAGTCTGTTAATTGAATTGTGTGGGAATTGTTGTGCTGAAGCGGTCCTGAAATAGGCGGCTGGCGGTGTTAGACAGTAACAGACATCTGAGTTGACACTGCGGATTACACAACATAAGAAAAGGAAAAACACCCTCTCTCTCTCAGCACACATCCAACCACGCACAGGTTTGCACGCTTACATTCCCTCGCCTGCATGCGCAATCAATGACACACACGATTAGCTAAAACACTCTCCCATTCTTTGTCTTCACCTCTGAGCTGTCTCAAGGAACAGCGGAATCCACTCCTCTCCACGATCCTCGTAAAAATCCCTAAAAATCCTGCTGCTACTCAGCAGAGCTTCGGTCCGATCCCACCAGCTCAGAAGTGCATTACAGCACAGCTGGATTGGGAGCAGGGTACACCGAGTGCTGTAATGGGATGTGCAATTGACTCGGGTTGTGAACCTGTCACAAGGTCTACTAAAGGAAAAGAGACAGGGAATGGGGAACAGGATAAGTCTGAGCCTTAATGCTGATGAAGGATTAAATCTGGCCATTGAGTGCTGTTAAAATAATTATAAAAAAGTCTAAAAAAAGCACAGCAGTAATCTGATAAAGCAATGCCAGCTGTACTCTCTATTGCTCATGGAAACTGCCCGCAACCAGTGTAATTTTGTCAGGTTGAGTCAGTCGTATACTTGTATTGAGTAATATTTTTGTCTTGAATAAAACCAGTTAATTTATGTTAACATGCCACATAAGTTACTTGACAAAATATTTTTGCAGTTTGGAGTAATAGACCACCAATGGTCTCTATCAACTGAGTATGCAAAGGGCACTGTATGCAATAACAAAATACTTTGAGGTTTTATCATCTAAAATATAATTTTTACATATATTTTAATGATTTTTTTTTTCTTTTTCTTTTTTCTAATATACTTTTTAATACCTTTATTTCCTCAATTCTTCAATATTATTTCCTGCTATTGAATTTCTGCCCCAAACTTGAACCAGACCCTAAAGGATTTAGGTCGAGACATGTTTACTTTACACTAGAACAGTGGTTCTCAAACTGTGACAGATACCAAGTGTCTCATGAGGTGATTGCCTAATTTGAACAAATCGACTGATTAATCAACAAATTAAGTGATTATGGTTATTTTAATTTGTGATCAAAGATGAACTATTATGCTGGGTTTTTTTATTTTCAACTTTCTTTAGTGTGTAATGTTGCTGTTTGACCATCAAACAGTTCTGCAAAGTTATAAAGCACAAAGTCTACTTCAAAGGGAGTTATTCTCTATATCAGCACTGTTTCTGAACTCCCTGAAACGCCTCGATTGTAGTCTTCAGTTTTCTTCTGGGAACCAACACGTCACAGTATTCCTCCTTTAAATTCCCTCCTAAGGCATACACAAAGAATATGGCAGAGGCCTGGTTGAGTTGTGTTAGTGTGTTGTCGCCATGTCCAAGAGACGCTGTTTTTTTCCACCCCAAATCTGTCAAACTGATAAGGCAAAACTGACAGCATCATTAGTGTTTATAAGCTGAAACTCACGGTTATGGTAAGGGGCGTGACATTTCCAAAACACGCTCAAAGCGACCCACCAATCACAACACACCGTTCCAGCCGACCAGTCGTTGAGCTTTTTGGAAGAAGGGGCTTCAACTAAACCGAGCATTACTGACAGACTGGACAGAGAGGATCTGCAACAGAGTAAAATATGTGAAAAATAATGTTTTTGTTTTTTTGTTTTTTACATTCAAGCATAAAAACCCATCCTAGCAGACCCCAACAACAAAATCATCCTTGTAAAAGGGCAAAATATGGCCACTTTAAATGTCTGTTTTCTCACTTCAATAATGTAATTCACAGTTAAACATCACGTTATGTAAGTGTTTGGTCCAAATAGTGAAAGCAGCAGTCTGGCAAAATTGGTTGTAGTAAATAGATGGGAATCAACTGACTTTAATTGAGTTTAAGTCATGCATCCTTATCCTGAGAACAAACACCAACTGGGTGTGATAGGAGAGGAGAGTTATGAACAGTGTGTGTGCTTTGCTTATTCTGTTCTCAAGCTGACAGACAGATAATTATGAATGACACACCGCTTCACTGTGCATGCTCATGAAATGAAACAGAGAAGCACAAACTCATGTGGGTCAATTCATTTAAATGTTGGATGAGATACACAGGGGTTTGAGAAGAAAAGTGCTTATGCATCATTCCATTTAGAGAGTGGAACTGGACTTGGCACTGGCTTAGATAATCAAGAGTTTAGTGTTGTGAATGTTTTACGGGGACCAACCGATGCACAACAACACAAAATAAAAGAGGAAGCAAAACAATTATGCTGCAACGCACCTGAAATAGTAGGAATTAACATAAAAAGTCCAGATTCCATGCTTGGTTAGGTTTCCAATAATAATACCTCAAATGCAATATACAGGATGATGCATGTTTTCCCAGCATGCATTGCAGGTGTTGGTTTAATAATTAGTGGTGATCACTAAGGCAATTATCACTGTTGTTCAAGATGAGAACAAAACTGAGTTAAATAAAAACATAGAAAACCCAAGCAACCTGACAAGTACCCAGAACACTCTAGCATCTCTACATTTTTGTTTGGGCAAGGCAAGCATGACAAAATATTCATATTTTGTCATGCTTGCAATATATGCAAAATATTTTGTCAGTGTTTCATTGTGACACTATTTAAACTATAGGTTAATATTTTCGTTTTAACTTTGTAGCCAATAAAGTTCTACCATAAAGGTGGTAGACTTCTGTTTTATGAACAAATATAGCCTAGATCTATAAAAATGTCACACCGCTCCTAATAAGCTTTACATCTATCAGATTAATTTATATGAATTTATATACATACATATAACAAGTTAAAGCTTACATGAACATTCTTTTCTTCCAATTGCGTGTTTCAGGGTGCTTCTTGTGATTTGATTCAGAATTGTTCAGACCGCTTTGCGAACCCATAGCCTACATGGAAGAATCGACTCAAATGATTCATTCAAACAATTTGTTTGCGAATCGGACATCAGCGAGCAGCTTACATATGCAACTGTGTTCGTTCAGGTGCAAAAGTAACGAAAATGTCTGGAGACATGCGAAAAAGTTTGCGTATTAAGTCGAGTAAAAGTCAACAAATGCATTTGTACTCGGTAAAGCAGTTTTTTTTTTTTTTTTTTAGGTCAAAGCTATGACGTGAATAAGTAAACATCTTTTGTAGGCTATATTTCCGCCCGGGGTAAAGGAAGTCTCACTTGCACTCTTGATCTCCGCTTGTGATGCTGAATTACACGGCTCGGTACCCGCTACACTCCATATAGCCAATCCGCGCCGCCGAAGCGGGTGCCCACCTCTCACCTTCATCACCATCATCATCCTCATCCTCACAGTCAGAGCCAGACACCAGCCGAACAAGACAGTCTCAGACAGACCTCATGTAGGAAGAGAGAGAGAGAGAGAGAGAGAGAGAGAGAGAGAGAGAGATACTTAAGCCAGCGCTTAGCATTATTTCCCCCTCAGAATGGAGTGATCAGCATGATCAACTAGTGGATCCGGACAGCTTTTTCAGGTCCATGCTTGGATGTTGTTTATATCTTTTCATCTCAGCTTTGAGTTTCACCACTGCAACCGGACACTTCCACTTGTCAAGACAGATAGTCCAACCGCACCGGTATCAGAGCACATACATACATGGGGATCATCGCAGCATTGCCCGGAAGATGTGTATCACTGCTCCGCTGCTGAGATCTGTGTCGCCTGCGCTCGTCGTGGGATCGGATCCCTCGGTTCATGTCCCCGTGTCATTCCCGGTGAACTGAGATGGCTCTTTGCGCTGTGCTGCGACAGATACGCAGACCGCGGCAGGATAATTGGACACGTTTAGTGTTACTTACGACCTATTGCTTTTTTTGTATATTACCACTGAAACAACTTTGCGCGTTCCCGTCATCGCTGAGCGACTGTCAAACACCCACCGGGTGGAACTGCTCCGGTAAGAGACCCGAACACGCTCCTCTGTTCGTGCACCTTTGCGCGACTATTCTCACAAGTTTGTCTGTTTTTAACGGGGTTATTAATGAATCATTGAGCTGGGGATTTTATTTAGAATTACTAAACACACATAGGCTAGCTTATTAGATGTTTAGTCCACCTGGAGTCTTGGTCAGTCATGGGTCACCGCCACCCTAATACAAGTTGAGAGTTTGTGTTCTAAATTGAATGTAATGAGATAAAAAAAGAGTAGCTACTGCAAAATAATGGCGAAAATACAACCATGCTACGCCATCAGTGTGCAGTCCGACTCACGAACAAACATGACTCTTTTAAGGAATTGTTCAAAAAGACTCAAGGACATCACAAGTTATCGATTTTACTCAGCTTGAATTAACTCAATGAAATCTTCAGAGCAGGTACTAAATCAACATTTGACTCACTTACTGAACTGCAAGGGATTTCGAAATTGAGCACGTCGTTTTGTGTACTTGCGAATCTGAAATTAAGTCAGTATTAGGCTACTGACTGCAACATACATACAACATAGGTAGTAGGCTAGTCTTGTATTTTTGTAACAAATATATTTTAATCAATGACATTAGAACATGAAAAACAGAATTCTGTAGGAAACACTGGGATCTATGTGGAAATATGACCTAAGATGATACCTGTCATTTTTAAAATTACAAGGTTGGTAGCACATCTCCTCAGGCAGACAAATAACTTGTTGTACTGGTGTGTGCACTGTCAGGGAAAAGAAATGGGGATGTTACCGCTTGTCACTAGGTTAGTACCCTCAAAGGTACACACCTGTTCAATCCCATAATGGTGAACATTGCACTGTATTATTAGGGTGCATATTATTACTTTAATGTTCTAATATGCGTTCTTTAGGCACAAAGATGTGAGGGCGCTGCCCTAGGGACAAGCTACAGGTAAGATTGTTAGTGTGGATTGTGATCCTGAGAGGTAGCTCAGATTTTCAGTACACGGGCAACTTTGGAGTTATCTGCAAAGATTTGTAACCGCAAGGTTTTAACGGTAAGCATTTGTGCATGTGAAATCTGTTAAGGCTATCATCTGGCCCCAAACAAGTACATCTGGTGCTGCTTTACTCCATATCAGGGGAGTAAATGTAGCACTGAAAGGGAGCGCTTGTCAGAGATACTTTGGGAACAAAGGGCCCTGCTGTGCAATTATGTTTCTCTTTAAATAGCTGTAGGGGGGCAACAGTCTACAAGAAATCTATCTGTTGCACAGACCTACAGTGGCCTATGTGCGATAATTCAGTGCTGAACCTCCTTCATAAAACAATTTACTCTCTACTTAGACACGTCAGTAAAAAATCTGATTAAAATGAAGGGAATTAGAGTGCATATGCAGACCTGTAAATTTGCTGTTGACATGTTCTTCTCTCCTCTCTCTCATTCTGTGTGTGTTGGGCTGGGCTCCGTCGTATCGATTCCTTCCCATCATGTAACCCCACCACAGTGCTGTCACAAGTGTCGAAAGCAGAGCTTGATAAAATAAGCTGTCAGATAGACAAGCTGCCAGATGGCTGGCTTGACTATATTTCAATACAGATCTATCAAAGTCCGTTACACTACAGGTCTTTTTGTTGTAAGCTTCTTTTCTCTTTGGCAGCCTAACAGTCATGCACACTAGTTTAGGCAGGTTACGCCGCTGGTGAACTATTGAGGGCATCAAGGAGCTAATAAAGAGATTATTTGATTGTTTAAATGACCCATAAATGGTTGCTTGGCTCTCACAGAATGGTAAACTGCCAATCATTCCTCTTAGAGTGCCCTTATTATGCTTTTTTTTAATATTACCTTTCATGTAGTGTGCAATATAGCTGTTAGTTAATGTAAAAGATCAGCAAAGTTGTAAAGATCAATAGATTCTGAACTGCTGAAACGAGTCGTCAACAATTCCAGTCTCAATCCCGTATCTACGTAGGTTTGTAACAAATTTGCATCATTTCAGGCCATCCATGGTCTTCATCGTCTACTTAGTGTTTTGACCTGCCCTCAAACACTATAGTTGTAACTGAGCAGCAACATGTTGTCGACATGTCTGTTTTCTGCGTTGCGTATCCACTTTGCATGCACATCCTTAGGATGAGGACTAACACTGGAATTGATACGGTAAAACCGACGCCATTGTTACTGTTCGTATCTCTGTGTACAGAATAGAAGTGCTGCTGAGGAAACCACTGGAGCTGAAATTAAAGGGATAGTTCACCCAAAAATGAAAATTCTATCATTGTTTACTCACCCTCAAGTTGTTCCAAACCTGTATGAGTTTCCTTGTTCTGCTGAACACAAAGGAAGATATTTGGAAGAATGTTTGTAACCAAACAGATCTCGGTCCCCATTGACTACCATAGTATATTTTTTTCCTACTATGGAAGTCAATGGGGACCGAGATCTGTTTGGTTACAAACATTCTTCCAAATATCTTCCTTTGTGTTCAGCAGAACAAAGAAACTCATACAGGTTTGGAACAACTTGAGGGTGAGTAAACAATGATAGAATTTTCATTTTTGGGTGAACTATCCCTTTAAGATATGGCAATGGCCGTTTCGTTTCTGATATGCGGTGTAAGCGGTAGACCAATCACAACAAACTGGGCCATCTGACCAATGAGAGCAGAGGAAGCTCTCAGAAAGGAAGGCTTTATAGAGACTGAATGCTTTATTGAGCCGTTTCAGACACTGTGAGAAAAGAGGTGATGTTCAATGTATGTTGAGAAAATTAAAGTGTTTTTTGACCTTGGATGCATGTAAACCTCCAAAACAACATTTTTTGAAAGAAATCAACAAATGTCTTATTTTGGCATAGCTTGAATACCTAAAACAAGACAAAGCTATTTGCCAAATGGGGGAATAACAATAAATGTTCACATTAAAAATGTGTTCAAAATCTACTGATCTCTTGGGATCATTCTCAAATCATGCTGGATAACATAATCATATGTTTTTTTCACAAACTTGTGGAATTCATGGGGGACAAACCAAATTCTATGAACACCAAAATTGGTATGCTCATCATCTTTTCTTTTTTCTTTTTTTTTTTCTTTATTCATTATAACTATATTCATTCTTTGATTCAGAAATGCATTGATTATTTTGATTTAAATTTCTGGGAAACAACACCAAAATACTGAAAGAGAAGATTTTTGCATTGTATAACTTCAGTATGGAGGAAAGCACCTGACTATTTTGGCCTTTCATCTGCAAATTTCTCTCTCCTTCAGACTGTGAAAGACCACAGGGATTAGTCTAATCCTGCACCTCAGCGCTTTATTCCTCATTCCTTAGACACTCGGTGCGCCAGAGCCTAGTTTGATTGCGTTTGTGTGTATGAGGGAGAGAAGGAGAAATAGAAAGACTATGAGAGTGGAAGGTCTTCAGGGAAAGCTTGTCTGAGCTCCTGGGCTAATGAGGAAGTTGTGGTGCCCTATTTTGGGTTTCTTGGGGTTTTCCGTTCGGCTCTCTCTGTTCTATCTCGCCTTTAATGCCATTATTGAGATTTAATCCAGTAGAGCACAGGAAGGATGCCACTACTCAGTCAAGAAAAATGAGCAGGAAGAGAGTTCTCTCCTCTATTTATCTCTGTTCTGCCATCATTACTTGGCTCAGAGGAGGCATAGAAGATGTTGCAGGGCTAATTGAATGGCTAACGCAAGAGTGTTTGTTATAAAATAATAATGCCGCTTGGCTCGTTCAAGGAGAACGAGCGAGTTGGTATTGAATGGTGGAGTGTGAGTTGTGTACCTGGAGGTGAGCAGGAGAAATAAAGGACAGTAATCAGAGACGTCCCCACAGAGTGCACGCTCATAAAGCTGAGTGGTTAGGAAGAGCACCCTCTTTAAATATGCATGATAGCAGATGTTTCTGTTTTTCATTCTGAACATTGTTATTTCCTCTGTTCTACAATTCCTAAACACTGAAAACAGGCTACGTGCTCACACACCTGAACAACATGCAAACACAGAAGCATTACCAGGGATTCACAATCTAAACCTGTAAATAAACAGAAAGGTTTCAGTCTAGTTATGATGTCAAATGAATAAGAAATATTTAAGATTCTTTACCTTTTCTAAGTTACTGATCAAAGAAGCAATCTTTTGTAAATTAAAGCATACCCTATTATGCTTTTTCAGATATTACCTTTCATACAGTGTGTAAAGTTTTAAAGATCACAATAAATGGAGTTATTGTTTGCCAAAAGAAAGAACCAATTCTGAACTGCCTAAAATGAGTCGTCAATAATTCTGCAATCCTACGTAGGTTTGTTACAAATTTGCATAATGCCATTGCCAGCATTTAGTATTTATTGTGAACAATGTCTACTTTGACAAGCTCCCAAACACTAGTTGTAGCTGAGGCCTGGAAGAATTTGGTTCGTGAAGTTGACGTGTCGAGAAGACGCTGTTTTCTGTGCTGCGAAAGCAAATCCACTTTACATGCAGTTCCAAAGGACGAGGACGAGGGCTCAAATTGAAATGGTTAAACCGACGCCATCGTTACTATTCGTATCACTGTGTATGCAAGTGCTGAAGCCTCCGGAGCTGAGATTTAGATTTGGTAATGGGCGTTTCGTTTTTGACACGTGCTGTAAACGGTAGACCAATCAAAACAGACTGGGCCATCTTACCAATCAGAGCAGAGTAGGGAAAGGAGAGGTTTAGAGAGGCCGGATCCTTAATTGAACCGTTTCAGACACTGTGAGAGAAAAAGGTGATTCTGCAATGCATATTATAAAGAGTTTGGATGCATGCAAACTTATAGGATACATCCCAAATTAGGAACCTTTAAAACAGCACAGTAGGGGGACAAAAATCTACCAAAACGTTCATATTTGTTGCATCAGTTTGCTTTGACTCCTTTTGACCTGAATCCATCTATTGTGTTCTTCAAATAATTATACAATTATTTGATGCATTTGCATCAAACAGCAGGCAATATATCTTATGAATCAATAAGAGTAGGCAATCTAATATATCTTATACAAGTATTACTTATATTTTAAGATGTACAATGGTATATCTTACTAATATGTGGTATATCCTAGGGGTGCGAAAGATTAAGAACATAGCCCACAAATTTGGATGGGGCTGCACAGAAACAAACATCAAATTCAGTGCTTGAACAATGATCCCTATGCACAAAGCAATGAACACAACCTTTCTACTTCATAGACAGCCAAGTTTTATTAAAAGCAGCGCCAGCGGTGATTTACCCTTTTAAAGCTGGTTCACGAGTTCACACTTACAAATCATCAGATAGAGTAAAGGAGTATGCGTATTTGGCCTGCTGTCCGAGCAGAGGGCTCCGAGCTCGGTATTTTGGCCCGAACCCAGAGTACTCCCCCTGTATTCCTGGCTGCGGTAGGAACCGGCAAAGAGTGAGGAGTCGGGGTGGTGGAGGGATGCTGAAAACTGTATAGAGGCCTTCTCTCATGCTAATTGGATATATTTGTTAATTGCTGAATCTGATTGGAATGACGTGTTGATAGATCATTTAAACTTTGTTAATGAAATCATTTAATGTACATAATTAGAATAAAACATGAAATTGGATGATGGAAATGATAGGAAATTACAAACAGAACTGAAACAATCTAGTCACTATTACTGGGGTGTATTTAATGCATACAATGTAAACTTTCTCAGTTTAAAAACACATTCACAAATGGAGGCCGTTTAGAAACGACTGTGTTAAAGATCTTCAGAGGAGAAGATTCACAGCTTCAGTGAGTTTTTTTGTGATTTGGGTGTAAATCTTGTCTCGATGAGATTTAATGCATGGCATGGCTTTAAAACGCAGTAAATTGTCAAATCACTTACCTTGTGTGGCGTTATTCTCAGTGACTCACACTTTGCATAGTAAAAGGCTGTTTGGCATAAGCTACTGGCAAAACTGTTTAAAAGTAAATAAACTGAGCAGATTTTGTAGAGAAGTGGTTTATTGCAGTCATGGCTCAATGAGTGCATTTACATGTCAATAAAATGCTGATAATTATCAAAATCAGCTCAACTTTTTGAGGTGATATTGCTGTGCTGGCACAATTCATAATTTAAAAAATATGAATCTTACTTTTGTCTGATTGAATGAAAATCTTTAGCATTGTAAATTCTGACTACCAAGCTTTTGTCAGTAACTATGATAAAAGCAGCCAAATTTCAATGCAAAAAGCTAAGGAGAAAGCTGTGTAGAACTTTGTGAACAATGAGCATGTCAGTTTTGCCGAGCTTTAAGCGCCATTCTGTGGGCCCGAATTCACTGTGGGACTGATAATGTCATTAAAAACTGATATTTTCTAAAGCAAAAGTGAGTGAATTCACATGGATAAAAGGGGAAAATACCTTCCATTTGCGAAAACTCATCGTGTCTTTAAGGTCAATCTCTTAGGCCTTGTTTTCCGTCCATTTTCAAAGTGGTAAAAAAGGTTGCTCTGCTTTGGAATGTGTGGAATTCATGTGGCCTCCTTAATTTGTTAAATTAGCACATGTAATTGAATTTTCTGCATTCTGGTAAAATAGTTATGCCCTTGAAACGTTTCAGATATTAATGTGTGTACTTTTGTCGGTGTGTGCTCTCAGCAAATCCAAACTCGCATTGTGACGTGATTCTCCAGATAAAATCTTGAGCGAATGCGATTTGTCTGGCTACACGAGACAGACAGGAAACACTGTTCATTCGATCGGTACTTATGGGCAGCTGTCACATGCAGCCATATGGCGGTGAAACCGAGCTCGACTCCCAGGGGTTTTGGGTCGATCCTCCACAGGTGTGCCAGAAGGTGCGAAGTTCAGTCCTTATTAATCTTGTACACACCAAGGTTTTTCCAAGGGCACCTCCAAAAAATTCACAGACAGAGCTACGTCCTTCATTTAACACCAGTTCTTTTCCTGCTTGTCTATTTTTGAAAAAGAAAGCCAACGAGCTCAATGGTAGATTAATGATGAGTGTATAAATACTGCACTAATGGCCGGGCTATTCTTACTGGACCATCTGTTATGAGAGACAGGGTAGTGCTCACTTACATGCATTTGTTACCAACAAGGCTAGCATCAACAACCGTCAGTGACTGAACCCAGGAGGCGTGACAGCCCACAAATCACTACTGAAATGCTGAGATTTCACTGTATGGGAAATCTGTTTGCTACAATGTAAAAAAAAGTTGATCATTATGTATTATTTAAAAAAATAAAATAAAATAAAAACTGTTTAAGCCTTTCTACCAATTCTTTTTTTAATGGAATATTGTAGTTTTTATTCCAAATTATTTATCCATGCACATCATTATATATATCTTTTTTTATTCATGTGCCCTCATAAACTTTAATCCAAATAACTTCCCCTCCCTTATGCAATACTAACTAACTCTTCTCTTCTCTTCTCTTCTCTTCTCTTCTCTTCTCTTCTCTTCTCTTCTCTTCTCTTCTCTTCTCTTCTCTTCTCTTCTCTTCTCTTCTCTTCTCTTCTCTTCTCTTCTCTTCTCTCTTCTCTTCTCTTCTCTGAATCTTCTCTTCTCTGAATCTTCTCTTCTCTTCTCTGAATCTTCTCTGAATCTTCTCTTCTCTGAATCTTCTCTTCTCTGAATACGTGTTTACTGGCGTGAGGGCAGGACAACCTGCCACTCACATGAGATCGACCAATAGGAAACCACAATTATCCAACCATCCAATCAGTTCTCAATGGACAAAATCAGGTCCCACCTTACATTATTTCTTGTTCGAGAAGCCATTTCGCTTGAATGTACATCACAAAAGAGAAGAAAAGCCTATCACATATGTTTCATGCCGACTTTAATTCAGTGGTACTTACAGTTTCTTTGTTGTGAAATTTACTAGCAATTTCTGGGTGAAAATCGTTTCTACACCACTTGTCAGAGATGTCCAGCCATGTGTATGTAAAGCCTGTGCATTCACTGTAATAGCGCAGAGAGAGCGTAGCCTGTCACAATGGCCGACTGATTACTGACTTTTCAGTTGCATTGCTTTCATTAGCATGATGTTAGCATGCTGTGCTTTAGTGTTAGTTTATACAGTAAAACACTCTTGGAAAAGTTGGGTCTTTAAAATTGCAATGTAGCGAGCTGTAGCTTCTGTATTGTGATGTACATCCGAGTGAAACTAATCATTGAAAAATAAAAAAAAGTGTAGGACAGGACACCGTAGGTTCCATCTATCGGTTATTTATTGGATAGAAGCAGATCTAAATGCGTGTTTTCAGTCCATTGTAAGAAAGGGACAAGGTTTTTGCGGGTGAAATGATGGAAGACATAGGGCATACAGCACCAGAGAGAAGTCTGTCATTTTACTGGAGGATAGAGTTATGACATTGTGATTAAAAAATACAAGGTAAAAAAAAGAAGAAAGATATGCATGGATGAAATGCTTAAAATAGCTTGAATTTCCATTTCATGCTGACTTTAAGTTCATCCCTGTTATGGCACTGAATCAACCGCCATACACATTCAGATGAATGTATTTGACCGTTGAATCGTGTCTTGTGCAATTTTGGTTAAAAATAGTTCAACCTTTAAAAAATGTGTCTTAAGATCCCTGCATTCTCCATTCCGTACACAAGAATCAATCTTATGTCAAAACCCTTAAGAAATATGACCAATCATGGTCAGGTGAACCCAAAACCTGCATAATTGTACATGGTTTGATTAGTCGTGCAGACAATTCAATAACTAGCTGATTTTCTTTACTTTTACAAGATACCGCTGGTGTCATGAACAATTAGTTTGCCTGTTTAATTTAGTCCGCCTAGACATTAATGGTCAAAATAGTTCAGACAACACCATAAAGCGATTTTGTTGGATTTCTAATCAGGCACTGAATAGAGTAAGCAAATAAAAAAAAATTCAGCCAATGGAATCGCTTAGAGGTCCTTTGGGACTAAATAAAAAAAATGAAAAATTATATTAAAAAGTATATTTATATTTTTTCCGCTGTAAACAAGATGCATGTGATTGCACATTTATTAAGAATTATTTTTAATGTTTCCTTTAGCCGACATCTCAAATATATTGCACATTACACTGTAATAAAACATCTCGGTTCATGAACACAACAGCGGTCTGGTAGCAATAACTCACATTAGTGTGAGCTTAGGTAATACTGCAGATGCTCGGTAGCTTTTGCACCCTGTGGGTTAACGATACTCAGTCCATTTGCATATTCATTTATTCATTTAGCAGATGTTTTAGTTCAAAGAAACCTTGCCCCGAGTTCATTAGCACAACATATGCAAGCACAGATTTCTTGTGATGTGTTGTTTGTCAGCAAATGTTCTGATAGCCCTGGTGTCACTTTTTGTAAACTTTCAGTTCTGTTGTTGTCATTGTATTTTCTATGCCACTTCCTGTGTGAAGTTCACTGTTCACCCAAACAGTGTAGCTAGCTAAACTACCAACACTATCTCTTTCTTTAGAGAAAATGAGCTATGCTAAGCTTAGTTGCTGGTTACACTATAAACTTTCTCTGTAGTTTGCGATATCATATAATCATATTACCAGTTACCAATTATAGCTGAGATAATATGGATGTGCAGTCTCAATTAATTTTGAGACGTAAAAGCCAACCAGGCTATGCAACCAGTGTTGCCTGATTCGCCAATGAAAGTTGGTTATTTTTAATGAGTCAATCAAAATGACTCGCAAATGAGTCACACACAAACTCTAAAACATCTCACTTACACACTGAAATAGTTGGAGTGGTTACCAAATTAACATCTGACTCACTCGCTGAACCACAAGCCATTACTTTCAGTCATATTCGATTCCAATAAGTAACATACTGTAATGGACAAATATGTTCCTCTGCTTGCATACATTGACCTACAAACAGTATGTTGACGTCTAAAGCCACTTTTCGAATTTCTGTTCAGTGCTTTACTCTATGCTATGCCACAATGTAATGTCTTTGAATGATCTTTATTAATGTTTTTATCTGCTAATATGTGATTAATTTGATTAATTCATTAGCGTATGTAACAAATTTGAATTGACTGACAGCCCCATTTACATATATGTGTATCAATGCTTATATATACTGTATGTCAATGCTTTTGTGCTTTGTTGTTTTTTTTCACTTGCAAAGAACACAAAAGTTTTCCGGGGGATGCAAAAGTTTTGCAAAGGAACACAATGTTTTTCTTTGGAACGCAAAGGTTTTGCGAGCAACGCAAATTTGTATTAATTGTTATTTTTTAATTTTAGCAGGGGAATGTATATATAGTGAGTATATATCCCTCAAAAGTACTACTAATAATAAATTCCTTATGTTTCACTATAGTTAAAGTGCAATTCAAAGCACAAAATCTTGACAGTTGATTTTGCATGCGAAGCACTGAATCCACTGAATATGATGAATAGAAATGGAAGTGACCCCAGCACTGGAGTGCCACGACTCCTACTCTGAAATTCTCTATTTTGTTTGCAGTGTCATATGGTGCGTGTCGTCTTTCCGTTCCACTCAGCCTGCTTGTCTCTGGTTCATTATCATTCCTCACAGACTTACTTATCCTGAGACTTTGGCTGCTTGTCTTGTTTCAGCACCGCTGTATCACTCTGTGTCACCCCCCTCCCCATCTCTCTCTCTCTCTCTCTCTCTCTCTCTCTCTCTCTCTCTCTCTCTCTCTCTCTCTCTCTCTCTCTCTCTCTCTCTCTCTTGTACACACACACACACACACACACACACACACACACACGCATACCCACTCGTTTGTCTCGGCTAAGTAGTCTGCAACATCGCTGAGGATGATGGGCTGCACAGCCAGACACAACTGATCCGGCAATATTTAAATTTTATGCATGTCTCATCTCAGCGAGAGAAATCATATCTCCCATCTGTGCTCTGAACTCGCTCTCTCTCTTCCTGTATCTTATTTTCTCTCTCCACTCCTCATTAATTTGGGCTAAGATAAGTTTGTCTACATGAGTGTCATATATTATCAATATAGCATTTTTTTTACAAGTTTTTTTTTTCCAGATCCAGATGTCTTAAGCACAGCATGATTTTCTTTTCAGAAGAATCCAGTAAATATGAGAAGAGCTTAAAATATAATAAATAAATAAAAATGTATCTATGTTGTATATTACAACGCTATGCAAAGTCACACAGTGTTAGAAGGATCAAAACAAGCTTACTAAGCTTATATATATTTTTTTTAAATAATATGTATTATGACATTTATATATTCCAGAGTTCATACATTCAAAAGTTTGGGGTAGGTAAGATTTATTAAAGTCTCTTATTCTTACCAAGGCTGCATTTATTAAATCACAGATACAGTAAAACAGTAATACTGTGAAAAATGAATACAATTTAAAATAAACTTTTTCTATTTTAATATATTTTAAAATGTAATTTAATGATGGTAAAGCTGATTTTATTTTAGTATTATTACTAATTATTTACTATTACAATCTTTCAACATATTTTCTGATGTTCATTCATGTTTATTTCATTCTGCAACGTAAAGAGAAAGGGATGATGGCGTTCACTCGCGCTGTGGTGCTACAGTGATCTCTCGCGCCACATTAAAGGGCGCCAACACGGCATTTGTTCTTTGAATTTTGTGATAAAATGGACAGAATTTGAAAGCTGAGACTTTTTGTCATATTAAAATTAACAAAGCACAAATATATTTGCGATTTATTGGACAAAAATTCATGATGAAACCTGAAAAGTGACCCACAGTCTCTTTTCAACTTTCTCTTCATAAATAAATAAATGCATAATATAGCATGCATACATATGCTTGTCCTGTAAGTTCGAGAATAAAAATGAAAATGTGAACGAAAACAAAGCCTAGTAAATGTCTTATCATTAAAATCCGAAAAATTGTAATGGTAATAATACTCCCGCAAATTTTTTTTCCTGTCCCGTCCCAATGATTAATAGTGATTTTGTTTCCCATTTTGATTCCCGAAAAAATTCAACCTCTACTGTGTACCTAAACTAAATTGCAACTTCATTGTATTTAAGGGATATAGTGTTCAAATATATCCTTTGTGCAAAAAAAAAAAACGCAAAATTTGAACATGCAACTTTTAATGACTTCTGCAGTCTCAAAATTATTCTACCCCTTCATGGCAAGCATCTTTAGTACTTAGTAGAACACCCTTTTGCTGTTATGACCTGCTGCAAACAAGATGTACACCTTCTGGCAGCGTTTCTGAGGAATCTGAGCCCATTCCCCAGAAACAATGGCCTCCAGTTCAGTAATATTCTTGGGTTTGCATGCTGCAACCGCCTTCTTCAAATTCCAGTGCCAGAGGATGCAAAGCAGCCCCAGAGCATCACAAGCCCCACCATGCTTAACTGTAGGCTGTGTTCTTTTCAGCATATGCTTCATTCTTCTTCCTCCAGACATATTGCTGATCCATAGGGATGAAAAGTTCCAGCTTTGTTTCATCGCTCCACAGAACAGAATCCCAAAACTTCTGTGGCTTATTCATATGATTTTGAGCAAATTGGAGCCGACTTTTCTTGTGCTTTTGGGTCAGTAGTGGTGTACGTATCGGAGTTCTCGTATGCGTTAAGTACGTTCCTTACTGTGCAGCTGAAACCTCAGTGCCTGTTGCCACCAAGTCTTGCTGCAGAACTTTTGCAGTCACTCGAGGATTTTTCTGAACCTGCCTTCTCAGAAATCTGGTTTCAGCCGTTGATAGCTTCCTTTTTCTGCCCCGTCCAGGAAGTGTAAACCACTGTTCCTTACTTTGAACTTGCGAACTATGTTTCCAACTGTCTCTAGGAACATTTAGTGACTTCGCTATCTTTTTGTATCCTGCTCCTTGTTTGTGAAGGGTGATGATATCTTCTCTTAACTTTTTGGACCGTTCTTTTGACTTAGCCATGTTTCTAACATGCAGTCAAACGTGACACTCAACAAACCTAGCCAGTTCAGATATTTCATGTATTCTAGCTCAAGCACACCTGGTGCAACTAATGAAGCCCTTGATTAGTTGCATCAACACCTGTTTTGCAGATTTGCGCTGTTGTGAGGGATTCTATTCACTGGGACTGCAGAAGTCATTAAAAGTGGTATTTTCAGTTGAATTTGGGGAAACCACTTGAAACATTTGTTGTGTTGAGCTATTTCAATTACTTTTGTGTGATTTGTTCAATGCAAACAGCCGAAAGCTGAAAGTCCCCCATTTTTCAAGTATATGATCAAAACACTTAAGTGCACTTTTTTTCACAAGGATCATCATTGCTCCATGTTGTAACGTTATACAGTGTGACGGTGATGCTCGGCACATCCTGTTCTTTGACTTGCAGATGGTGGAGCTTATGAAATATTCATCCTGAATTATACTGTTCATCTTTGTGTTTACAGGGAGGAGCCTTTGAGTTAAATTTTGACTCAAGGCATTGTACAGTATGTAATAGTCAGATATGGAGGTTGTGTGTGAGGCCTTGGAAGTGTATTTAGCAATAATGAAAACTTAGTTATTAGAAAACTTAATTAGTTTCTCTTAGTGTGTAATTCTGTCTGCTGTATTCCGATATGAATTTACCATTTATGTTGACAGACAAGGAGAAAACCTCAGTCCATTAAGAGACATCCTGCCCACATTTTGTACAGAGGTCTGTAAGCTTCATACCCTGGGCTGTTATGACCTCAAACCAGGGACACGGATACGCTCTATTTTATCAAAGCAGCTGTTGCAACAGAGTATCTGTTGTTTGCTACTGCATTCATGATATGCTTTAGCTTTAATATCCTCTATCCAGCTTGGAACCAAATGTCCTTTTGTCCCGAGGAAGTAATTGTGTGAGGTTGTTTCACACCAAGTGATGTGTATATTCAGTTTTAAGGAACTACAGTGCTTCATCTGACCTCTGGCGCTGTTAGGGGAAAGATTGTTGTCGATGTTGAACCGATATGAACTGATTATGAAACATTCAAGCCCATTTTTGAGACATCACACGCTTACTTGGTTGCTAAATGAGTTCCTGTGACCTGATCTAACTGGTATTGTCAAACAAACCCAAAATGTGTGTGCACAATTACAGTAGTTATTGCAATTAGTGCTGTCAGTCAATTAAAAAATGATATCAATTAAATATGTGCAATGCTAAATAGTAAAATGAATGTTAATTGTTCATTTTACTATATGGATCTTTTATAATGTAAAATGTTTTTTGTTTTATATACACTACCGTTAAAAAGTTTTAGGTCGGTAAGACCGATTTTTTTATGTTTTTGAAAGTCTCTTAACAAGGCTGCATTTACTTGATCAAAATTACAGTAAAATATGAATACTATTATTAATATACTAATAAAATAACTAAAAATTAACAACTAAATAACTATAACAGTTTTCTATTTTAATCATTTTAAAATGTAATTGATTCCTGTGATGACTGCTGATAATCATCTATATTCCTCTATTCATACTGATTTGATGCTCAAGTAACATTTCTGATGCTAAATATTTTTTTGTGGAAACGTTGACGTTTTTTTCCAGGATTCTATGATGAATAGAAAGTTCAAAAGAACAGCAGTTATTTGAAATACAAACCTTTTGTAACATAAAAAATTTTTTGCTGGATAAAAATATGAATTAAAAAAATCTCACAGACCCCAAAACTACAGCTAAATGTTCTTAGCATGTTTTGTACAATATCTGTTTGTAATCTATAACCTATATTTGTGTATGTTTCATGACAGGGTTCGAAGAGCAGGACACTGATCTTTTTCTGTGTGACACAAACACATGCAAGTTTGACGGCGAGTGTCTGCGAATCGGGGACACGGTGACGTGCATCTGTGATTTTAAGGTAGGAATCAATGCTCCTGGAATACTAACATTTGCATGCTTTATTAGCACCACATGTTGAACGTGTGACCGTGTTAAAAGCATCACATGCAGAGTAAACAAGCTGTCACAAATTAAAATACACCTACACATGCCTTCTCACAGAAAACACACACACACACATACATTCTCTCGCTCGGTCAGAGTGCTCTGCTTCACTCAGACATCGTGCATCTGCGTCTTGTTGCAGGCCAAGCTGCATCACTCAGGTAAATAGCATTATCTGTCTGCTCGCACAGTGCGCGGGGGGGAATTTTCTTTGATGCATCTGCTCGATCGCCCGGCCTCGCTCTGCACAAAGATGCCTTGTGCACTTAAGAAGGGTCACGCTGCATTCATTTCTGCCCTTAATACAATTGAGCGGCACTAACGCTAGTCTGGGGCCATGTGAGTGCCTCTAGCTGTGGTGGGGAGGGTTATCGGTTAAGTATCATGCGCAGCGAGAGATGGTACCCGCCGCTTTAAGGGTGTGTGTGGGGATGCCCTACTCATGCGGTTGGACACTGCTACCCAAAGCCCTGCCCTGCCTCTAGACTCCCAAACAGAAAGTGGAATGGGAGAAGTGTGTGTGAGAGAGAGATGAATGGATGTGATTCACACAAGTTCACTTACTGACATGCTATTGATCCAACTCTCATACTCAGAGAGAGAGCAAAAGACAGAAATGGAAGGCGGTCAATCTCTTTCTGGATCACTAGCTACACCGAATGGAAATGCAATCTGTTTGATTGAGTAACTCGCCTGTTTGTCCGAACAATGGAGGATGGGGGAGCGTTTGAACTGTTTTTAATTTGACATGGTGCCATATAAATGAAACACTCGTGGGCACGAGATTCTTAAAAATGCATCCGACACATGTAGCTATGGAAAAACAATTAATAAGTAATCACAGATGGAAAGCAATAACACATATTGTGTAAACATAAAATAATATAAAATACCGTTCACAAGTTCTGGGTCTTTTGAAAGAAGTTATGCTCTTATGCTCACCAAGGCTGCATTTATTCGATCAAAAATACAGCAGCATTGTAATATTGTGAAATATTTTTACAATTTAAAATAACTATTTTATATTTTAATATATTTAAAAATTAAATTTATTCCTGTGCTGGAAAAGCTGAATTTTCAGCATCATTACTCCAGTCTTCAGTGTCACATGATCCTTCAGAAATCACTCTACTATTCTGATTTAGTGGCCCTGTCCACACTACTGCGTTTTAGTTTAGAAACGGAGAATTAAAACGAATACGATCTCCGTCCACACCAGCGTTTTAGCTGCGTATTAGAATTGATCTCCGTCCACATTAAAACGACTGAAAACGCGGATCACGTGACCATTCACCAACACTGGGCATGCGCGTGCCGGTGTAAACACAACTTCATTGATACAATTATCCCACCATGCGCTGGTTCTTCCCGGGTTAACCCAAAACCGACGCTCCATGTACGGTCGATACCGCCGCTGCACACGGGAATTGTCACAGATCGCTCGAATAATAGCTTGCCTCCGGCGCATGTAGGCAGTTATAGCATTGTAAAATGCAGAATTTACTTGCACAACAGCTGCTAGCAAAGATATACGCCATGACTGATGACACCCAATCATAGAGCCGAGCGTGAGCCTCTACTACGTCATCGTTTCTAAAGTCCTCCGTTTTGACCCGTCCACACTAAAACGCCCTCCGGAGATTCAAAACGAAAAACGGGTCGGCAGCGTTTCTAAACTTCTCCGTTTTGGGTCTCCGTTTTTGCCGTTTTAGTGTGGACGGGAGGTGCAAACGTATCAAAAGGTCTCCGTTTTTAAACGAAAACGCAGTAGTGTGGACGGTATGGAAGCTTGTTTCCGCCACAAAATAAAAAAAATTCAATGATAATTGCGACTTTTTATCTCACAATTGCGAGTTTACATCTCGCAATTCTGACTTTATTTCTCAGAATTGCGAGATACAAAGTCAGAATTGCGTGAAATAAAGTCGCAATTGCGTGTTATAAAGTCAGAATTGCGAGATATAAAGTCAGAATTACGTGAAATAAATCAGAATTGCGTGTTATAAAGTCAGAATTGCGAGATATAAAGTCGCAATTGCGTGTTATAAAGTCAGAATTCTGACTTTTTTTCACGCAATTCTGACTTTATAACACGCAATTGCGAGTTTATATCTCGCAATTCTGACATATTTTCTCAGAATTGTGAGATATAAACTCACAATTGTGAGATATAAAGTCCAATTCTAAGGGGGAAAAATATCATGCAATTCTGACTTTATATCTCCCAATTGCGTATTATAAAGTCAGAATTGCGTGACTTTATTTCACGCAATTCTGACTTTATATCTCGCAATTCTGACTTTATAACACGCAATTGCGACTTTATTTCACGCAATTCTGACTTTATATCTCAAAATTCTGAGAAATAAAGTCAGAATTGCGAGATGTAAACTCGCAATTGTGAGATAAAAAGTCGCAATTATCTCTTAAAATGTTTTATTCTGTGGCGGAAACAAGCTTCCATAGGACGGGGCCTTAGTGCTGAAGAAACAGTTCTTATTATTATCAATGTTGAAAATGGTTGTCTGCTTAAAAATTTGGTGTAAACTGCAATATTTTTTTGAGAGTGAATAGAATTTCAAAAGAACAGTATTTTTTGAAACAGAAGCATTTTGTAACTTTAAACTGTAAATGTCTTTAATGCCACTTTTGATAAATTTAATGCATCTTTGATGCAGCTGAATAAAAGTATTAATTTCTTTTTAAAAAAGGGGAAAAAAAATGACCCCAAACATTTGAACGGTGGTGTATATTTGAATTTGAAATACTTATGTAAATTTTGTAAATCTCCTGTGTGTAGTGGCTATCAGTGTATTTTCATCTGCATAAAAGTCAAGCAAAATGCTTTTTCTCTCTTTCATTTATCCTTGCACTCTGGCCATCTGTCTTGTAGCATGTGAGTCAAATGACTATGTGCAAGTGCCAAAGCACTATATAATATCTAGTCTGTATGGCTCTGAGTCTGTCATGTTCCAATTTAGAAAAGAAAAACATACACTGACACACTTTAAATTACACATCTGTGCATGTAACTGTCATACAATAATGGATCTGAGAGAAGAACCAGTACACGAGTAGTATTCTTGCACAAAGCTCAAATCCTTAGGAATGGAAATGTAATGGTTCAAGAGAACATTTTATACAATAGAAACGATATCCAAATTCCTGTTGAATGCAATGGTGTTGAAGAATAAAGGTTTTCTTTTTCTCAAATAGGATATTTTAAAATAAAAATGTACTATAAATGTAATCTCTTTTATTTTATTGCAATATATAGTTGTTGTATTGTAATATATCGTTCGTTTATTGAAACGAAAGGCTGGAATACACACTAGGCATCATACACTTGCCGACTGGGATCACAACTACCAGACTTTCAAATTGTTCTGAACACAAAAAGACAGCTACGGTTTCAGTAGCGACTAGGGCTGTCAAAATTGCTAAAAAAAACACATATATTCGAACTATTCGAACATCTGGTTGCGCATTTTGTCCATTGCATTACGTCATTAACAGGACAAATGAATACAAAGAGACATAACTACTTGTATAGGTAGTTTATTTAAGTAGAAACATATTTGACAAAGTATTACCTACACAAAAACAAGTAAATCAACTAATGGCCAAGACCGCAGACCTCGCTCGCTCGCTCACTCACACTCGCAGGCACTCTTTCTCTCTCTCGCCCTCACCGCTCTCTGCATAACGGTTTAAATGAACAACAACAATAGACAAATGTTGAGTGCTGATCAGGAGTTTTGTGCAAGTAATTTAAGGTCGCGACTCTTGTCCCAAATATAGCAGGCTTCATTCAGTGATTGAAACAAATATTATTAACATTAATTGAAGTTTTACAGTATATAGAACCGACATTGAACGCTCCGAGCGAGCTGTGCTGTGGTAAACATGGAACTTTTCCTTGACATGAAACGGTAAATAATCAAACCAGTGGAAGCCTGCAGTGCATGAAACTGCTGTATCTAACCTACCTTATTCATGCAATATCTATTCAGTCAGTACAGTAGCCTACACTTTAGTAATGTTTCTGTTTAACGTTAAATAAAATGACCTGTCCCTGACCCCTCAGGCAGCGCGCCCACTCGCAAAGCAAACAGCCGCGCCTCTGCTACCGCGGGCGTGTTTTTCCACATTCGAATATTAATTTTCACCTTCGAAATTCAGTTTTTTAAAACTATTCGAATATATATTCGAATTTAGAATATTCGTTGACAGCCCTAGTAGCGACACATCTTACACTACGATATGTTTACTGAAATTGCCTCAAAATATCAAACATGTTTTGATATCAACCGACAGGGTATAGTAAATGTGGCCGGATTCCTATGTCCTATGTCATCTATGTCAGGATTCCTCATTTCTGGTCCTGGAGAGTCACTTTCCAGTAGTTTAGTGCTAATCCTGCTCCAACACACCTGGCTGTATTTATATAAAAACCCAAAGACGACCTTATCAAACATGTTTTGATATCAACCGACTGGATGGAATCATACTCTGAAGATAAAAAATCAGAGTCTGTGCCCATCATACACTACACAATTTTCTGTCAAATCTGTCCAAATCTGCAGACTGGCACAGACTTTCGCCAACTATTGTGGACTCTTCTAGACTGCAAATCAGTTCAGAAATCTGAACTAAAGCCATGTAGTGAATTCCAGCCTATACTGTAGCTGCAAAAATGTCTCATTTTGACACTTCCATAACTTAGATCAGGGTTCTTCATTCCTAGTACCGGAGAGCCACTTTTGTTGGATGTTTAGGTCCAGCTCTAATTACTGATGAACACACATCAGTGAACTAATTAAGGTCTTTGGGTTTTTATATAAATACAGCCAGGTGTGTTGGAGCAGGATTAGTACTAAACTACTGGAAAGTGGCTCTCCAGGACCAGAAATGAGGAATCCTGACATAGATGAACACACGTGACCGGCCACATTTACTATACCCTGTTGGGTAAACAGAAATTTGGCCTGTCCAATCATGGAGATGCCAACAAAAACGAAAAAATTAGAAACAAAGGAGGCAGTGGAAGGATGGGGAAAATTGTGATGTATTATAATATTCTCCAAAGCACTGTTAGTCATTTCACATGCAAAAAGCCATTTACATTTAAGAATTAAAAAAGCAATAAATTATTAAAAGTAAATAAATCAGAAATTTCAAGTGTCAGAGAGAATGTGGAAAATGGTCATGAAAAAGTGAAAATAAAATGATAAACTAAGAATGTATTAAATGAATATGGGAAAGAACAAAGGCTGTTGAAGGATGGGGCACATTTATTATAATATTCAGCGAAGCACTGTTACTCATTTCACATGCAAAAAGGGCATTTACATTGAAGTCTTAAAATAAAGTCAACAATTTCAAGACTCAGAGAGAATGTGGAAATTTGTCTTGAAAAGTGGATATAAATGAATATGGGAAAGCATAAAATAATGATGATGATATACTACATACAAACTGTATATTCTATCCACTAACCCTAAGCCTTATAATCACAGAATACTTCCTGCATTTTTACATTTTCCAAAAAACATCACTTAGTATGATTTATAAGCTGTTTTCCTCATGAGGACCAAAAAACGTCCCCACAAGGACAAGGATTGTCAACTTTGTGGGGACATTTTTCACCCCGTAACATAGTTTTCCTGAACCACACACACACACATGCGCGTACGATCAACATCCACAGACGGAGGCCATCACCTTGGAAGCGATATGAAGAACGGAGTGCTTTAGCTCAATAATGCGACTTTTGCCCAGTCCCTTTCCTTCCTCTCTCTTTCTTTTATTTTCCACCTACCAATTCATTACTGTATCTAAGAGCTCTGATTAATTCAAACGTCTTCCTCCAATGCTGTTCCCAACACATCTCAGATAGTCTATAGTCAGATAATGTGTGTGATTTGGCAGGTGTATGTGTGTGATAGTTTGTATGCAGCTATTTCTCTTGAGTCATGTGGATTCACATCTAATGTATTAGAGACTTACAGTATAAGAGACTTTCTTGCTCTTTTAATTATGGGATACAGTGACCCCTTTAGGTAATCAAGGTAATATCACTCAACAAGTCCCCCAACAAATGCCTTAAATGAAACAAATGAAAGCTGGTAATTTGTTTGCTAATTATGTTTTGACCTTTTTTGACAGCACTGTGCTACACTAAAATTTGTTAATGCATCCTACAAATTGAGCTTTCTTTAAAGGAATAGATTAGTAAAAAAAAGGTCCTGTAATGATTTACACCATGCCATTCTGCCATTTACATTCTGTAAACAATTATTTGATCCACCATTGCATCCACCATGTTTTCTGACACCCCTAACTCGGAAACTCTGGGATCCCACACATAATTACGACATTGTGGTGCTGTTCGTCTCGTAATATCTTTCTAACGTGACTTGAATGTGCCATATAACTTGTAGCACATTAGTCTACAATTGATGTGCTGGTGAGCAAGTGTGAATATATCATCTGTTTAATGTTGCTCATCCAGTCATATAATGTATTACTCTTGAGTCTTTTGTTTTTACGTGTTACATATTGTGAGGCTGCTTTGGCACTGATGCCAAGCTTATCGTTCATTTGTTATTAATAATCCTATCTTCTGATTTGCATCCATAAATTTGAATCTAATGAGTTAGATCTAATTAGGTAAAAAATCTAATGAGATGAAGTTCCTTTCATTTTTAAAGTTTTTAAGACACTACATTATTGAACAGACATTACTACATTATATACAGTAGAATTGTTTTTAAACTATAAAACTAAATTTTAATATAAACCATTAACACAATTTTTTTCACTCATTTGATATTTCATATTTATAAAAAATCTTGGTAGCATAACTTGTTACTTTATCTCATTTAGCTTAGCTTAGCTCATTTTTATTCGTCAATGTTAAAGGGTTAGTTCACCCCAAAATGAAAATTTCCTAATCACCCCAATGCCATCCAAGATATCCATGTCTTTCTTTCCTCAGTGGGAGAGAAATTATGCTTTTTGAGGAAAACATTTCTGGATTTTTCTTCTAACAATGGACTTCATTGGTTACCATCATTTTTAAGTCCAAATCAATGCAGTTTCAAAAGTCTTTGAAGTGTTTAAACGGGCTGTACACGATCACAGCTGAAGAAGAGGTTGTTATCTAGCGAAACGATAGGTCATTTTCAATTTTTTTTAAATAATTTATATACTTTTTACCTTCAATAGTTCGGATTGAGCTGATCAACAATCGGACAGGGAACTACGTCATCACGTTGAAAGGTCACGCCGGCGCCGGCAATACTATTTGAACTACTAGTCATATTCATCAGAATGTTATTCATATACTATTCATATTCATATTCACTGAATACTATTACTATATACACTCACCTAAAGGATTATTAGGAACACCTGTTCAATTTCTCATTAATGCAATTATCTAATCAACCAATCACATGGCAGTTGCTTCAATGCATTTAGGGGTGTGGTCCTGGTCAAGACAATCTCCTGAACTCCAAACTGAATGTCAGAATGGGAAAGAAAGGTGATTTAAGCAATTTTGAGCGTGGCATGGTTGTTGGTGCCAGACGGGCCGGTCTGAGTATTTCACAATCTGCTCAGTTACTGGGATTTTCACGCACAACCATTTCTAGGGTTTACAAAGAATGGTGTGAAAAGGGAAAAACATCCAGTATGCGGCAGTCCTGTGGGCGAAAATGCCTTGTTGATGCTAGAGGTCAGAGGAGAATGGGCCGACTGATTCAAGCTGATAGAAGAGCAACTTTGACTGAAATAACCACTCGTTACCACCAAGGTATGCAGCAAAGCATTTGTGAAGCCACAACACGCACAACCTTGAGGCGGATGGGCTACAACAGCAGAAGACCCCACCGGGTACCACTCATCTCCACTACAAATAGGAAAAAGAGGCTACAATTTGCACGAGCTCACCAAAATTGGACAGTTGAAGACTGGAAAAATGTTGCCTGGTCTGATGAGTCTCGATTTCTGTTGAGACATTCAGATGGTAGAGTCAGAATTTGGCGTAAACAGAATGAGAACATGGATCCATCATGCCTTGTTACCACTGTGCAGGCTGGTGGTGGTGGTGTAATGGTGTGGGGGATGTTTTCTTGGCACACTTTAAGCCCCTTAGTGCCAATTGGGCATCGTTTAAATGCCACGGCCTACCTGAGCATTGTTTCTGACCATGTCCATCCCTTTATGACCACCATGTACCCATCCTCTGATGGCTACTTCCAGCAGGATAATGCACCATGTCATAAAGCTCGAATCATTTCAAATTGGTTTCTTGAACATGACAATGAGTTCACTGTACTAAAATGGCCCCCACAGTCACCAAATCTCAACCCAATAGAGCATCTTTGGGATGTGGTGGAACGGGAGCTTCGTGCCCTGGATGTGCATCCCACAAATCTCCATCAACTGCAAGATGCTATCCTATCAATATGGGCCAACATTTCTAAAGAATGCTTTCAGCACCTTGTTGAATCAATGCCACGTAGAATTAAGGCAGTTCTGAAGGCGAAAGGGGGTCAAACACAGTATTAGTATGGTGTTCCTAATAATCCTTTAGGTGAGTGTATAAAATAGCAAACAATACTATTTGAACTATCCTCCTACGTACGGTCACATTGTAAACAGTGGGGCGGTACTTCTGCCGGCGCCGGCGTGACCTTTCAACGTGATAACGTAGTTCCCTGTCCGTTTGTTTATCAGCTCAGTCCGAACTATTGAAGGTAAAAAGCAGCTGTAGCTTTGGATCTGAAGCTGTTCATAGGCTATATGTATAACATTGAGGCCAGGCTGGTAGAAGATGACTTGTGGCTCCGCTCTGAGTTCCAGGACACAATGAGGGATACAGTTCTACAGAGCAGGAAAAACAATATGAGAGATAGATGAGAGCAGTTACAGTAAATGGAGGAACAGGAAGAAAGAATTTCTCTTAATGACATGTTTTAATATCCTCGTCAAAAAGCGGCTGCTGGTTGAAGATATATGAGGAAACAGCGGTTATGTCATATTTCCTTCCTCTCTATTCATCCTTCACCTGCTATTATCCATTTTCTTATTTAAGCCTTACAATTCTTTATATCTTCCTACTCAGTCTTTCATTCACCTCTGTAATCTGTCAAACGCTCATCACAAACGCTCTGTTTTATTGGCCTAGATAGTAGAGCTGCATGATTAATCGTTAAAAGATTGCAACCTTGATTCATAATCTCGATCTCATTCCTAAATGACACAGATTCACCTATTAAACGTGTCTATTTAAACCTTTGACAAAATCACAGCGGAACATTCAAATTTGCATTGTTGCTGCTGGTGACCCAGAGAGAGAGTATTTTCAACCACACACAGTATCATTATTTCGGTGTTTCAAATATTCTTATTATCACAGAAGTATTGGGATAAAAGTTTATAGTTCGGATATAAACACTGATGTGTACGGTAGTGAACAAAACGGAGTAAAGCACTTTTTGAACGGAACTTGTCATTACAATGATTGTATCGATTACATCATTATGCCACCAGGGGGCGGCAAGTGACTGTTAAAAATGTATTTGTCATTGAATCATTCATTCAAGAGGTTCGTAAAAAATACAAAAATAAATTCATTCAAATTAGCCACCAAAACGAATTTACAAATTGCCATAAGAGTGTGTTGAAAATGTATTAAAACTACATAAACTTAATGGGACTTTGAGACTTGGTTTTAATATAGTATGTTAAAGGGATTGTTCACCCAAAAATGAAACTTCTGTCATCATTTACTCACCCTCAGATTTTGATATTTTGAAGAACGTTGACGTCCAAACAATATGGACACTCAAAACACTCAAAAATATCTTCTTTCACGCTGAAAGGTGAACTATAATGTCAGTATAAAAGTAAAAAAAATGACTGTAGTATTAGATGTTTGTTGATAGTCTAAGGTAAATGTGGTTCCATATACATTTATTTACCTGGTATAAACATGAAATTAAAACATGAATTAACATGCCTCTTCATTACAGAAGTCCACCTAACTTCACTGCAATGAACATATCAGTGGACATTTCCGACAGATTCAGTGTGTTCTGGTTCATTAAATCACCTTGTCCTGTGTTAATGGCTGACTGCCTGTGATTTATAAATCACACTAGAGATTTCAAACTTTGAAAGAGTCACCCTCCCTCTCGTGTCTGTTTTGTCCTTCACTTGTGCTCTCTTTTCCCCTCAGGCCATTAGTCAGCAGTTCTGTGTTGGTGTGAGTGTGTGTTTCCAGTGATTTTACAGTGTGTTTGCTGTGTGTCAGTTGTGTGTGCGTGTGTGTATTCAGATAGATGGATAACCTCTTGTTTAACGGCAGATGTAAATAACCTCTATTTGCTTTGGCTTGATATACGAGTGAAACCGGTTCACCTTCAGTGTTCTTGCTTCTGGGTGACCTGCTTCCTCCAGGCGCCACACCACAGCTGGCCACAACAACACCAGCGGACTTGTGTTCCTCCCCGTGTGTGTGTGTGTGTGTGTGTGTGTGTGCTGTAGAGTCACAGTCAGGTGTTATACCAGCCATTATTTCACTCTTCGCTATCTGCAGTCATGTACACCTGAACAGATGTCTTGTGTTTCAGAGCGCCAATGTAATTAAAGTTTGTCCTCATCTGATCTCGACCATTAAACATTTACAACAGAAACATGCATCTGTGACACCTGTGCCTCTTTCTCTCTTTACAGTGCAGCAGTGACTATGCTCCAGTGTGCGGATCTAACGCCGAGAGCTATGAGAACCACTGTCTCCTGCGCAAAGATGCCTGCAAATTGCAGAGAGAGGTGCTGTTGGTGTCAGAGGGCGCCTGCCCTGTCGGTACGTCCCTGTGTTTTAGAGGTGACTGTGTGTGTGCTGATGATTGCAATCTTTAACACTTTTTACAGTAAGGTTCTATTTGGTAATAGGAACTAACAATGAACAATACTTTAATTCTAAATACTCTCATATTAATACATTTTCCAATATTTTAAGTTGTATAAATTTACATTTGCTAAAAAAACTGTATTTTGTGAATTAACTTTAACCTAGATTAATAAATGCGATTAAAATATTGTTCTTCAACAATTTACTAATGTTAACTAATTGTACCTTATTGTAATGTTACCAAATTATTTAGAAATAAATCAAATATTTTTGTTTCGTTGTCCAGTGAAACTTCTTTAAAACATGATACATTTATTTGAGAAGCAAACATCATTAATACTTTACAATATGGTTCTGTTTGTTAATGCATTAGGTATATTGAACCAACAATGAATAATACTTTTACAGCATTTAGCCTATTAAATATTAGTTAATGTTAAATTCTATGTAAATTCTCACTAATGCATTTTTTAACATTTCAAGTTGTATACATTTATATTTGCTCATTTATTTAAAAAAAAAACACAGTATTTTTATGAATTAACTTTAACCTAGATTAATAAATGCTGTTTAAATATTGTTCTTCAATGATTTTCTATTGTTAACAAATTGTACCTTATTGTAGTGTTACTTAATCTTTAGAAAATAAAATAAAATATTTTTGTGTATTGTTGTCCATTGAAACTGATCTAAAAATCTTTAAAACGGGATACATTTATTTGAGAAGCAAATCAGCCAGAAAATATCTGTATAAGTTTATTGTTCTTACAATTTATTCTTTATGTTTCTTTATTGACTCACAATGTACCCAAAACACAAGTTTAAGTAGTACAAATGTATGCTTATAAACATGAAAAAAAGTTACGATTAGAAAAATGTTTTAAGGGTGTATATATATTAGATAGACAAAAATTAAGTTTGGACCTTTAAACAGAGATTTGACATCAATTACATTCGATTCCACATCATAGAAATGGATTGTGGCCAGATTTTTCAGGCAAGTGAATTCTGAATGCAACTTCCAAACCAACTAACCAACCAACAAATAAATACATACATACAATCCATACATAAATTAATGTATGTATATCTTTAATAATAAAGTTGCACAAGGGAATTAAACCTCGGTCATTTTGCACATTTAAAGAACTGGTGTTTTGCTCAACAAAAACAAGGATAGTGTTATAGGCTCAGAATCTCTCTATTATCATGCATAGGCGTTCGAGCTTTGCAAATAAGTTTTAAAAGTTTACATTTAACTGCAAACTCCCATTAGCAAGGAGAAGCGATATGTTCACATGCCCTCGACGCTCAGAGGCACAACATTCCACAGTGAAACATCCAGTGGGGTTCAATCTGAGTTCTGACTCGTGGTAGTACTCGGGTTCCTTAGAGCCACACCACGGAGGAAATAACAGTGATTATAAGCTAAAGTAATGATCATTCACTGACGGCTAATGGCTAGTGAGAGTGACGAATGCACCTGGTGTTGGGTGAATACAGAATGACACGGTTGGTTCAGAATATTAATGCTGATAATGACACTTGTGAGATTAGGATATACACTCACCGGCCACTTTATTAGGTACACCAGTTCAATTGCTCGTTAATGCAAATTTTAATCAGCCAATCCGATGGCAGCAACTCAATGCATTTTGGTCAAGACAGTCTGCTGAAGTTCAAACTGAGCATCAGAATGGGGAAGAAAAGGGATTTAAGTGACTTTGATCGTGTCATGGTTGTTGGTGCCAGACGGTCTGAGTATTTCAGAAACTGCTGATCTGAAATGGTCTGAAAAAGAGAAATGATCCAGTGAGTGGCAGTTCTGTGGGATAAAATGCCTTGTTGATGCCAGACGTCAGAGGAGAATTGCTAAACTGGTTTGAGGTGATATAAAGGCAACAGTAACTCGAATAAACACTTGTTACAACCAAGGTCTGCAGAAGAGCATTTCTGAACAGCCAAAACGTCCAACCTCGAAGCAGTTGAGCTACAGCAGCAGAAGAAACACCGGTGACACTCCTGTCGGATAAGAACACGAAACTGAGGCTACAATTCCCATGGGCTCACTAAAATTGGACAGTAGAAGATTGGAAAAATGTTGCCTGATCTGATGAGAATTTGGCGTAAACAACATGAAAGCATGGATCCATCCAGCCTTGTATCAACCGTTCAGGCTGGTGGTGGTGGTGTAAAGGTGTGTTTAAATATTTTCTTGGCACACTTTGGGCCCCTTCGTACCAATTGAGCATTGTTTAAATGCCACAGCCTACCTGAGTATTGTTGCTTATAATGTCCATCCCTTCATGACCACAGTGTCCCCATCTTCTGATGGCTACTTCCAGCCAGATAACACCATTTTAGTCACAAAGCTCAAATCATCTCAAACTGGTTTCTTGAACATACTGAGTTCAATATACTCAAATGGCCTCCGCAGTCACCAGATCTCAATCCAATAGAGCACCTTTGGGATGTGCTGAAACTGGAGATTCGCATCAGCCGGTAAATCTGCAGCAACTGCGAGGTGCTATCATGTCAATATGGACCAAAATCTACTATGAAGCATCTGCTATGAAGAATTTAGGCAGTTCTGAAGGCAAAAGGGGGTTTAACCCGGTACTAGCAAGGTGCACCCAATAAAGTGCTTATAATAATCTTTAAGATAAAGAAAACAGGGACAAAGTGTTAATGTATAGTATGAGTATAGAGTTATACATTTAATGTGAATTGTATAGATAAATTGGTCTTCAAAGACTTTAATGACATGATGACATTAATGACAGTTCATATTAAAATCTCTGGGTTTTTATTGCAGACATTCTGGCAAATCTGTGCACAGTTTGTGACATTGGTGAGATCGCTTCTGAAATTTGGATTTCACTGCTGTGAAACAGTGTGAAAGCTCAACACACACCTGCTGCGGCAGCTCCCCTCGCACGCTGCTAATGTGTGTGGTGTGAAACAGGCTGTAAGAATTTAAATAAAAGCTCAATTTATTACTGAAAAACATGAAAGATATACATTTAAAAACTGTTTTACTTTTGCAAAGACATTTTGTGCAGGTTACAGTTTGTTTTGCTGAGGGAGACAGCTGAGATACAGGTTTGACTGACATTCTGACAGTGTGACACTTCAGGTGATATTGTGATGGCAGGCAGTTCGAGAACATCTCACCTGGTACAATATTACAGTGGAAGAGAGAAAGAGAAGCAGAGCACAGTGCTGACAACAGACACCGGTGGTGAAGATACTGATACTCCAATGTTCACTGGAATTGAATCTTTAAATAACATTTAATACCAGAAACGATTCTTGTTTGTTTTCACTACTTCACAGGTCACACGTTGTTTTTCTCTCTCATTTCAGTCTCTTTCTTTCGCCTTTTCTTAATTTTCTGATAAATTATCTGAGAGACACAGCTTTCTGAAGGCAATTCAGAAAAGCACAGGGGAATCACAATCGGGCTTATTTATTGCTATAATGGCAAATTACTTCATTCCACCTCCTTACATTTTTCTCACACAGATACACATACACTACTCATTAGAAGTAAATTCATGTGAGGACACACACACACACACACACACACAGTATTTTGGTCCAGTCCTCTTTTTGTCCTCTGTCTCTAGATTATAATATTCTCATATATACACTGTAAAAAAATTCTAACCCTCCCAAATAAAAAATTTCAAGTGACCGATAACATCAAAATTTTTCAATTGGCCCAAATGAAATTCTGTAAATTATAAAATTAAATGTACAGATTTTCACTTGGGCCAATTGAAATTTACAGAATTTCACTTGGGCCAATTGAAAAATTTAGATGTTATCGGTCACTTGAAATTTTTGATTTGGGAGGGTTAGAAATTTTTTACAGTGTATAATATAGCCATTTTCTCTGCACTCAAAGCGATTTACATAGAGGGGGGAATCTCCTCAACCACCACCAATGTGCAGCATCCACCTGGATGATGCAACGGGCAGCCATATTGCGCCAGAACGCCCATCACACACACACAGGAGTGGAGACAGAGTGATGAAGCCAATTAGTATATGGGGATAATTAGGAGGCCATGATTTGCCCAATTTTAGTCATATTTTATTAAATGAGGAAGGCGGCTAATCTAATCGAGAACACAAATAAATATTTTGGGTGTAACTGTACATTCCTACCGTTACACCCCTAATAAATATGTAATAATAAATATCTAAATATAAATATTTTTAGTTATTGAACAGCTTACACTATTGTTTGTCAGTAAGATTTTTTTAAAGAAATTTGAATGATTTCTGAAGGATCATGTGACAATGAAGACTGGAGTAATGATGCTGAAAATTCTGCTTTGCCATTACATAAATAAATTGCATTTTAAATTAGATTTAAATAGAAAACAGTTATTTTAAAGGAACACTCCACCGGTTTTTTAAATAGCGCTTATTCACCGTCTTTCCTACATTTAGATAGGTGGGCAAATGCATTTTTGTCTCAGTGCATGCATTGTTTTAATTTGGCAGCGCCGCCACTAGCTTAGCTTAGCATAATGAATGGAATCCTTTGTTGCCAGCTAGCATGTCATGATAAAAACAAAACAAAAAAAAACGAATTACTTCTTGTGGCCTGCGTATTCACGAGTACAAATAGCAATGCAGATTAAGACTAGGCGATTTCCTAGGCAGATATTGACTTGGGACTATATTGGGGTGAAGCACAGGCGAAGCACTGCTGCTTGGGCGCAGAGATATCACACAACACCTGACACAAGGTAACACAATACCTTGTCCCACTCGCCACAGTACAGACACTATTTCAGTCGGCATAGGTTGGCATATTCCCCCACACTCACACCACCAGTTCGTGTTGGCTCTCATCCTCACGTCCTCAGGCTGTTGAGCGATCGCAACCTCCTCCTCCTCCTGTCGTTCTATTTCCAAAGCACGCAGCTCATCTTCAGAAAACTCTGGTTCATAGAGGTATGGTTCTGGAACTTGACTGTCTGAGAAGTCACCCTCTTCGTCTCTCACAAAATCCACCATGTTCATCGCCATTCACTATGTCTACTGTTGGAAAAATAGCCAGCTACTATTCACACCGGTATGTTGACGGAAGTTGGGGGATTTCAGGTGTTGCGTGATATCTCTCTGCACCCAAGCAGCAGTGCTTCACCCCAATATAGTCCCATGTCAATATCTGCCTAGGAAATCACCTAGTCTTAATCTGCAATGCTATTTGTACTCGTTGTGAATGCGCAGGCCCCAAGAAATAATTCAGGTTTTTTTAGGGTTTTTTATCACTTTTACTCATGACATGCTAGCTGGCAACAAAGGATTCCATTCATTATGCTAAGCTAAACTAGCGGCGGCGCTGCCAAACTAAAACAATGCATGCACTGAGACAAAAATGCGTTTGCCCACCCATCTAAATGTAGGAAAGATGGTGAATAAGCCCTTTTTCAAAAAACGGTGGAGTGTTCCTTTAAATTGTAATAATATTTCAGAATATTTCTGTTTTACTTATTTTACTCAATTCAATGCAGCTTGGTGAGCCTAAGATACTTCTTTTAAAAACATAAAACAAATATTAGTAGTAGTATAGTCCCATAAATTATAGAAAATAATATTTGTTTGATTTATTGATTTTTTTTCAAAAACTTGGGTAATACATTTGTCACTGCATTGTTTTTTCTAAGGCACGTTTATAAAAGCCACTTAAATGCCCTAATTGAACTAGGGCATACTCCTGGCTTAAAGGGATACTCCACTTTTTTCGGAAATATGCTCATTTTACAACTCCCCCAGAGTTAAACGGTTGAGTTTTACCGTTTTAGAATCCATTCAGCCGAACTCCGGGTCTGACGGTACCACTTTTAGCATAGCTTAGCATAGATCATTGAATCTGATGAGTCCAGTAGCATTTCTTTCAAAATGACCAAAGAGTTTCAATATTTTTCCTATTTAAAACTTGACTCTTCTGTAGTTAAACCGTGTACTAAGATCGACGGAAAATGAAAAGTTGCGATTTTCTAAGCCTATATGGTTAGGAACTACTCTCATTCCAGCGTAATAATCAAGGAACTGTGCGGCTGTACCATGGGTGCAGCAGGCGTAATGATATGACGCAGCGCCTGAAAATAGTCCCCAGCTCGGTAACTTCTTCCAACGTGACCGGGACTAAGTTTGTCTAACCTATTAGACCTATTTTCAGGCGCTGCGTCATATCACTACGCCTGCTGCACTCATGGTACAGCCGCACAGTTCCTTGATTATTACGCCGGAATGAGAGTAGTTCCTAGTCATGTAGGCTTAGAAAATCGCAACTTTTCATTTTCCGTCGATCTTAGTACACGGTTTAACTACAGAAGAGTCAAGTTTTAAATAGGAAAAATATTGAAACTCTTTGGTCATTTTGAAAGAAATGCTACTGGACTCATCAGAATCAATGATCTGTGCTAAGCTATGCTAAAAGTGGTACCGTCAGACCCGGAGTTCGGCTGAATGGATTCTAAAACGGTAAAACTCAACTGTTTAACTCTGGGGGAGATGTAAAATGAGCATATTTCCGAAAAAAGTGGAGTATCCCTTTAATCCAAGCCCTGTCTGTTAAACCGGGCCTAGATATCTTTAAAACAAACTTTTCAGGCTTTTCAGGCTAAGTTAATTTTATGTTTGATACAACATAACAAAAAAACAGTGGAATGTAGAGTTCCAGCCATGGTAGAAAAACAGCCATCTGTGTGTCTGAGTGTGATGCAGAGATGTGGGGCTGTTCAGAGGCAAAGACAGTAATCAGTGTCAAGTAAAGTGGGCTACATTTCCTCACAGACCACAAATCATTGTGTGTGCTGTGCTATATGGGTGCACACAAATATGTGTGTGTTTGGAGACAGAATAAACACAGGTCACACTGTTCTCAAATTGATCACCCATTACTTGTAAAGAAGAGAAAGATAGCGGGAGGTGGTTATAAATCAGACCCTGTGTGTGTGTGTGTGTGCTGAGGAAGGGGCAAAGCTGGAGGAAGATGGAATCGGAAAAGTCATCATTAGTATAATCCATCAGAACATCTAGACGCTCCCCACAGAGCAGTTTGAGAGAGAGAGACGGGCAGAGAGGGAGACAGTATGATGTAATACCAAAAGGACAGACCCAGACAAATAATTTGGCTAATTATGGAAGATCATGAGAGCAACGGGGATTGGTCTGATCAGCAATGGGAACGAGGAATGATCTGGAGAATTAAAACGCAGATTGAAGATGAAGAAATGAGATGCTGAATACACAGAGCCTCTGTCTCTCTCTCTCTCTCTCTCTCTTTCTATTTCAGACAGCCGAAGTGTCACAGGTTCAGTGTAATGTGGTCCTGTAATTGAGTCCCTCATTAAAACCACAGCCTCATGAATATGAACGAGCTCAGCCTCATCTGCATACTTCTGACAATTTGTGTTACCTGTGACCCAGCAGGGGACACAGAAGTTTGGGAAAGAGAAGTGAGAAACTGAAAGGGTTAGGAAGAGGACATTGCAAAATATCGGTTTCTTAATCTGTTCTTTTATTTTGTCTTGTTTTTTTGTTTTTATAAATGTGTGTTGAATTTACATGATTTAATCATGTATATTGGTTCCACATGAATTAATAATTGTTTCATTTAACTTCAACACTATGAAATTAAATATTTTTTTTTTAAAGTTATTTTTAAGTGACCAGATTAGTGATTCACTCTAAGTGATTTTATACTCCCCGAAATGATTAATTTATCCAGGTTCATATATTGTATATCACATCACTGAATTATAAAATTGTGCTTGCTTTTTTAGTAACTACATTCTTTACCACATTGTTAACCGAGTGTAATTGAACCGGTTCTAAATCCCATTAAAGTCTTTTCTCATCCTGCTCAAAATCACATTTAATTTCAACATTTTTAATCTCCCCATTCAGTTCCTTTCAAAACTATAGTTTCACTAATGTCAACAACAAAAATGTTGTTGAACATAATTGATTGCTTCTGTCTGGCGCTGGTTGAATGAATTGCGTGACGAAGGAGACAGAGGACAAAAACACAGTCTTTATTATATCCACAATGAACATTCAGGAGATTGCATGATAAATGAAACACAAACACGTTTACATAGACAATACCGGACAAAGGAACAGAATGAAGCTCAGGGCTTAAATACATGGGGAAACGTAACCAAGGTGAACAGAAACAGGTCTGTGGAAACTAATTTACAGCCAGGAAACTAGCTAGGAACTCAGGCAGGCAAAACAAGAACAGAACAGTGAAAAGAAAAACTTAATACGCGCCAAGGCTGCATTTTTAAACAGTAATAATGTGAAATACAATTACAAAAAAATTGTAGTGCTGTAGTGGCTCTATCCATGTATTTTGACTTTCCTATCCTTATGGTATGATTCTGTTAATTAAATTAAATGGTTATTTATATGATTAAATGAAATGCTTTTATATTATTTCCACAGTTTGCCATCTTCATAGAATACATTTTAATAATAGAATAAGTTGTATTATTCATAATATATCTAGTTAAGCCATGAAACTAGCTGATGGGTCCTTTACATGCAATCTGCTAGAAATCGCATCATTACAGCATGGCACAAGCTGATTGGCCTCTGCTGATTCTGCAGCCAATGAGATTGCTTGTAGAACATTTAAAATCGTCTGGTTCATTATTTGCTGTAAGCTAGTCCTGCAGGCCGCTCTCAGATTTAGTCTGAAACCCTCCACCTCCCCCAGCTCCACCTGCCTAGATCTGCTACAGGATATATGTATATCTATTTATGCAGCAGCAGCAGCATGTGTCTGTTATCTATTAGCAATAGCAAGTCCATGCTTTCTCTGCAGCAGCAGAATTAATCAACAGCAGCAGCGTAATCCGCCAAGACTAAACATTGTCATTTTCAATAACATGCTAAAACTATTCAGAGAGATGTCATGATTGAACTAAAGCTAATTATTTTGCTATAATGACCAGCTGGCTCTACATTATCCCTTACTTAGGGTACGTTTACACGACAATGATATGCTTAAAACTGAGAAGTCTTTCCTTTGAGTTTTCCGTGTACAGATGATACCATTGTCAAAACGATCCGGATCCGCGAAAACGTCTAAAAACCCTCTATTCTGCTGCCAGGCCATTAGATGGCGATGAAACACCGTCTTCTGAGATTCGCGTTTTTGTTGGTTACGCAGAGACCGGTTTCAAAAAAGTGCACTTTGAAACCCGTTTTCAAAACTTTGCGGTTTCAGGCACCCAAAACGCTGTTGTCGTGTAAACGAATGGCCAAATGCATTAAAAGTTTTACGTTTTTAGTTGAAAATGGTGTCGCGTTAACAGCCCCTTAGAAGGGTTAAGATATTTTTACAGAAAAACAAGACAAAAAATACTGATTTAGAAAAGTATTTCTGCACTAGAGCAGGAGAGGCACAGTTTGGAATTAAAGGAATAACACATTAAGGCCTCGCCTTCCTGTGGCCATCTCAAACGAAGATTTATATTTGTTCTGGGCGGGGAATAATTGGTGGGGTGATTGATGGGAGGGCACAGAGCTATAAGCTGCTCCTCTCCATCATAACAAATTGATGAATGTCAGATTTTCCCAAAGCTGCCGTCAAGCCCAGGGGCGGATGGCGAGAAAGACTGAGAGCGAGAGAACACAGTACAGTCTAGTCATAGCGGCTGTGCCCTTGAACTTGAGAGAGAGAAAGTGGGGTTATCTGGGGCTACTTTTTGTTTTCACCTCAAATGAAACCACAAGAACTCCATTATTTATATTTTGAGAGGTACAGATGCAGCCGGAGGGCAGATTTATAAGTGTTAAAAATTGGAAATGAGGTGACAGCCAGCCTCCCTTCCCTTCCTCTCTAATGTATACATTTCCCTCGATAATTCTTGTTCTTTCACCTTCTAGTTCTCAGTTCTACATATCAAATACATTAGGCCCATAACAGCTCAGTTTAAGTCCTGGGAATGTTCTAGAGTTAGAAGTCTCTGGTGTATGTTAGTGTTCTATAAATGCCTCTTTTAAGTAGGGCTTGGAAAGAAGTGCACTGTGCCACATTGACTTTTGTTTTGCATGATGTCTGTGATATTGCTTCTATTGTTCTCCTGTGTGCTGTCTGTGCAACCTTCACTGACTCAGATAAAGATTCCTAAGACATAAGGTGCCTATTGGGAAAATGGCACAACAGGTGAATTTGTATTTGTAATCTAAGCATAGGCAGAGACCATCTAACCTACAAAGTGACAGTTTGATCTATAAGCTTATTCAAGTGGCGTAGCTCAAATCTGCGTGTGGTGGGGAGGGAGGGGTGGATATTTATATAACATATTTAGCTATATAAATAACTTAATAATTACAACGATAAATACATTCTTGTCAATAATGAATAAAAACCAAACTGTCACATTAATTTAAACTGGCCCAATTGGTTGTATTTGGGATGCTCCACCCAAAAATGAAAACTCTCTCATCATTTACCGTCCCAGATGAATATGGCTTTCATTATCAGATGAATACAAACAAAGATTTTTATAATACTATAATACATATAATACTAGTGTATGGGACCCCCAAAGTTGACACTTCAAAACCACACAAAGTGAACACGATGGTAATCCATAAGTTTAATAAGAATTAATATCTTATGAAGCAAAATGATAGGTGTGCTAATGCTAATATTTTAAAATGCTAATATTTTTCATATGACAGTTGGCCTGAAACAATGTTTTTTTTTTAGGTCAAAATGTTATAAATATTAGTATTTTTCTAAAACACCTATCATTTCGCTTTAGAAGACATCAATTCATCAACTGGGGCCATATGGATTACCGTCGTGTTCGCTTTGTGTGGTTTATGAAGCGTCAACTTTGGGGGGTCCCATATACAGTACTTACATTAATTGATACATTTGTGTTTATCTGAAGAAAGAAATCCAAATACTTCTGGTGAGATTTTTTTGTTTTGGGTGGAGTATCCCTTTAATATTGACATTATGCAATTAAAATGTTCAATTTGACATTATGCATCTTTTTTGATTATTAATTAAACTACACCATTTTTCTATTCTTTAAAAAAAAAACTACAGTTTGCTTAATGAGGGTTCAAAATCCCAACCTAATTAATTTTAATAAAATAAAATTGCAACTGAACTTGACAGCCAGTAATCAATAAGCATTTTGTGTTCCACAAGAAAAAAGTTAGGCTAGATAGATGATGACTTAATTTTCAATTTAATGCAAATGATTTGCAAAAACAGCAACTCGATTAGACAGATGGATTTAGGTGTGAATGATTGTATCTATGAGTGTGCAATCTAATTACCAAATATATTGTCATTTTGTTTGTAAGTTACATTCAGAATTGGTTCAAAAACTCAACTAAATCCGTTTGAATGGACACGGCACTTCTGTTCCGATCCTGACCATCTGTTTTTCTGCTTTGTAGATGCTGGCTCTGGATCAGGGAATGATGGTGAGTATTTTCAACTCATCTCTAATTAATACGGAGCTTTACAATAATGATCTCATATCTCGCTTTGTCTGTTCACATCCGCACACACATACTGTAGATGCTCATACTGAGTTCGGATGACTGCAGCTTCTGTCCGCCTCTCTTGATAGATGTGAATATGCCAGCGGTACTTATGATGTGAATCCAGGATGAGGAATTTCACTCTAGAACATGGCTAATTAAAAAGAGATACAGGATGGGGTGATGGGAAGATCTAAAAAGAGAGAAACAGAAGAAAGAGAGAGGGAGGGATGCTCTGAAGTGGGGGATGCGATATATATATATATATATTCTGAAATATTAGAAAAGTTTGACTGATCAACTGGGAATGAATGTGAAACAAGGAATGGAGAAAGAGAAACTTTGAAATAGTAGGCATTTTGATATTTACCAAATCGCATGTTTACGTCAGAACATAATTTGCATTTTTTATCAAGTTTTGTGTAAAAATGTCTTCACTTTTGATAAAGTATGTGTATAAAGCAGGCGCGGATTTATGGGTGGGCCTGGGTGGGCACGTGCCCACCCAGATTGATCGGTGGCCCACCCAATCAGATTAATAAAAACAATTTAAATTTTTTATTTTAATAATAATGAATTAATAAATGATTTCATTGTAATAGTTTTTTAGAATGTTTAATCGTTTTTAATAGACATTTATGTACAGTAGCTACGAAAATTAGCTACAAAATAAAAATATTATGTCGACATATCACGTGTCAGTCCAGTGATGCTATCACGCAACACCGCGGGCGCCGGCATGTTTCGGACTAAAAGTTTTCCGTCACAGCGGCAACCTAACTGAGCTATGGCTAAATCATTGACACACTTAAAAAAACAAAAAAAACACGTCTAGATGATGATATACTTCTGGACCATACCTGAGGAGGAGGAGGATGGTCGTGAGACACTTAACGTTAGTGGCTTATTTTCATCAAAAAAACATACTCACTATTTGTATTTCAAATGATCCAGTTATACAGCAACTTTTATTTAAAAAAAGTTTTGTCAGCAATGCGATTCTCTTTGTACACACACTCTTCAATAAACGTTTTAACACAATTTTAACAACGTATCATTCAGTGCTACTTCTATAAATATTAAGTTGCTCAAGCAAGTGGTAAAATATTTAAGAATGCGTACTTATATTAAAATCGCAAAGATTTTAAATTAAAACTTAAAATTGACAAAAACAGCCGACTCTCATGCCTTTTCTTTTGCATTTAAGTTTTAATACAATAAATCTTGCATGTTACAAAGAACTTGTTTTTGCACCTCCACGAATGAGACGAGTGTTGTTCATTATGTCACCTTGTTGAGGTAAACTGTAGTTTTCCTTGCTTTACCCCGGTCTTAAAGTAGCCTTAAAAAGATGACTGTGAAAAATAGTATAATTAAATTAAATGCATTTATGGTGAGATTACTACATTTTATTTAATTAAACGCATTTATGGTGAAATTATTATATTTTCATGTCAATCTGTGTTCATTTTGACCACGAACCATGCGCTGTCACTTTAATTCAGCGCGTGCAGCACAGCAGAAATAGACTCGGTGCGGAAACGATCTCTGCACTGCTGTATACGCACCGCACATGGAACGCGGCAGACCGCATCCGCGCTCAGTGTGAAAGCTCTAATACGGAGCCTGGGAATCAGGTGTGTATAAGCTTAAAAAACCCGAGGCCCCTCCGTATATTCACCAGGCCCACCTATTCATGACGTTCTGTATCCGCCACTGGTATAAAGTATATATAGTATGTGTGTACTGTGTATGTGTACACAGTTATTGCATACAGCGAATACACACACTCTCCGAAAAAAAGGTACAAAAGCTGACACTGGGGTGGTACTCTTTCAAAAGGAACTAATATGGACCATTTATGTACTAATGAATACCTTTACTAAAATGTACTAATATGCACTCTTAAAGGGATAGTTCACCCTAAAATGAAAGTTGGGGTGTAGGGGTAGGGTGTAGCCATTGACTTCCATAGTAGGAAAAAAATTATATTGAAGTCAATGGCTACCGTCAAATGTCAGGTTACCAACATTCTTCAAAATATATTCTTGTGTGTTCAACAGAAGAAAGAAACTCATACAGGTTTGAAACAATCTGGGCTGGGTTTCCCGAAACCTCCTTAACGCTACGTCGTTCTTAAGTTACACCTTAAGCTGTACCTTATCGTTAATACGTGTTTCCCGAAACGTTCTTAGTTAAGTATACCTTCTGTAAGTCATACGTTCGGAAGGTTGGTCTGGACCACTCTTAGCTTTACCTTATCACTGTTGCAGGTCTATACGAATATAATTCAGAAGTTTTAATATACCCAGACAGTGTTCAATTAGGCTAATGCAAGTGTTTTCGCTTTTAAAGGCCAGTGCAATTCAAATTGTCCAAGTCCAGTTCGGACGCTAACATTGTTTCTCATGGCGTCGTACGGTATTTTAAACATTTACAGGGGCAAGTCGGTGATTTTAGTGCCGTCCGAATCCATAATATCAGTGTTTTTTCTCACCCAACCCACGTAAAAATCCCTGGCCAAATGAGTACCTACTGTTTTTTGACAAACAGGTCGTGTGGTAATTTAATTGCCGTCTGAATCCACATCTCTGAGTTTACAAGAAGAGATTCAAAATCAACTGTTTAAATCCTTTTTGATCACTGCCGAGCACCGTACGTTAGATGTACACTTTTATTACTGAAATGCTGGAAAGTATTTACAAGAACAATATTTCATCGCAGCTCCACCTCAGCGAACAAAAATGGGAAAGAGAAGAAAGCACGTAAAAATTTGAAATGGTTATTATGGCAGCAATATATGATACAATGTAAAAATATGTAGGCTAGGCTATTATAGGCTATTATATTATAGGCTATTTTTTTATAATATCCCATTAGTCCTAATAAATGCAATTTCAACTATTTCTGAAGTGCTTCTTGTATAAAGAACACCGCTTTCTCACATAAACAGCCCCTGCACGAGAGAATAATTGATTCTCGAGCCATCGATATCAACCAATTCAGCACCATCGCCACGGACAGCACCGGGTAACGTCGCACGTTAGAAGGTATATCTTAAGCAGCTTCCTAAGTTATGGTTCGGGGAACACGCTTAGAAATGGTATACCTTCAGTTAAGTTATACCTTAAGAGTCTTTGTAGCGCGCTAAGAGACAACGTTATCGGGAAACCCAGCCCTGATGGTGAGTAAATGATGACAAAATTTTCATTTTTGGGTGAACTATCCCTTTAAATTTTGATAGGGTACTGCTCCCAGTGACAGATTTTTGAGTGTAGATGACCTACAATACTACATTTGCCAAAATGTCCACTGCAGTGTGCTCTGCTTGACTTTTCATTTCCAAAATGAACGATAATTACAGCCATGATTTTTTTCATTTGATCGGACTGCAGGCATTTACGAAATTCTTACATTTAAAAAAGCAAATAGCTAAATAAAATGTTTTCATTTCCATGACATCCATGTTTAAGGAATATTGCCTACTGTTTCAATTACTATTTAAAAAAAATAGTGGACACTGTGCACTGTATCTTGTATTAGGGATGCTCATTTCGATTAATTTTCCCGACCGACAACCGGCACTCTTTAATCGATTATTAACCGTTAACTGATAAGATTCCAAATAAAAATGACGCATATATCTGTGACCCTTTAAAAAAATAGTTTTTTTTTTTTTTTTAAGGGTTTATTTTAACGTGCAAAGTGCAAACAGCAGCATACAGAACAGATCAACAACAGAACCTGGATTCAGTTTAAATTTTCACGCACCTGCAGCATTTCTGACAGTGAGAGAAAAACAGAACAAAATAATACAAATAAAAAACAAAATAGGCCTACACTAAATATATTTTTTAAACTTAAATAATTAACAAATTAAGATGACAAAAAGAAAACACTGAATCCGTTTGAACAAAGCTTTCAAATACCGGATTTTTTTTTCCTTTAGACTAAGATTTTTCGTTAAATAAAAATAGCAGCCCTATAGCACCTTGTCTAATTTTTATTTTTAAAAAGCAACATATCAATCAACGTGATGTGGGTTCAGTCTGGAGCGCAGCCTGTTGACAGTCAAACGCGAAGTGTATATTCGCATCGCGTTATTTACTCGCTCTAGATTACTCGCGGGATATTTTTCTTGCTTTTCGCATCACTCGCGAATAAAAATATACCGCGCAAAGGAGTGTCATCATCATCATCAACAACAACACAATTTCTTTCTGCCATAATTTTTCCGTCATGTCTGAAATGAATGATATTGCTGCTCTGTACTTGTTGTGGAAGTCCCAAATACGGAGGAAAGCCAAACGCCGACGTGTCTGGGTTCACATCACCATCCAGAGGCGCACTCAACTCGGTGAATTTCACCTCTTCACGCAAATTTTCTGCTCGAGTTGAAATTTTTTAACTTGTCTTGCGTGGAAGACGCGATTGAGGCCATTATCCAGCTTTCGCGGCAAACGCGTCGCCCAATTCGCGTCATTCGCGTCTTTGCATTGACTTTGTATGTAATCTACTCGCGCAAATAATTAAATTCGCGTTTGGTGTGAACACGCCATTAGACCCGCGGCTGAAAACACCCTCTCCTATGGGACGGATCGATGTCCCGGGAATACACAGGTAACGTCTCGCTAGATACGTGTGTGGTTGCGCGTGTCTACGCGCTCCTTGAGTTAATAAATATAAGCTATATAGTATTTTATTTTTAAACCATGCAGCAAAAAAAAAAAAAGAAAAAAAAAAAAGAAGCTTAAACAAAAAAAAAACGTTTTAAACCGTTTAACTGATTTTATTAATATGAGTTTAATATGAGTATTAATCGGTCAATTTTTTTACTTTCGGTTAACGGTTAAACGGTCAATATGAGCATCCCTATCTTGTATACTGTATGTAGCACGAAAGCAGAATGTGCACACAGTAAACAGTGGAAACATTTATTTGAAAGAAATAAAGCAATCATCAAACATTGGTTCACATGTACTGTATAAGTCCATGCACTGGATTAAAAACTGGGTTGCTGTTGGAAACAAGAGGGCAAACATAACCAATTAAAAGGAAATTATGAGGAATTCAAGATCTCTTCATATAGTTTGACTGTTTTTTTTGTTTTTAACTATAAAAGACATCATTAGAGATGAAAAGGCATGTGTAAAAATAATAAACTTAGGATCTGTAATTGCGTGGGAATTTTTCAGTAGTGTCTCAAAAGGTCGTGCCAAACAAGGTCAAATTTGAAATAGTTTAAACTTTAAATAGTTGCGAGCGACACAATACAATGCTTGACTGGCACACTGCCACTGGAGGTAATAGCTGATGTTTCTCTCTTATAGTTCTATTTATTGGGCAATGCCGATGAAAGTCATGTGAAAGGGCCTTTACTGCGAGACGTACAGGTGTGTGTACTGTGAAGTACAACTGTCTCCATGATTTTGTGTTTCGTACTTTTGTATTCATTTCTGTCAGGACCACTATCGTCAAATATGATTTACTGTATTTAGCATACAGTTGGATTGGTGGTATGGTTCAGTTTTGGGCAAGAACTCCCTGCGCATCCATGCAGCCTAGCATAGATAAGAGCAGGTAGAGCAGTGATAACCCCCCTTAGGGTAAACAGAACAGAACCAACATGAATGTATTGCAGATATCATTAATTAATAAAGTTTTAATGTACAACATAATTCAAAGGGGGAATCAGAATGCCAAATCCTGAGTGACGACAGGAGGAGCTGGGGATGGAGCAGGGTAATTCGCTCCTGAGAAATGCGATTGCTGTTGATAATACTGAAGGAGCTTATATATATGGATGATGTGATAGGCGTCGTATTCCTATAGGTAGACGTGGATCAGCTGAGAGTCATCTGATGCGAGCTTGACTAACGTGATCTGCCAGAACTAACGCTATGCTTGATTTTCTATAATTACACTAATATTTTTGTGTGCCTCTAATATGCTATTTTGAAGGTTCCTAATTTTGTTCCTACAATACATTTTCATGGATCAGAGGTCAAAAAAACACTTTCATTTTCTCATAATATACATTGCACATCACCTCATTTCTCAGAGACTGAAAACGGTTAGTTTGAAGATTCAGTCTCTCTAAACTCATCCTTTCCGAGAGCCTACTCTGCTCTGTTTGGTTTGATTCCTTCAGAAATCATTCTAATATGCTGATTTGATGCTTAAGAAACATTTCTTAATCGCGATGTACAGTAATTTTTTTTTTTTTATGGAATAGAAAGAACCCAACAGCTAGTAAGCCACCCTGCCCATCCCTATAACTGATCAGGAATTGATAAACAGGGACTGGGAACAAAAAAAAAAATAGAAGAACGGAACAATAGAAGAATGTGGCTCAAAGAGCAAAGAACAAGAAATTGAGGATGAGAAGAAAATAATTGAAATCAAAACGAAAGCAGATAGATAAAGACATGTGAAAGCCATACAAGAGGGAAAAAGCGTAGAACAAGTGAACAAATGTAGCCACTGTGGGAGAGAAATAGAAAAGGGCAGGAAGGGAGATGGAGGGAGGGGTTCAGCCGCTTAGAGACTCAAGAGAAGAGTTTAGCTTGAGGAAAGCATTTCCCCTCCTCCAGTAGGATCAAACATGTTTTAATGTCTGAGTGTAAATCATTGATGAACTCTGGCTCATACATTCTAAATCACACACATACACACTCAGAATCAGATATGTTCTATCGACGTGGAAACAGCACTTCCTTCTTGCTCTGCCTCACATAACTGAGAAGCGATATGCAAGAATTTTCAAGCACACACACATAAAATGTGACAAAAAAGACCTACTATTTTATGAATACTGTAAATCTGGACACTTTCACCTACTATATAGTAGGGAAGTAGACATATTCGTATGCAGGTATGAATTAAAAACTGCTATTTTAGTTTTTTGTTAGAAATAAATTATTGAACGAATAATAAAAAATAATACAAATCTTGTGTTCAGAACCATGTCCTGAGTATAGACTACAATAATGATTTATATTCAGAGCTGTCGGGTTCGATTTTGCGATTGTAGGTCCTCAATACCTCAAACTGTCAGATTCATCATACAGCATGATGAACTGATGTAAAAATGTGCTTCCTCAAGTAACTCACAATTGACTTTGAACATACTTGCATTCTGCATTTGATTGTAAGCGACAACAAGAAGGTGACTTTCGCAACGTGCATCTCAGCCCATTGCTAATATCTCCATTTTAGTTAGCTTTTAATTAGCAACTTCACACACTATCCCTGACTTCCTGAATCTGAATGTGAACACAGTGCAGCAGCTCAGGGCTGACACTTCATACTCCATAATGTGTGGAAAATCAGGCCGTTCCTTTACACCCACTCAAACCAGCTATTTTCTCAGGCTAAAAGCTGCTGCTTGACCCATATTTAGCCTTCAGAAGCCCTCACATGCTATGTTTACTTAGATCTTTTCATTTTCTGCCAACTGCTGCTCAAGCACCGCAGATTTGCAATTAGCACTGCCCTAATTGAAGTGTTTAGTCATGGGCACTATTAAAGCTTAGATTATATTGCAAATGCATACCGAACACTGTTTGTTTCTTTGGCATAAAACCACTAAGGTGAGGTGTCTTGATCTCTGTGTTATTGAACTGGTGATAATGTCCGATTTTCGTGCAGGCGAGGGCTAAAGGAAGAGTCTCTGGTTGTTTGCCATCAATAACCCATCACAAATCTTTTTTACGGTTACATTTTTATTTTATAGGGGGGCAAATTGGCTGATACTGCAGCCAGCGGGCTGGTCCCCAGCAATAATCAACCAATTATTTAATCATACACCACATGGTTTCTGCTGTTATCTACATATGGTCATCTAGAAACCCCAGACATTCAAATTTTCACTTCCTATAGGATTACATTCGCTTTTTCTGTAACATTTAAATTACAAACCTTCTATAGCATTTATTAATCTTAGTTAATATAGCCTACTTATGATGAATTTTGATTCATTGCATGGCTTTCTATTTTACCACCTGTATTATTATCATGGTGGTTATCAGTACATTGTAAGGTACAACCCAAACAGCAACGTAGTGTCGGCCCAGATCCGGGCCACATCTGGTACATGGATTCAACGGGTACCAGATGTGGGCCAACACTATGTTGCTGTCTGGGAAAGCAGACTTTGGTGGTTCAAGCAGATTTGTATAAACATTAAATTACTTGACATATACGGTTAAAAGTTGTAAAATATGCAGGTACCAATATGCCATCCTGTAACACCTGAAACATTGTCAGCATATTTTTTTACAGTAAATTTTGAAGTAGGCCTATACGTGTATATAACATTCTGCGATGGAGTTTTCTTTTCTGAATACAATGACAAATTTATTTGTGTTGCCAAGGCTTATTTGAAAAACAACAGCATCGGTTTCAGATTATTTCATAAACCAATAAAAGAAGACTGAACTCTTTTATCTGAAAGGAAACAGGAACATTTTATTCCTCATGATTTGATGAATCCTTTAAGATCTCTCACTCACTTTTCTCTCTCTCTCTTTCGCTCTCACCAGTTAACGAGGGTTCAGCAGAGATCAGTCAGAAGGAGACATCAACGTGCGACATTTGTCAGTTTGGGGCAGAGTGTGACGAGGATTCTGAGGACGTGTGGTGAGTCACAAACACACGCCACAGCTTTTCAGGGTCCTGACGTTCTGTTCTTCAGAGAACCGGAGGGCTTTAGGAATATGGGGCTGTGTCTAATGGTATGTATCAGATGCAGAGTCTTCTGCAGGCCTGTTTCTCTTGAGTTTCTGTTCTTCCTGGCACTGATTCTGATGGCTGATAAAGTCTACGGCATTTCACTGTGATACATTACAGCGCATAGCCGAGGGTGTGTGCTGCGCTGCAGTAAATAATCTCTATTCGATTGTCCTTCTCTCTGTCTTTCCGTCTCCTTTCTTTTTTATTCTTCAGCTCTCTCTTGCTCCCCTTTTAGCTTTGCAATCTCTCTTGTGGTATCTATCCCTTATCTTTAGTGAGGTTTATGATTAAAGCAAGAAAAACAATTTGCCAGTAGGGTAAGTAAAATAAACTGAATTCAAGATAAGTAAATTGATCCTGTTTTTGGATATTATTTTTGAATAGTATAGATCCCGGTTTTGAATATTATTAGATATTTTTACTGGAAATCAAGAAAAAAATTAATTTCAGCTGAACAGGAAACTAATTTCAGTGGTGAATACAAACACACACACACACACACACACACATATATATATATATATATATGAATGTTATTTTATTTCATCTACTTGGCAAGGCAACACTTCTCGTTTTCATTTAGTTTAACTTTATGTACTAAAGTAACTAAAACTGAAATAACATTATTAAAAACTATATAGACTTTAAAAAAAAAGTAATAATAATAACAAAAACAATCAAATTAAGTGAAAATAGAAAAGTATTCAATACTATACTCAATATGATACTAAAATAACTGTCTAAAATTTACAAAAAAGAAACTGCGTGGAGTCATCAAAAATAAACTATGAAGGCATGGTATAAAAAAATGTCAAATAATAATGTATAAATAATAATAAATAAAAAAACAATAAATAATAATAAAACCAAGCCCTGGCCATTTATTTAAACTCAGTAGTAATATCACTCTTGTATAGAGAATTTATTGTCTCACTCAAACTGAAAACACATTCAATTTGCCAGTAGGGTAAGTAATAAACTTAATTCAAGTAAATTGATTCTGTTTGAGAATGCTGAGATTTTTTTTACTGGAAATCAGGACAAAAATACTCAATGATAGATCAATGATCAAATAGTCAATGATTTTTCCAGTTCACATCAGCAGAACAGGAAACTAATTTCAGAGGCAGAGCAAGTTATTACATTTTGATGAAAAATTTAAGTCTATTTTTAATGTCATATCAACTTTACTGCCGCATGTATAGCAAAATTCCAGGTCAGTATTCTGACCCTTTTATAATCACTCTCACATGGACAAGGTTTCAGGTTTCTCTTTTCTGTTTCATTTCAGCCTAGTAATTTATTTAACCCATTGACTAACATGTTGTCCCTTGGCATTCTGTGGCATTCTGAGCAGATTGTAAATGTTAATTGTATTGTCGCCGGACTGTTTGGGCAAGTTCTCTGTCAGTCTGGAAAGATGATGGATCATTTCCTTGTACGAGACCCATCGTTCAGGACAGTGGACAGGAAACCCAAGAGATGGAGGGGCAAACGAGTGCAGCTCTCTGCTGCAATCCCATCTTCAATTAATAGAGTTCCTCTTCCCTCGCAGACAGATTAAAACCTCAGGACCATGGGAGGGCAATTACCATTCAAATATCCCTCACGGTAATACACTAACCAGACAGATCACAGGGAGAGGGAGAGAAGATAGAGATGTGAAAAAAGGGACGGGAAGGATTGAGGGAGAAAATGTCAGAAAGAGACAGAGATGAAAAGAGGGAAATGAGGCATTTCAGGCAGCTCATGTGTGCGACTGTGTCTGCGGTAAGGTTCACGTTGTCGGTTAAAAGAGGGAGGGAAGAGGGAAAAATATAGGCCCTGAAACTTTCCTTGTCCTTTCCAGCAAATGGTCAGTGAAAGAGATGCTTAACCTTCAACCTCAGGGGGGTCAGACTAAATATTATATGAGCTATTTTCTATTTATTCATTATTAATACGTTTTTAATTTTAGCTATCCTGTCACTGAAATTTGGAACATGTCTAAATACAGTTTACCATAAAACCCTGATTTGCAATAAACAAAATAAACATTTAAATTAAATAGATAAAATATATTTGGTTTACTGATAAGCTTATATTGCCCATAAATTAAAGAATATAATATAATATTTGCACTAAGTGTAAATAGAAACAAAAAGTATTTTATTTGCACTATGTGTAAATAGTTGATAGATGCTATTTATACTTTGCACCTCAGAGTGTTGTAGTATATTATAAAACAGTATAACATTATAACAGCATATTCAATGTATATGATTATATTTAATAAAATCCTAAATGGATGCCGCCTTATTGGGGCTTTGCTTGACCCTGTTCATAAAGCCCTCCACTACACCTACTCCTAACCCTTAACCCAGTAAACACTTATTCCCACTATTAAATTTTCCCACCTTTATTTCATTTTTTTAATAATTCCTTAATTTTTCTTTAAAATAAACACCATTCCGAGTCGATATGCGATGGAAAAAGGGAGAAGAATGAGTTTGGAAAAAGGCGGATAACGCCACCCGCCTTACTTTCCACACCACTGATCCTGTTATGAACAAATTTCTTTTGTAATTTTGCCTGGCTCAATCATATTTTGGTGGTGTAAATAGCCTCTGCCAACAAGGCGGGCTATTTGCAATTGGTATAAATAGACACTCCATAAATAAATATATTTGCTTATTGTTATTTCATGCATGCATCTAACAATTTTAAGGAATGTTACATATTCTATTTTTTGATAAAATTGGTTAGATTACTGCAGTGAACTGAATATCAATTCATCATATAAAAATGATGACTACTTTTTCTTATGTTATGTTAGATAATACCGTAGTATATAGTTCTCAATACAAAAGCATGGGATTTGTGCCTCTAACAAGTCATGGAAAGTGCCAGGAACTACAAAATCGTTACGTAAAAAAAAAAGAATGATTTTTTACTCCTGCCTGACTTCTTTTTCATTACTGACCATAGATAATGTCATTTAGCAGCTCTACAAAAGACCTGTGCCACACCTGCCAATTACATGTCAGAACAGCAGCTCAATTTGTCACTGTGAAATCAGAGGCTTATTCTTCTGCAGTCACACCTCTCCCTCATTCTGCTGATTACTCTGAAAGATGCGTTCTGCTTTTTCTCTTTCAGGTACACAATGTCTAGAGAAAGTGTAGGTGCTTCTTAGTTTACACAGCTTTTAAAATTCACAGTTCCTTGACGTTCACTTCATTCGATCCTGTTAAGTGTCTATTATTTTTGTGTATACAAAGTGAAAAACAAAGTGTTAAAAAAAACAAAGTGTTGTGCTTTTTGCCAAATAAAGAAAATTTATTGCGTAAGTTGCTTACGCTACGGGTAAAGTCATCTTTTCTCGAGATCTGAAGCCAAAAAATTATCCTTAATTTTGTATTTATTGTCAACGCAGTGCGGCAGCCAGCAGACCATAGCAGGCTGTATAAGCGTGCTCATTGGCTGTCCTGCGGCAACTGCAGCAGCCTACCGGTGAGCCCTGCGTGACGTCGCGCCCTCCACGCGTCACAGCCCGCCAGAATGGGTGTGGCTTAGCGTATATAAGGAAGGGCTCAACAGGCTGAACTCTGATTTTCATTTCTTCAGCGAAGCTCTCTGCATCGCTGGATCTTTGAGAGAAGCCGCCGCCGTCGAAACAAGCGACAGAGCAAGCCTAGGACAGCGCCTGAACAAGCGTCCCCCATGTCTCTCACAGAGCTCACTCTCGTAAAGCCGGCAAATGCCGCTCGAGCGTTAAAAGTAGGAAATGTGCCCACGAACCCGTTCCCACATCTGCCCGCTCTGTCACACGGCCAAAAAAATAAATAAAAATCCGGCTCACGCCGCATGTGTTTTAAGTGTAGAAAATGTGCCCACGTTTCAGTGTTCACCCCTACACACAAGCACTATACCCCCCGTGCCTTTCACGGAGCCCACTCTCATAAAGCTGGCAAAAGCCGCTCGAGTGTTAGATGTAGGACATGTGCCCACGACCCCGTGCCCACACCTACTCACTGCCCGCTCCGTTACACGGCCACTTCCTGCCGGTTACGTTACGAATGTATGTCTTGTGCCCACTCACGAGCGCTCATACTTACTGGCAAGCATTTTATCCTCGCGCCCCGTTTCTCGCACAATATGCTCCCCGTCCAAAGCCACCGGGACAACGTGTGTAAAACGGCCAGCCATCGCTGTCTGCGAGCCGCCGTATTCAAGCACCAAAAGCTGCTGATCTCCGTATATTTTTCCATTGTCTTCGGTCGTGTTTATATGTAAATTGCGTGAGTTTATTTTGTCCATTATATCGAAATATCTGATATATATAGACCCTGATATAGAAACTCCCTTCAAAGAAATCAGGACAGAAGTGGTTGAAAGTGGACGAAAGAGACGGATTAAAACACCAGGTGTAAACGGGAATGTGTCTCCCTCGTCTACTTGTGATCCGATCGACCAAAACGCATCTTAGAACCAGGCGTAAACAGGGCCTAAGAGCGAAAAACAGCGATGCATTTATAGAAAATGGCCTGTTAGAAAATGTTTGTGCGTTACAGTCGCTGTAGATTTTTGTGGTTTAATATGCAGGGAATCTAATATACCAAATATAGCTGCTCCAATTCCACGAGATTAAGTATATCTTTGAGAGTCATGAAATCCCTACTGATCCTTTCTAAGTTGCTTTCATCAATTATATTTTTGGAAAGCTGTGAAAAATGAGAAAATATAGTTTCCATCAGCCACAGCGAACAGTGAGTGTGCTAGATTGATTTGCAGAGCTGTAATTCCAGACGTTATAGAAGTCCTCTCTCCATCACTCTCTCTCTTTCTTTACCTTTCATTCCCCCTGGAATCTATTTGTATGTGCGTGTTGTGTCTGATAACCAATTAGCAGCTACATCTGCACGCATTGATGGTCCTATAGCAGAGAAATCCAGCTCAAGCCAACAGTAATCAATTCATACCCTCTAATCACATTTACTTCAGCTCAGTGGAAATGCAATTAATCTGCTTCAAAGCATGCTCTTTGAAGAATCACATCTTGTGTGTGTGTGTGTGTGCATGCATGTGCGTGTTTTAGTGTCAAATGGTTGTGTGAGAACATATGTGTGGATAAGTGAGTCAGACATGGTTCATGTTGCTTTGTCTTGCGTATGTCTTGCCAAATGCTGCCAGGTCTGGTCTGTTATCCTCTGGGCATATATGGAGGGATTAGAAATATTACAGAGGGGTTTTATAAATCAATACCAGACTCAGAGATGAAGTGCTCGCCAGTAAATATATTAGACAGATGAGATCTAACAAATGTATGTGGTCTAAGAGCGTTTTGTCTTTCTCTCTCTCTCTAAGAATTTGTAAGTGTGCCTGTATGGTAATTACCGTAGTTATACACTTGCCAATGCCAGACAGACACACACAAACACTTTCATCTTATTAACTAGCAATATGACTGTATATAAAGTTCTTTTATACTCAATGTTATTAGTACAAAGTGTTTGGTACAAAAGCCTGAAAGCGCATCTGGGATTCAAACAAACATTACATCTTGAAAATAAGCATACCTATAAAACAACCCATTTTAAGTTTTTTTTTTATTATTATTATTATTTATTTTTTTATACAACCAAAGAAACATATTGATGTGTGTGTGTGTCCATTAGTGATGTCCGGCCTAAGAAAAATCAACACACTTTACTCAAATATTATTAAAAATTTGTTAAAGATTTTGTAAGCATACTGCATAGTTTTGCTTTGAGTCAATTGTTTTATTTGTGATAATGCAATGAAACATGCCAAATTGTGAATCATTTTTGGCCAGGCTGTCATGAAAAAGAAATTAAGAACAGATGCAAAAACAGGAGAACCAATGAAATATTATTTGATTTACTGATTCACTGATTATGTTGTAGTCCATGTATGCTTTTTCCTGTGAGCTTTTTTTTCTACGCATTTTATGCATATAAAATAAAACCTGTAGCTGTAGTTTGCCTTTTTTGACAAGTAATATTGTCAGATAAAAACCTTAACCAAGTTAATGTTTTGTTCTTTCCTCATAATTAAAATAATCAATACATATATTGATGGTTTAATCGAACTTGCAGTCATTAAAAACATACCCCCATATAAATCAGAATTGTTTTAATATTATTTACTGTTACACTATATATAAATATTTTGATAATAATTTTATATAATATTATTCAGTAATTTTAGTTTTAACTTTTACAATTTTTTGGTTATTTTGTCTGTTTTATTCTTGTTTTTCAAAAAATAATTCTGTTTAGTAATTTTATACTTCAACTTCAAATTATTTCTATTTTATTTCAAATAGTTGCCAAGGCAATTTTTATTTAATTTTTTACATTTCAAGTTGTCTTCTAATATTTATATTTTATTTTATTTCAGATGTATTTTAATTAACAACAAGTATGTATTTTGAATATTTAGTTTAATATTTAGTTTAATATTGAATATAATTTTTTTAAACTTCAAAACAAGAACAGAATGATTCCTTATCTAATAATACATTTTTAATAAACTTTATAATAAACTATTGCTAAAAAAAAATTATATATTTAATCTGAGACCACACAGGCAAACAGATGGCGATATCGTAGTTCATCCACATAGATAAATATCTCAGGCTGCAAGTAGGAGAGGGAGAGACGATGCTCATTCTGCCAGGATAGCAGAAGTCTCCATTAATGGGGTGTCTGGCAGAACTGTGTGTTTAGATAAATAAATGAACAGATAAACTGCAAATGCAATGCAAAGTAAATTGAAAGATACTTTGAGAATGCTTGAATAAATTAAGAATCTGTGTGCATCTATTTGTGAGTGCTTGCCTGTACTCTAATAGGAACATCACTTGGTACAATTACTTGGTATTTGATTTGCTGTGATTTGTTTGAGCAAATGGCTTTCTCTTCTTATTGTATTCTGAATCTGATTTATTAATCAGTGTTTTTCTGACTCTGAGAACATGTTTGACCATGTGGACTTATAGAAGCTCACTACTTTATTAAATTTGTCTACTAACACTGTCCAACAGTGGATATACATGCATCATCTGATCCCTCATGAATAAATGTCATTTACACCATCTCAAATCTACAGAGCCCCTAAAGGGACATGGTGATGGAAAAAAAAAAATTAGATGGGAGGAAAAATTTCAATGCTTTTGTGTTCAGTCACTAGACTTTTCCGTTCCCTCGCAAAACTTTGCATTTGCAAAGTTTCCCGAGGGAATGCAAACCATTTGCGATAAAGTGCAAAAGCATTGACCAATCATTTTTCCTCCCATCTCATATTTTTTCTCATCACCATGTCCCTTTAGGGGCTCCGTACAAATCACCATTGATTATGTGGTGGAAATGACAGCAATGGAGATGACATTTTTGAAATCTAATGATAAACTACTTTATATTGCACATTTTTTGTGCACATAATGCACATAAATAATAATGCATACATTTTACATAATTACAACTTGATTGGAAATGTTAACAAGTGATATTTACTATGAATTTTCTTTGTATTTTTCATACTGTACATCACATGTCTCAGATTTCATATCAAGTATGCACATTGACATTGTTCCATGTGAACGGATAGTTTTGACAAAGTTGTCTTCTGTACATGAAAAATGCAACAAAACAAAATCCGTTTCAGTACATAAAGAAAAATAATAAAAACAAGCCCTAACTATAGTTGAATAAACAAAACAGTCTTATATAGGGAATTTATTGTCTCACCCTTACTAGAAAACCCAGGCATGAATCTTCATCTAGTGCGGACAGTAAAGTTTACTCTGCCCTATGTTCTCTCTCTCTCTCTCTCTCTCTCTGTAGGTGTGTGTGTAACATCGATTGCTCCCACATCAGTTTTAATCCAGTTTGTGCATCAGACGGCCGTTCCTATGACAACCCCTGCCAGGTGAAAGAGGTGTCGTGTCAGAAGCAGGAGAGGATTGAGGTCAAATACCTCGGACATTGTAAGGGTCAGTCGCAACTCTCAATTTTTTCAAAACAAATGTGTCCACCTCTGCTCCAGCCTGACAGTCTAATGACATTCATTCTACTCCCGATCTGAGGAGGTTATGAGAAAAGTTAACCCTCACACACCATTTCTCTTACAAGGCTTTGATTTCTTTTATGATTTTTTAATAAGCATAACTATATTCTGTAGCCAATGTATATTTAGTAGAGCTTAGTAGATTAAAATAATCACATGAAATGCAATTTTTAGATTTTTTGACCCAGCCCCAGTCATAATAAAAAATTAGAGACCCATGATCATTTGTATAAAATTCCTTACAGAATTTTGATGCATTATTGGCCCAATTTAAATGAAGAAATCTAAAACAGATTTTTTTTCTGAAGGTTCCTGAACATCATGTAAGTGTTGCTACTGTGCAAAAAAAAAAAAAAAAGCATACAAAATTATATTTGTATTTAGCAAGGACACATTAAAAAGTGACAGTAGACTTTTACATTGTTACAAAAATTATATTTCAAACAAATACTGTTATTTTAACTTTATATTCATCAAACAACCCTGAAAATTTCATTGTGGCTTTCATAAAAATATGAAACATTGAAAATTAAAAGAAATGTTGAGCAGCAAATCAGCATATTAGAATGATTTCTGAAGGATCATGTGACACTGAAGACTGGAGTAATGATGCTGAAAATATAGCTTTGATCACAGGAATAAATAAAAATGTAAATATATTAAACAAATATGATTTTAATTTGTAATAATATTCACTATATGTTTGTACTTTTTTTTTTAATCAAATTAAATACAGCTTTGTTGAGCATTGGAGAAAAAAGAAAAAATCTTACCAAAACCAAACTTTTGAAAGGTTAATGTATTTTTGTCTTTTTAAAACACATTACATTTTTGTACATTTAAGTTTCCCATTTAGGGAAAGAAATCAAAATAATGCATACAAAAGATTTTTGCTACAGCAGTCATTCAAATTAACAATGTTTCCCACTCATAGATGTCAAACATTTTAATTAAATTCTGACCTACTCTGATTAAAAACATTACATTTTGCATTAATGTTTTCTTAAATAAATTTTCTCCTTCATTTACTAGTAAATAAGAGTCTGGTTTGCTTTTAATTTCAAATTCACTAAAAGTGTTAATAAATCAAAGGCACCAAACATAAATGTCAATAGCTCTAAAAAAGTGTCGCTCCTCTCCTGTGATAAACAGAGTGGTGTGAAGGAGCATATTGAAACCAGCGAGTCTCTGGAGAACTAGCCTGCTTTATGTGTCCTCAACAGGCCACCGTACCCTGATACCTCCCAATGTGTGTGACAGTTTGACTGAGTGGTGTGACCTGCTTCACAGACAGTGTCAGGAGGGAGTTTGAGAGTGAGAGAAAGAGAGAAGAAAAGAAAGGAAGAAAGATTGTGATTGAGTAAACAGAGGGTGTGGTGTCACTGCTGTTGCATTGATCCCTCCATTGACTTGCACGGATACCCTTCAAATGCTCTCTTGCACGTACTCACACACTTTTCTACTCACCGTTTAGAGACAAAACTCTGCTAAATAGTCTAAAACTCCTATAAAAAGCTAGTTCATCTAAAAAGTAAGATTCTGTCGTCATTTACTCACCCTCTTTGTGCTAAGTCTAATTATTTTAGAGAAGTCTGTGAGGAACAGATTGAAATTGAAGACTGAAATTTGAGAGCTGTTGGGAAAGGGAAGGTTTCAGCAAATTATTTATTCACATTCACACGAGTGCTGCAGGAAACGAGTTAGCACAACGATCTCAAACTCACCCTGCGTCTCAATGTCCATACTATCCAACCTAAATAGTATGTGAGATTAGAATAAGTGTGTCCCAAAGTATAGTATGTTGAAAAGAGTATGCCAGAAGTCCCCGGATGGTCTACTATTTCCGGTGGATTTTCGAAGTGTGGATCCGTGCACACTATAAAGGCGCACAACCCACTGCGCTTTGAAGGAGGAACTACAAACACAAGTAAAAAGTGTTTAAAAACTACAAAACATGGCGGATATGCGCGACCGACGGTGAGAGGTTTAGATAAAGATTTGAGTGACTAATCAAAGTTTAACCTGATACAAAAATATTTATCTAATGTTATCTGTGTTATATTTCAGTCTCCGCAGGAAAGCAGGGCAAGGAGCAGCAGCTCATTTGCATTTAAAGATACATGCACGAAAACAGCATGTTTTTCCTCCCACTCAAAAATGGGCATTTACAACATGGTGTGATAAATGATCTGTGGGGTATTTTGAGCTTGAAACTTCACAGACACATTCTGGGGACACCTGAGGCTTAAATTACATCTTGTAAAAAGGGGCATAATTAGTGATGGGTATCTTTCAAAAATGTTCGATATCGATACTGATACCTTGACTTCGAGACCAGTTCCTGAATTATACTTTTTTCGATACCAATTTTATGAAACCCGTTTTGTCAAGATTACATTACATAATACCTAAAAATGACCTTTGGTTTTATTTTTTCAGTTTGTTGACTCATTTAGGCCACCTGGGGGCAGAATATATGCCTCACGCTCAAGCGCACGCAAAAAGCTTGCCTAATGATTATGAATATGTCGGGAAAAATAGCAAGGAGACATTTTAATTGTTTATTCATAAATGAGTGTTTTCTGAGTCAGTGTCGGCTGCAAAGATGAAGTTGACGTTGCTGACTCGTCATCTCCGCAGCATAGTGTTCACACAACAACCTGACAACATAAACATGGTTGCAGAATTACAACAGTCTTCCTCTCTCTCTCTTTTTCTGGCTGTGTTTAGAGGAGAGAGACCAGGTGAGTGAGGTACCGTGGGGTCTTTACATCCCGTGTCCGGAGCGTTACAAGAACTACTGTGTCCATGGAGAGTGCGAGTATCCTAGCAACCTCTCGCCCCCCACCTGCAGGTAACGGCACCACACATACAACACAGCAAACTCTTCCTTCTCCCTCACCTACACACCCACTCTTTAAAGGACAGTGTGAGATTGATTTTGGAGAAGAGGTGAGAAGACAAAAGCAGGGGAGAGAACGAGAAATGAGAGATGAGATGAGAATGAGATGAAAGATGTGAAGGAAGGAGAAAAAAAGAACAGATATTGTGTACGTGCCTCTCCCTAAAAGATGACTCATTCCTACCAGCTGTGTGTGTGTGAGAGTGTGTGTGTGTGTGTGTGTGTGAGAGAGAGAGTGTGCGCTGGCTGGCAGGTGTCCCCTTAACCGCCTCCTCTGAGAGGTCGAGGTTCTAATTAAACAAGACTATGTTTTTCCCAGTGTACACCAGCTCCCTGCTGCACACTCACTCCCACACACACACACACGCACACACTTTCACTGCTTTTTTGCACCGATAAACACTGAATGCCTAGTAATTATCCACAAAAAGTGGCATCAACATCCTACTGCCATGTGATTATACTCACGCTCTTTCACTGTCCTCTATCATCACATCGACACACACGCTACTCGATGTCTTGGGGTCTGCTGAAATAGTCTATTGATTATGCCCATCTTCTCTTTGCTTTAAACTTTAACATGTTTATCTTGTTTGTGTGTGTTTTCCAGTTGTCATTCGGGCTTCATTGGGCCGCAGTGTGATAGGAAGGACTATAATGTGATGTACGTGGTACCTGGTTCTGGAAAACTGCGTTACGTTCTGATCGCATCCATCATTGGAGCTCTGCAAGTGGCCATTATCTGCCTTGTAGTGCTTTGCATCACACGGTGAGCTTAAATACACAGATTTTTCTCTAAACACTCAAACTTCACAAATGCACGGACATGGTTTTCTGATGTTGGTCCCATGTAGCTGGAAAAAAATGTAACAATTATGTAGATTAAGTCAGGAATGACAGGAGTCCATCCACATGTGCACTTTTTTTTTTATTGTAGAAATGAAGCTGTAAAAAATTGTGTCTGGAAATATGCAGCAATGTTTTTTTCATAAGAGTGTTAATTAAATATTTAACAAGAGTGTTACTTAAACTAAACAGCACAGAGATTCCAGTTTGTGGGAATCATGACAGCATATATGGAAGGTCAAAGAGATCACGGTTTATTATTTTTTTGTCATGATTTTGTGATCTCCATAAAACAAGTTATTTTGAGTTTCCAATTGTTTCTTTTTTTCTGAGAAAACTACAGAAAAATAACTCTAATATATGGGCTCTAGATGATAATGTTATTGTATTTATTAATCATTACCTATTTATATGTGACCCTGGACCACAAAACCAGTCATAAGTCGCACAGGTATATTTGTACAATACATTGTATGCGTCAAAATGATCGATTTTCCTTTTATGCCAAAAATCATTAGGATATTTAGTAAAGATCATGTTCCATAAAGACATTTTTCAAATTTCCCACCGTAAATATATGAAACATTTATTTTTTGTGAGTGAATGCAGCACAATCGCGAACATAAATGGACAACTTTAAAGGCGATTTTCTCAATGTTTCGATTTTTTTGCACCCTCAGATTCCAGATTTTCAAATAGTTGTATCTCGGCCAAATATTGTCCTATCCTAACAAACCTTACATCAATGGAAAGCTCATTTATTTATTTAAAAAAATTGACCCATGTGACTGGTTTTGTGGTCCAGGGTCACATCTGTCATTATGTATAAATCCTATCTAAATATTATCTATGGGATAAATATAAATAATGTTCCTATGTACATATTTATTCATGGTTTCCACAAAAATATTAACCAACATTGATCATATTTTTTTTTCTGAGCAGTAAATCAGCATATTAGAATAATTTCTGAAGAATCATGTGACACTGACGTGTGACACTCAAGTCGAGTAATGATGCTGAAAATGAAGCTTTGCCATGACAGGAATAAATGACATTTTATAACATATTACTTGGTGAGCATAAGAGACTTTCAAAAACAATACAAATATTTTACCAACCCCAATCTTTTGAATGGTAGTGTTCATACTGATTTTTGGCAAACTATCCTTTTAATATAATATACAATACATGTATATCTAAGGGATAATGTACATCCAGCCGGTTGTTATTGCAGAATATCGCTGATCAACTTTTCGGGGTTTATTCTGAAATAACTACCGGCTGGATGTACATTATCTCGCTTATTACACGGCTGCTTGCCACATAAGTAGACAATTAGACACTAAATATTTTATTAGGTATTTTCAGCGAAGAAAGCAGTTGCTAGCAAGCGGCAAGTTCAAACTAGACGGACATTTAAGGAATATGATACAGTAATACCATTTATTACACTGCATTTTACCACATAATTAATTATGGGGATACAAGATATTGATTTGAGATTAAACTCTTTTAAAATCGTCCCTTTTTGTTATCTTATAATCCATTACAGTGTACAAAACAAATGTTGCAAAATGGTTGCGTTTGTGTGAAACAAGAGAAACAAGATGATGACCCGACAAAAATATTGATTTGAGTTTTAATATTTAATTAGCTCACCAAAACTTCCATGAAGAAAAACTGTTCCTAGCAAGGGCTGACTTCATTTTCCCAGATGAACCTTGGTTATCAGTTGTTATCGGGGAATAACATACCGTGATTGACCTATCAGAATCAAGTATTCCACTGAGCCGTATAATAATATGTATTAACTGCATGTACACAGAAATACACACACTTGTATGAATGCGGTGACAGCTTTGCTGATTATAATGGGATTCGAGTGTTCTAGTATTGTCGCATTGCACACTGCCTGTATATAATTTATTCAAAATTCAACAGCTTTGTTTTCCCTGCTCCTGAGAAGGACAGTGTGATTTTCTTGATTGTCTGATTGATTCATTAACATTTCTCAGCTTGGTCTAGATGTGAAGCCTACAATAAATAAATATGGCATGCAGCTGCCTCAGACAAAATAAGTTTATAATTGTAAACCATGTAAATCAGAATAACTGTGATTGCAATATCCAGAGAAATGATCAACAGTTGTGATTTACCATTGTTAAAACCTGATACACACACACACGTGCAGTCATGAACAAACATGAAGTGAAAGGCACACTGTACTCCGCAGTGCCCTCCTTCACCTTACAGCCCGCAAACCGTTTCTATAGCAACACACTTTCTAACTGCAGCAGTGACTTAGGACGACTTTCTCTTATCTGTCTCCTCTTGCTTTCTCTCTCTAATTTTCTCTCAAGTCCTGTCTCTCTCTCTTCATGTCTTTCCTTCTACCTAATCAAAGATGCTCAGACTGAAGCATGTTTAATCAAACACTCCTGCAAGGACGTAGTGATTAGGTGATTGTAATGATTCTCTGACGCCGCGTTGCATGCAGAGTGTGAGAGCTACTGGGAGGTAACAAAAGTAGTGGTCCGGAGAGATTGTAATAGAGAGAAAATACGAAGAGCGAGGAAGAAAATCGAGCACTCTCTGATGAGCCATCATTCAGACTCTTTGACCTTTTAAAAGTTTACAACCCACAGTACTGCTGTTTTTACCCTCCGCTGTACCTCCACCTGTAAGCAGGCTTTCTGAGGCCTGTAATGTGTTATGGTTGTGTTGTGATTGTTGCTTTGGCTCCCAGGGACGAGCGGGGCAGTGGAATGGACCGTGATGCCGTAATGGCTCTGTTGCCCTCAGTGTTTCCTCCCCAGGGAGAAATTGCCACCTCGTTTTCGTATAATCAGCACAAATGGTCTTCGACTACAATCCATTTAATAAAACTCGCCAAAAGTAGCCCTGTAGGATCCTAAAGCAGAGAGTTTATTGATTGAAGTGAAAGTGCCAAACAGACACAACAATGCAGCAAAAGTGTTTTGCAAGGATTTAATGTCTAGCTTTTTTTAGGACAACATGTGAACCGTGAACCGTGGCCCTCTCACCCCCTTCCCTCGTCTGAAATACGTTTACTCAGCCTAAAATCAGCCTAGCTTATTGTGTCCTCTTCTATAGTACGGCATACCTTTGACAAGAAATGCAATAAGCAAACAGCACAGTGAGTGTAAGAGTTCTCACCAAAATAATGCAAAATGTAAAAAAATACACATCCTTGTTACAATAATTTGCATTTCAGCAGCCTATGGTGACAACTGGCGGGATTGTAAAATGAATGGCACACAAAAGCAACAAAACTTTATGTAAGCCTATCATGACAGTGAACATCAATCGTGACATTTTGGAACATGTAGGATAATAAACAATATCATTAGACTGGATTACAGCAGACGATTAAATGTATGAAACAGACCGTGATACACTTTTTATCTATTTATTTCATTTTACTTATGCACATGCAGAATTACAGCAAATATGCATACCATTATGCATATTTGCTGAGTTGGTAAATTTACAGAATGACCTTAATTCTGCAAAGTTTTCTCAAATAAAACTGAAAATATATAAAAGAGTGGCAGCGACAGCCAGAATAAAATCAGTTCTCACGTGACCTATTTTAAATAATTAAATCATTTTAAAATAATAAATAACTTTAAATAACTTGCCCAAACAACAAACAATCTTGTTTGATGCTGTCATCCAGCAGTATAGCTTGCTGGGGTTGAAATGATTTCAAAAGCTTTGGCTTTCTGCACCAAATGAACTCTTTCCCCACCATTGATGGAATTTTCCGGCTTTTCCAGTATTTTATATTTTGATCATTTTATTTAAGTTTAAAGGAACCGTATGTAAGAAATGTATTTCAATTAATCATAAAATGGCCCTGACATGTCACTAGACATTAAGAAATCATGTTCATTTCAAATACTTATATCACTGACAACAGTAGTCCGGCCAGGATATTGTCATTTAAAAGTGAAGTTGCAGCTCTCAACTGATGTTGATGTTGTCATGTTGTGTTTTGGCCTGAAGCGCCACCCTCCACCTATCTACTAATCACGAAGTCAGTAGTGTTTCGGCATCCGGGTTGCCAGCTCTGCTCTAGTTACCACAGCTGCAGCTACAAACGTGTCGGATAAAAAATGTCTAACGTTACGAAACCTAAAAGACCTCGTTATGAATCCGAAATACGCAAAACATCTCTCATGAAGCATAAACATAATTAACAGCAAAAAAAACGTACTGTGTAGGACTCGTCACTTGCCATTGGAAGCTCCTTGTAGCAGCCTACGTTCCTGCTGGATCCTGCAGCCTAACTGGCAACCTCGAGTCAGGAGGAGGGGGAGGGGATACACCCAGTGTTCGAATTGTGTCAAAGCTCTTGGGGGGTCCCCACAAAAAAAAAAAAATTTTTTTATAATATACATATTTTCATTTATTTATTTCATATAATACTATAATTTCATTTACTTAACTTTTAGTGTTTCAGAACATGTTTTTGCAGTTGAGCATTAACTCTGTGCATAATTGATGAACAAAGACTTTTCTCCACCCAAAACCTATGTAATAATCCGGGTTTTTCCTGGGTGCTAAATGATAACTAGATAATTAAATGTGTATTTTTTGTAGACCATCATATAGCCTACTGAGTTTCCCACAGTATTTTTGTGTATTGAGCCTGGTACCTCTTCCGGGGGCATGCCCCCCCCCCCCGGGAAGAAAATTTTGTACATTTTATAGATAAATTCATTAATCTGGTGCACTTTGAGTCCCCCAAATCTGCTGTTAAAAATAAATAATCCACCCGCCAACCTCCCGAACCTATGATATTCTCTGATTTAGATATCTGCATCTGATCATCACATTTCAATTATTCAAATTCTCAGTGTTAAGCATGATAATATGATGAAATATCACACTGTAGGCTGATTTAAAATTAAGATTTATTTAAAATAAAAGTTCTTCTTTTGTCAAAATTACATTTCCAGCCTAAACAGAGGCTTTACTCCCTTCAAACTTAAATTGTCAATGTTTCATTACATCACTGTTGGAAAACACTCTTATCAGAATAATTTTTTTAGCTTTATAAAGGGCATTTCTTTCCCTAATTTGTACTCTCTATACTCCTTCCCTACTCTCAGGGAACTGAGGTTACGTTAGTAGCCTAACCGAGTAGGCCTACGTTATTTCTTAGTTTATTTTTTTGATATTGAAAATTGTTTTAATCAGGGCATTTGTCCGGTTGGGCAAGTAGGCTACAATTCTCTTTCACTTGTCCCTTAAAAAACACACGCACGTGTCCCGGACAACCGTTAATGTCGAAATTCTATTCAGATCAGTAAATTACCAAACAATCATAAAAGAAAGAAATATTATCTTACTGTCATCGTGAGGTGAAAATGAGGATCCACTCTGCCAGACTCTCGTGAAAGTGCTTATCTATAGCACGAAATTTATTTCTCGTACCATTTATTCGCCAAAAATAGTTTTTGCGTGCATATGATACGCACTTTATGGCATGTAATACGCACGTACTCCACACCCCTAATCCTACCCAAGGGGTTTGCAGTGTGTATCATTTACACACAAAAAAACAAGAAAAAAAAAACTATTTTTGGCATATAAATGGCACGATCAATAAAATGTATCTGTTTATAAATTTGAATTACTTTCTAATAGGAGCGGCAGCGAAATACTTTGATTAAAAAAATATATATTACCTAATAAATTATGTTTCTATTATTTTAGTTTTAATGAAAAACCAGGGGACCCCCCGAGGTAATTTTTTTGGGCCTTATGGGGGGTCCCTTGATGCTTATGGGGGGTCCCGGACCCCCCCAGCCCCCCCTCAATTCGAACACTGGATACACCGCTCTACAGTAATTTGAAAGTGATTGCAGTACCAGTTTTGGCCACAATCTTATATATGGTTCCTTTAAGTAATTATGTTCTTTTGTTATTTAAAAATATTTCGATTTAGCATTAATTGGTTTATGGATGGGTTTGAACAGTACAGTAGCCTATATGTGGGATACTTCTCACATAAACAAAATTATGAGAAATAAAATCAATATTTTGTCTTCACTGTGCAGTTTCAGCGAGAGAAAATGGTTTAGACTGTCACTGCTAAAAAAAAAAACTTAAAAAAAAGTATTTAATTCAAATAATGCACAAAACAGTTTCATGGCTGCTAAGAAATATGTATGGCCATTAATTTTCTCAATTCAACCGTCATTTGCTGGTGTGTGACAAAAAGTTATTTTCTGGCTGCGAATGTTATGCTTTAAGACTTGGTAGGTGATTAGTTTTCTAAACCCGTACAGCCAGTGAGTTAAAGGTTCTCTTCACTGTGTAAAACTAAATGTTTGCGAGCGAGAGGATGGAACTAATTAAAACAGGAACAGCTTTGGTCTGGTCAAGAATCAGTGTCCCCCGCGTACCCTGCTGCCTCCGAGCCAATTTAAGAGCCAGGGGCGCACTCTGCCCTATGCAAAACATGACATTTAATAAAGCGAAGAGGAAAATATAATAAAAATTCCTTGTGGTGGAAGGTTTCCCCTGCCGAGCTTCTAGGGAAGCGAGAGAAGCTGTTAATGAGACAATTTAAACCACAGCAAGTGCCTGTCTGCCAGTATCTGATTTCCATTCGTCTGTCTTTCCGTCTGCCTTTTTCTGTGCATTTTATACTTTATATGTTTAGAGCTGAACTTAACGCGTAAATGTAGTACAGTTAATTATGCAAAAGAACCTGTTGAAAAATTAACGCATGTAATCATGCCACTGACTGACCCGTATGTAATTTCTGTAATAAGCTGTGTTGGGGGGAACACATTACAAGTAACGTAAGATACGTTATCAGATTACTTTTTTCAAGTAATGAGTTACTTACCTCTTTCCCCGCCAGCGTTTTTGATATTTTTCACAAAAGTTTCATGGCCCCCAGAATATTTTGTTTGAATATCTGAACTTGCAATATATCAAAAGAAAGAACAGAGCCTCTCTTATTAAAAATAAATAAAAAATAATAATAAAAGTTTTATTCTAGCTTTATCAACACTTGAACGCAGGTAAGTTTCATTAAAAAAGCAACATTTTGAGGAAAAAGCTAAGAAAATCGAGTTTACGGAATTATGAAGCATTTTCTTACAAATGGCAGGGAAAGAGTTAACACTTTTAACATTTATTCACTGACACCTCTCCTGTCCCCATGTTGATTGAAATTGGGAGTAAGTGCAGAGGTATTTCCTTCAGCCTGAGGCTTATACAATTCACTTTTGGCGTGAAAGGGCCTTCACAGTTGCCAAAAATATAACTTTTTTATTATTATAAAAAACAAAAAAAACAAGCAAGCCTAGTCCAGGTGAGAAAAAGTAATGAAAAAGGAAGGTAAAATTACTTTCCATAAAAAAGTAACTAGTAACACAATCAGTTACCTTTTGAAGTGAGCAATGCGATATTGTGATGCATTACTTTCTCCAACAATGATAAAAAGTTACTTTTTTCAGAAAAAAAGTGATGCAGGCTGGCTCGTAAGAACATAGATCAACTATTTAAAAAGCCCTGTGTGAATGTCTACCTCAGACAAAACTCAGTTGAAAATTGGATTACTATAGACCAGGGGTTTTCAAAGTGTGGGGTGCATGCCAGGGGAGGCCCGAAGAGTGGTAAAAATTGTAGCCTAATAATTAGTTTAAAATATAATTATTGAGTTTAATTATTATATGTAATTTTTTTAATAAGACAAAAATAAGATAAACATTTTTCACCCAGAATGCCGTAGCTGTGAATTCGCTGCTGTTTGGCAAGCCCGCCAATACAGATATGCCTATTAATACAATGGAGCGATTTCTGAGACCCCCCGATTCAAAGCCTTCAAATTCAGGGCTTAAACCCAAAAGACGACGAAATGATGATCAGTATTTGAGGTTAGGATGTACGTGGACAGGACAGGTTGATGAACCACGACCTTTATGTGTGGTTTGTTAGGAGATTTTGGCTAATGACAGCATGAGACCCGCAAAACTTCGGCAACACCTTGAAACCAAGCATGTCGAGGTAACAGGAAAAAAAAATCCACAGAAAACTTCAAAGCTTTCAAGATCAGAAAAAAATTGTGGGAGATTTTGTCAAATTAAATGGAAAGTCCACTGAAGCTTCATATCACGTTGCATTTGCGTATAGCCAAGGCTGGGAAAGCGCATACCATTGGAGAGACGTTAATTCTGCCGGCAGCGGAAGACATGTGTTCTCTGATGGTAGGAGAGGCAGCGGCTTCTAAGATCGATTCTGTTCCACTATCTGACAACACAATAAGTCGGCGCATCTCAGACATGACACAGGATGTGAAGGAGCAAGTGTTAGACAGCTTCAGACACAGCCAATTTTTTGCACTCCAGATTGACGAATCCACCGATGTGGCCAGCTGCGCTCAGCTGTTAAAACATGGACATTCAAGAAGAGTTTCTATTTAGTAGTCCTTTGCCCACCCACACAACAGGTGAACAGATTTTCACAAAAATTGAACAAATTTGTGAGAAAGAAAGATATAGACTGGGAACGCTGCTGTGGCATATGCAGTGATGGGGCAAAATCAATGACGGGCCGCCACAGTGGTCTTATCTCGAAGGTTAAAGAGGTAGCCCCGAGAGCCGTGTGGACCCGCTGCACAATCCATAGACAAGCTTTAGCTGCCAAGAAGATGCCAAATGATCTTTGGAGTGTCCTCGATGAAGCTGTGAAAATTGTCAACCTGATTAATGCACAACCTCTAAATGCTCGTCTTTTCCACATTTTATTCGATGAATTGGGAACGCATTACAAACAGCTGCTTCTGCACACCGAAGTCCGCTGGTTGTCACGGGGCAGAGTTCTATCACGACTTTTTGATTTGCGTGAGGAAGTACTACTTTTTCTGTCAAACGTTCAATCCCCACTGGCGAAGCACATGAGCGATTTCAATTGGATTGCAAGGTTGGCATATTCGAACGCCTCAACACGCTTAATACGTCATTGCAGGGCAGAGACGGCAATGTGTTTTTGGCATATGAGCAAGTGTCCTCGTTCAGGAGAAAGCTGGATCTATGGGCCACTCGTGTGGAGAAAGGATGCTTGGACATGTGTCTCACGCTGGCTGATTTCATGAAAGAGACAGGGCTGTCAGTGGTTACTATTCAGCCTTTGGTCACTGAACACTTGAGGGGTCTGTGTCAGCAATTCACACACTATTTTTCTGACAAGAGACAATCCAGGATGAGTGGATTCGCAATCCATTCAAGTTCAAGCCAGCAGAAAGTGACGCACTGTCTATACAAGACGAAGAGGCTTTGATTGATCTGACTAGTAATCATGAAGTTAATCATGATAACCATTGGGTCAGTTATGTCAAAAGGGCTTTGAAAACTTTATATTTTTTAGGGGCTTTATTAGCAAGTATTGATATGTGATTATTTTTATTTAATTTGATTAATTGATCAATTTTTTTATTGACAGCCATAATCTAAAATCTAAATGTGATTTTTCTGTTAGGAAAAATTGCAGTTGTTTTTTAAAAGCCCAAGTTTGCTGTGCTTATTTGTAGGGCTGCACAAATTGTTCAAAACATTTGTGATTATATCAATACAGCTATAATAATAATAATAATACAATATTAATATTTCTTATTTTGTTTACATTCATTTAATAATAATAGGGCTGCCTCCTATTAGTCGACTAAATGTTAGTCGATGAGAAGAGGCTTAAGCCCGCGTACCCTTCGGCGTACCCTGACGTGCACCTCTGCAAAAATTGAACAACGCGTCAGTTCTACGTGGACGCAAGTGCTGTGATAAGTCTGCTAGAACCCCTCTCTCGGGTTTCACATGTGTAATTCTACACTCTGCATGTGTAATTGCACGTCAACGAGGACAACGACGCAGAAGTATAAATGAAAACCAATGCGTAGACTATAGCGTAGAGGCTCCGGCGTAGGTCCGACGCAGAAGTATAAATCAGCCTTTAGTCGACCAAAATTGTATTAAGTCAGTTAGTCAAAAAAAAAAAAAAAAAAACTCCACAGGAAGTGGCAAAGTCACGCAGTCCGTGAGGGACAGATCATTAACGGCGGGTCCTTGTGGTAATTACAGTGACTGGTCACTAATATTTATGGCTGTCGTTAAACCATCAATCTTTAATTTTGACCGAAAACCACAGAAACGCTACTCATTACAAGTTTGGGAATATAAAACTTTTTTTGTGTGTTTACAGAAGATGTCCACGTGGGAATCGGATAGCACGGCAGAAACAAAACGTTCCACACTTCAACTCCGAAAACACCCTGCGGGCCTCCACCAGACTCATCTGATGAACCCTTAAACTGCTAGTAAAAAAGAGTGACATGTGCTAAAGACAGCAGAGAAAGACCCCAGGGAATTGTGGGAACACACACCCCTATCCAGACAGGTGTGTAAGACCTGAGGCGGGACTCATGGCAGTGTGCAAACCTTCTCGTCTCTTGATTCCCATAGGATGCACACAGAGGATGGGCCTCATGGGACGGGCCTGCAGTGGTTTTTCCACCTGGCCTGCAGGCTTGAGTAAAAGCTCAGTGAGAAAGAGAACAGGCAGTCAGCTTCGTCAAATCGTCAGAGCGTACAGCCAAAAACACCTCTTCCCTGGGGTTGCAACAGTCTGGAAAAGAGGAGTGTGGACGGATGGATGAACGGATGATGGATGGATGACTGGAGCGGTGTGCCACATGTTGCCTTGTATTTGTTGTCTATGACACCATAGAAAAAAAATGAGCTCTCCAAGGCTCTCCTTGGTTATGTATTATATATTTACAATAGGTTAACATACTTGTGATGTTATTTTTCTTCGTTTTTATTCGCTGTAATGTAAATAAATTATTTATATCATGTGATTTGATGCATCATGTATGACTGACCTCCACAATGCAAAAGATCAGGTATGACTTACAATGAGGTTTCATTTGGTAACCTTTGTTAGAGTTGAAGTATGTTATTTCTCTGATTCGTTGCTGAACATTGTTGATATTTGAAATCAACCCAAACAAACTTACCCCTCTCTTCATTGCTCCGCCTCCAAAGCTCACCCTCCAATCCTAACCACCCTGATCTGAGTCGGTCTCGAACCCCGATCGCAAAATATCCCAGTCAGCAACATAGTGTCGGCCCACATCTGGGCCTTGTGGAATCCACATGTACCAGATGTGGGCCGGATCTGGGCCGACACTATGCTGCTGTCTGGGATAGGTCTCTGCAGGATAGTAATAGGAGTTGATCAGTGGTCGAGGCCAAATTTAGAAATGCCCACTTTTTACGACAAGGATGCACAAAAATAAACGAACACACAAGAGTAAATACAAACAAGAGTTTGTTGTTAGTTGCCAACAGCACAGCAGCTCCAGACAAACAATGACACTCAAAACCAGTTACTCACGTATGGAGCGGAATCAAAGCAACCTCCTCGTCTGTTTTCAGGCCTTCCCGCTTAGCTCTCTCCAGCGCTGGAAAGCTTTTCTAATATTAATGCGTGTCCTAAAGCTCTTTCCTGATCATAACCCTCCATTTTACAGTGATATTCTAATGAGCTTTTCTCTATTGTAATGTCTCTCAGCCATCTCTCTTTCTACAGTATTTCTTCAAATCTCCCTTCACGTTCTCTCTCCTCCACCGTCATACGCCCCCCTAATGCTGATTGGCTACGTTTGTTGTTGTGTCGGTCGACCAACTTTCAAACAGTGTTTTTCAAATATTGCTTACCCCACCTTTAACTACATTAGTTAACATGAACTAACAATGAACAAGCCTTAAACAGCATTTATTAATCTTAGTTAATGTTAACGTTTACACTGTAAAAAAATTCTAACCTCCCCAACTCAACATTTTCTAGTGACTGATCACATCTAAATTTTTCAATTGGCCCAAGTGAAATTCTGTACATTTAATTTGATAATTTACAGAATTTCACTTGCGCCAATTGAAAAATTTAGATGTGACCAGTCACTAGAAAATGTTGAGTTGGGGAGGTTAGAATTTTTTTACAGTGTACTAATACATTTTTAAGATCAAAAGTTGTATGTTAAAATTAGTTAGAGTTCACCTAAAAATGAAAAAAAAAAAACCTGTCAAAATTTTTTGAATAAAAGCTTAAATTCAATCCGTTCATCATATAAAGAGATTGAGTGTCTTCATAAAATGTGGACTAAACCTCTCGATTCATATGGTTAAGTTTTACGATCTCTTCAGATCAAAGTGGTAGTTGTGTGGACTGTCAATGGAGGAAAAGAAAGCTCTCATATTTCATTAAAATATCTAAATTTAAGTCTTTTTAATATTGGCACAACAGAAGTATTTTTGTCTCTCTGTTCAGAAAAATATCTAAACATCTTTAAAAAATAAATTTCTCAAGCAAAACTATAAAAAGATTTATGATGAAACCAAGAAAAACATTTTGCCAATGAGAGAAGACATTCTCTGAAGATAATTTCTTGTGCAGTTTTGCATTTTAAGTAAATTTTATTTAGTTTTAAGAATATTTTTATTGGAGAACAAGACAAAATCCTCATTAAAGGGATACGCTACTTTTTTCGGAAATAAGCTCATTTTACATCTCCCACAGAGTTAAACAGTTGAGTTTTACCGTTTTAGAATCCATTCAGCCGAACTCCGGGTCTGACGGTACCACTTTTAGCATAGCTTAGCACAGATCATTGATTCTGATGAGTCCAGTAGCATTTCTTTCAAAATGACCAAAGAGTTTCAATATTTTTCCTATTTAAAACTTGACTCTTCTGTAGTTAAACCGTGTACTAAGATCGACGGAAAATGAAAAGTTGCGATTTTCTAAGCCTATATGACTAGGAACTACTCTCATTCCGGCGTAATAATCAAGGAACTGTGCGGCTGTACCATGGGTGCAGCAGGCGTAATGATATGACGCAGCGCCTGAAAATAGGTCTAATAGGTTAGACAAACTTAGTCCCGGTCACGTTGGAAGAAGTTATCGAGCTGGGGACTATTTTCAGGCGCTGCGTCATATCATTACGCCTGCTGCACCCATGGTACAGCCGCACAGTTCCTTGATTATTACGCCGGAATGAGAGTAGTTCCTAGCCATATAGGCTTAGAAAATCGCAACTTTTCATTTTCCGTCGATCTTAGTACACGGTTTAACTACAGAAGAGTCAAGTTTTAAATAGGAAAAATATTGAAACTCTTTGGTCATTTTGAAAGAAATGCTACTGGACTCATCAGAATCAATGATCTGTGCTAAGCTATGCTAAAAGTGGTACCGTCAGACCCGGAGTTCGGCTGAATGGATTCTAAAACGGTAAAACTCAACTGTTTAACTCTGGGGGAGATGTAAAATGAGCTTATTTCCGAAAAAAGTGGAGTATCCCTTTAAGAAAGTGTTTTTGTCTTCATAAATTCACTACAGGGTTTCTTCAGGTTTTAATTTAAGGCCTTTGTAAAAACCTTTTGAAGAAATTAATTTTAAAGAAAAATGTTATGAAACAATATGTTAATATGTTTTCTAAATGTAAATGTCTAGGGAGAAACATTTGAAAACACAACTGGTGTTTGAAAATACAACTTCCAACTTATCTCCATTACTTTTTAATTAATTTTTCTAAATATATAAATAAAAATAAGCCAATTCCCAAGCACTATAACATAGAAATAACATTTATTGTTCCTTATGATTCCACTGCAAAATGCAAATGTTTAAAGATTCTTAAAAGAAGGTAGCCTACATTTACTAAGCAAAATAGCATACGGCTTGGTTCAGAAAAATCTACTTAATTAATTAAAATAAAAAAATAAGTTTTCATACCCCACTGACATGTGTTCTGCTTTTAAAATCATTTTTAATTTAGTTCATTTTCAAAAATCAAGACATCTTATGTTATTTTGCATCTCAAGTTTATATTTCAATGGGAAAACAAAACAAAACAATAAAACGACTTTATGAGTTTAAGACTTTCTGTTCCGATTTAAGACTTTATTGAGGCTTTAATTTGTAGAGGGGTGAATTAAAACCCGCAGAAACCCTGCAGTATAAACCGAATGATCTTCCAATGACTACTAAATGACAGAGTCTTACAATCTCTTCAGCAAAACTGTTTTCCTAAAATGTCCTTAACCTTCTTGCAACATTCCTTCCTGCTAAACCTTCCAACTTTGAAGGTCTTGTCACTTGTGAAAAATATCAATACTATGACAGATTTAGAAGTACCCTGAACTCTGTTGATTAGCTTTAGAACTGAGATGCATCCTTTCTCGTCACCTTGTTTCTCTTAGCACAATCTGACACAAGCAGGAAAGGAAAGTCTGTCTGTCTGCCTCCTCCGGCCCAAAGGGAGTTGTAGGCGGATGAAGCCCAGCAGCCGGTCGATGGCTGTGAGCCGCACCCATTACCCTGCAATCAATGCTGCCACAAGATCCGACTGTCACAACCTCAGTCCGGCTCTCTCCTACGCCTCTGAGCTGTCAAATACAATCACCGCCAACAAGTAGTGTGTGTGTGTGTGTGTGTTGTACTGTTACCAATGCCCTCTGTGACCTAAGATAACTTGTGGAACCAGATCCAGCAGTCCTTGGGAGACAGAATGGCGTGAGTGTGTATATGTGTGTGAGCAAGTATATAAAACTACAAATGATGCATGAAAGAGAACAAGAGTTTTATTATTCCTCTCTCTCGTTGCTATTATGATCAATGTCCTCACGATGGCAGTGTGCACCAATAATGTGATTATTTCCCATAATCAGAGTAAGGGCCTAATCGCAGTAAGATGTTTACACGAGACAAGCAAACCTCTTCACTCATTATTCTGATTATTCACATACCCCATATGCACAGCACAAATTATGAACTCAAATATAGTAGGTATTCTACTGGACACTGTTTTAATACCTTTTCGGGTTTTTTCGGTGATGCGCCCAAAAATGTCTTCATTGCAATCAATATACTGCATTATATCAAAGACTTTAGACATACAAAGACTTAAAGGATTAGTTCACCCCAAAATGAAAATTTACTAATAATTTACTATTTTAAATTTAATAATTTCCAAATCAATGCAGTTTCAAAAGTCTTTGAAGTGTTTAAACGGGCTGTACGCGATCACAGCTGAACAAGAGGTTGTTATCTAGCGAAACGATAGGTCATTTTAAAAAATATATATATAATTTATAGACTTTTTACCTTCAATAGTTCGGATTGAGCTGATCAACAAACGGACAGGGAACTACGTCATCACGTTGAAAGGTCACGCTGGCACCGGCAGAAGTACCGCTCCACTGTTTACAATGCGACCATACGTAGGAGGATAGTTCAAATAGTATTGTTTGCTATTATATATATAGTAATAGTATTCAGTGAATATGAATATGAATATGAATAGTATATAACATTCTGATAAATATGAATAGTAGTTCAAATAGTATTGCCGGCGCCGGCGTGACCTTTCAACGTGATGACGTAGTTCCCTGTCCGATTGTTGGTCAGCTCAATCCGAACTATTGAAGGTAAAAAGTCTATAAATTATTTAAAAAAAAATTAAATGACCTATCGTTTCGCTAGATAACAACCTCTTCTTCAGCTGTGATCGCGTACAGCCCGTTTAAACACTTCAAAGACTTTTGAAACTGCATTGATTTGCACTTAAAAACGATGGTATCCAATGAAGTCCATTGTTAGAAGAAAAATCCAGAAATGTTTTCCTCAAAAAACATAATTTCTCTCCCACTGAGGAAAGAAAGACATGGATATCTTGGATGGCATTGGGGTGAGTAAATTATTAGGAAATTTTCATTTTGGGGTGAACTAATCCTTTAAGATATAAAAAGAAAGTGCAACGCACAATATGGCGGAAGTTAAGTTAAGATTAAGTAGTTACTTCGCAACTGCTAAAAAAGTCTGTTCTAGATAGTATGAATGTGTGTAGCATGAAACCGCCAAGATTTAAATCCTTGAAGAAATGGGATAATCTTTCACTACTGATAATGTGTTGGTTTGTGTTTTATAATTAGATAATCATATATGCATCTAACTACGTTTGCTGACGCTTAGTCAACTTGCTCTCAAATGTTCACAGACCGGCTTTGACTGTTCCAATATGGCGAACAGCTTACGTATAGCCGCTAATGAGGCATCTATATACTTATTAGATGTCTCATTGTTCTGAGACATGTGCCTAGGACTGAAAATTATTTTATTAAAAAAATTATTTTATTTTTGATAGTTTCCCCATTCAAATAGATTGGAGCTGTACTTGCATGACTGGAATAGCTGTCTGAGAGGCGTTTCAAAGATGGCCGCCGAGTGAAATGACTTGCCTGAAAGAGACTCTGATTATATTCATGTCGCACAATGTTGTCAACATGAACTCAGCATGAGTTTATTAAGCACCCCAAAAATGTAATGCTTTCTTTATCACTTTGTTTACGAATCTGCGTATGAAAATGTCAGTGTACATCACAAGCACATGCACACTTTGGTCTGATTGGAACAGATGCAATTCAAGTGTTTACATGCCTGTTTATTGCGAAATCAACATACGCCATTTTACTGTGATTATGGTTACCAATCGTGTCAATCAAAGTATTGTCGTGGAACATTTATGGCATAAATGTAACCACCTTTTTCGCTTCAGCTACATTTTGGATGGAAGCAAAGGCATTGTATCACCTATTCTGATTGGTCAGTTTAGATATTCAGTACTTTTAATGTATAATTTTGGTCACACTTTAGTTTAGAGTCCAATTTTCACTATTAACTATGACTTTTGCCTCAAACTCCAAATGACTGCTTATTAGTTAGTAAGGTAGTTGTTAAGTTTAAGTATTAGGATTAAAGGGGTGGTATAATGCTCTTTTCACAAGATGTAAAATAAGTGTGTATGTGAAGTTTTAGCTCAAAATACCCCACATATAGCATGTTAAAATTGAAAACAAAAAAATATTTTTAAGGGTGAGCAAAAATGCACCGTTTTTTTGTCTGTCCCTTTAAATGCAAATGAGCAGCTGCTCCCTGCACGGGGGGCGGAGGTACGACAGCTTGTGTCCTGAAAATTTCAAAACCTTTTTTGTTTATGTTTAAATTTATGTAGCTGATGTGGAGTTAACTATCTTCTAATCAATGATTAGCATATTCTGTCTTGATAATCTATAAATCGTGTTCCCAGGGGCGGGGTTTATGTAAATCTTAGGGTTAGTGATGTCACTAACCCGGGAAGAATGTTGTGTAGTCCATACCAGCCGTTTGTTGTAGTCCTTAAAAAGCAATTTCTTTAAAAGCAAATATCTCCCGTTGCTTTGAACTTTGAGCATTGTGACTTTGCAGATGTTGTTTATGCTCAAACATCAACATTACTAACTAACTAAAGTTAAAAAAGTGAAATCATAATCAACCACCCCTTTAAGGGATGTAGAATATGGTCATGCAGAATAAGGCATTAATATGTGCTTTATAAATACTAATAAACAGCAAATATTCTAGTAATATGCATGCTAATAAGCAACTAGTTAATAGCGAGAATTGCACCATAAAAAAAACTTTTTTTAAAATAGAATTCATTGTGACATTAATTTTGAACACATTTCGATGAGACTCAGTCAGCTTTATCATTAAATACCTAAGACACTTGAAATGTGAAATGATTTGCTTGATAAGTCTGCTTGTGTTATCTTTAAAATAAAGTCCACTTTGTTTGATATTTGACATGCAGACAATGACATCCCAACAATTTTAAATGTGGCTTTATCAGGCTTCTATAGCCCATATTCTCAAAGCTCAAAAGAAAGACTGCCAAGAGTTTCATATAATGTGCAAATTTATATCAGTAAAGGAATGTGAAGCCTTATAAATAAGCTTGGCAACCACAGGCGATTTTCTCTCACAGTTATGAATAATCTACACCAGGGCTGTGTGTGGCTGTGGAATGATGTGTGTTTGAGGTTGTAAGGTAATAAATTATTTTCATGACATGCTGTAAGTACTGATTCCCACCTTCCTCCCACATGGCAGTGCCAGGTACACCAGAACCCCTCCATCTCCATAGGTTTCCCAGAGCTGGGCTGTCAGCAGGGAATCTCAATAACAAGTACAATATACACTCTGCTCAACAGAGATCCACTGCTTCTGGGGTTACTATAAGACGAGGGGAGGAAAAGGGTTTGGTCTTCAAAAAAGGAAAAGTGTAAAGAAGAGATCATAGGATCACATCAAAAATGAGAGAAAAAGGATAAAAGAAAGGCATCAATATTGAATGAATCCAAGGCATTTTTCATTTTATGATAAATCAATAATGCAGACATTGACTTTAGACACAGAGCTCAGTCAAATGAGAGAGAGAAAGAGTAATAAAATAATTGAGACAGGAGACAAAAGGTTTGAAGGGGCAGTTTGTTGTATATCATATGCATTAATTATTTAAATATATAAAATATGAGAATGGAATTTTAATATTCTGTCCCCTTATTGTTAATAGGCTAAATACACTTCTTGAGATTCTCGCTGCATGGTGTGTGAAAAATGCTAATCAGTGTTTTATATGGTGAGAATTATGTTAACTATGATAAACCCCCAAAATAATGGCACAGATAATATAACCGGGAAAAAACCTATAGAAAAGATCTTGTACTTTCTACAGTAAATTAATTCTAGAAGAATTTAGAAGAAAGCAGTGTTGTGGGTAACGCTTTACAAGTAACACGTGTTACATAATCAGATTACTTTTTTCCAAGTAACTAGTAAAGTAACATGTGGCAAGCAGTGCGGGACAGAGAGCTGTGGGAACGGAGCGAGGTCAGTGGAGCGATTGCTAATGTGAGCGCCACACCGGTCTCGGGTCTCACAGAAGGAGACCCGGAAGGATAAAAGACGAGAGAGGACCAGGCCTGGATTTTATGTGTTTTGTTATGTATACATGCAGCAGTCGTCCATGAGGGGCTGCCGCTTTACTTTAGTTTGTGTTTGTTTATTTTATGATTAAAGATTCATTGAATGTTTGCCGGTTCCCACTTCCTTCCCTGAGCCTTTAACTTTTCTACATAATGCATACTTTTAAATTTACAACAGAATATAAGTTACTTTTTCAAAACAGTAAAGCAAGATACTTTGTTTTCCCATTTATTGAATGACACCTCTCCTTGTTGAGAGAAAGTGAAGAGGTGTTGTGTGCGCTGTGTGAACATGATGGTTATTGTAGTTCTAGACTAAATGTGTGCATGCATTTACTCATCACTTTGCACTTTTACATTTGCCCAAAATAGAACTATTTTGTTGTCTGAAGGGGTTAAAAACAATCAATCAAACCCAGCCCAGCCCAGGTGGGAAAAAGTAACTAAGTAACTAAATTAGTTACTTCTTAAAGCGATATTGTAACATTACTTTTAAAACCGTAACTTTCCCCAACACTGGAAGAAAGCAATGCAAGCATTTGCTTGAGTCTCTATCATGTAGTATTTTTCTTAGACTTAAGACAGATACTTTTAAAATATCAAATACTTCACACAGAAACTGTTTTGGCAAAACCCAATTTCAGCTTCAGATAAAACACAAAATTCATAAAATACTTTCTAGAAAACACCAGCTAGATTAACTGAAATACAACACTGTAGTTACAAATCATTCCATTAAACAGTAATCCAAGGGGTCAGGGTTTGGCTGGTTATCATGGTCCATCAGTCCTCGCTGGAACATGTTCTTAATAGAGCAAAAAGCATTTTTCTCAGTTGATGGCCCATTTGAAAGTAGAAAGCAGCCAAAAGCAGGCTTTTAAGAGACTGACAAGTAAACTGTTACACAAAATAAGACAAAGGCATAATGGGCATGCAAAGTACCTTTTCATTCTCCACATTTGTCACAGCAGATCTTCATCCTAAAATGCAAATAAATATGAATCATGGTGTAGGTTGAGAAACATCACACAAAACTTTTTAAAAAAGGGTCTGTTAAGATAATGACACTGTAAGAAACTATGAGAAAGTGAAGGTGATAAGATGGTAAGTCAAAGTCAGTTATCAGAAACCCAAATATTAAACTGGGTGCCTCAAAAAAACAAAAACAAAAACAAATTGCATGCTGTAAAAAACAATAAGTAGAATCATTAAATGGAAAGCAGGTCAAATTAAATGCTTTTTTCTACAAAAAAGCACTTCAACCAATAAAGATAATGGAGTGTGGGTTTAGTCGTAAATATGTAGAGACTAAAAACACTGTGTCTCAGCAAAGGTGTTAGAATTAGAAAAAGAATTAGAGGCTTATTTCGTTAGAGCAATGTGTACAATCAACTAATTACGTAGCTATGTATTAATGCCACACTGTCTGTCAGGTGTTTTTTATTTAAAATAAAATGGTATTTTATTAATCGTATCCATCTCATGGCCACAACATATTACCATGTTTCCACAAGTTCAGTTGTTGTGGCCACAACAAAATGTGGCCACCCTTCCAGGAAACATTTCTTGCATCATTATCAGCCAAGATTTGATGCTTTCAATAAATAATCATCTTTCGATAAATTTACTGTACTTGGAACAATAAACTTTGTGCTGAACTTGGAATATTTCTTAAATTTGAAGTTGCTTGTGTGGGTTATTTGGTTAATTCTTTACTGACTCCTACTGGTGATATATAACACCAGCCTCTACTCTTCACACACAAGCTGGGTAACTTCTGTGTTTTACTTCCTCACCTCCCAGGTTTTCCACAATGTCACATTATTAAATTATATCACAAGCATTTTGTTTTGGGTTGAGGATTGCATTTTGTGAGGGTTCATTTAAATAATACTCTTTGACTCCTATTGTGTAAAAGGGGTGTAGTGGTGTATTAACTGCCATATACTGACCTTGTGTCACTTCACTGTAAGACTTTCCAAAGAAGCAGCTGTGATATTCCAAACATTCCATTGGTCTTGTTTTTGTGCTGCACTTGTGCTCTGATGTTGCAATTACATAATGTTTTCTCCAGGGGGCGACGAGTCATTTCTAATGGATATATAATCCGAGCTATGTACCTTCAAGCCTTTTGAGAAATTCCCATGAAAAACAAGAGATCAGGATACAAGTTCCCCGGAATGAAAACAATGGAGACAAGAGTCGATAAGGCAAGAATCCCCACCCTTTTAAACATAATCCTAACAGGCAGAAGAACTTTCCAGGTGCATTTCTCTCACCCTATATCTCAATCTGTCTCTTAATTCCTTTTATGTTGTCACTGCAATGCATGTTAAACTGCTAATCGCTAATTAATGAAAGGTTGTAAATTACCATGTTATTTACTACTGCACTAGCCCAACACTAAACAAGCACACACTTGCCTGTAAACTGCTTTGCATTTAAAAAACCCAATATGGACCTTTGCCAAAATTCATGTGCTTGTATGCTATGATAATGTGTTATGTAATCCATCTGAGCATGTAAAGTATCCCCAGAGAACAGGTCAGAGGTCAAGGGGAACGTGAATGGACTCTTTTCCTCTCTCAGAAGTCTGTGTTTCCACAACCATTACCCTGTAAAGGAAAAAGGAGGGGAGATGACATAATGGAGGCATGTATAACAATGCAGAAAGGAGGAAATGGGAGCAATTAAGACGTTGTCTTTGTGTGTATAAAAGGCAAACACCCAATAAAGTTTCACTGAAGTTTTCCCACCATCTTTAAGATTTGGTTTCATGATGATAGTGTTTTTATTATTCACTATATTTCCCTGCATAGTGAAATGTAAATGCAAAGTTTTCCAGTTCTGAATATGTGAAGTTTCGCCGTGCTGTTGCTACAACTGCAGACAGGAAAAATGACTCCACTCAAACGGCTTGAGAACTGTTTGTGTGACATTTTTTCCAGAATAAACTTAGAATGACTTCAACTGTAAGAAAAGGCTCTTACAAAATAAATACAGGCAAACATATACATACATTATTGTGCACATCTATGCACACATAGAAAACTTTTCCAAAACGTTGTTTAGCAAATCTTTACTCAAGGGGAAAAACACACACCTTTGTTCTATCTTCTTTTCTCTATCTTTTACTCTCCCTCTTTATTTCTCTGGCACAGATGAGCTCATTCTGCAAACATGACTCTTAATATACTATTGCTCTCTTCAATATAAACAGAACTAGAAAGCCAGAGAGAGAGAGAGAGAGAGAGAGAGAGTTAGGGGGAGGTACTCCATGTGGAGAGAGTTGCTCATGTTCCACTGTACACACCCATATACTCGCACTTGACACATGCAAACACATAACTCCCTCACCAATGGGCCGGGCTAGATGCCATGGAAACCTAGCTACGCCCCCATAGGGTGTGGATGGCCTTTTTAAGCTGTGGGGAAGCCTCTACGCAGCTCTTCCAATCGCACCAGAGAGGGAGGGAGAGAGAAAGAGTGAATAGAGTAAGAGTGTGGTTATCTTCAAAAAGGGGTGGGAACACTGAACCTGGAAGCTGAAAAGTTATTCCCAAGCCTGTAAACAGGAATTAAAGCTTTAAGAACGTGGAGGCACTAAAATCAACTGGAAGGGGAACCCGGTACAGCAAGACCAGCTCACTTAAAGGTGAAGGTAAAGAACAAGACAATTTTCCTGAGTGAAGTTATCTGTCGAGACCAAGAACAGCCTCAGAATGGGAGAAGATGCAGTGCAGGCAGAGAGGAGCAGCATGATCAGCACACATGAGAATCAGGAGCTGGTGGTGCCAAGCCCCAGCCCTACTCAGTCTTCACCCACCCATAGCCTCTCCCAGCTGGGCACTGGCGCTATCTACGCCTCTAGCGGAGAACCTAGTACCCCTGGAGCTCTGGGTGGGGGCACCACAGGCACTCTACCTGGAGATGGAGCTTCACCCACAGGCCAAGTGAATGCCATCACTGTCCTGACACTTCTAGATAAGCTGGTGAACATGCTGGACACAGTGCAAGAGAACCAGCACAAGATGGAGGTGAGACAGGTCGAGATGGAAGGGGCAGTGAGGGGCATCCAGAATGATATGACCAAGCTCTCCAAGAGTCACACTTCCACCTCCAACACGGTCAGCAAACTCCTGGAGAAGAGCCGCAAGGTCAGCGTCCACATGAAAGAGGTCAAGGACAAGATGGATAAGCAGGCCGTCCAAGTAAAGAAATTGGAGGCTAACCACGCTACCCTGATCAAGAGGAACAACTTCAAAGTGCTCATCTTTCAGGTAAATGTACAGTGTGTGTGTGTGTGTGTGTGTGTGTGTGTGTGTGTGTGTGTGTGTGTGTGTGTGTTGGGGGGCAGTTGGTGGTGGGGTATTTGATATGCTCAGGTGAGGACACTGAATGATTGCATTGTGCGAGGGTTCATTGTTGCATGTCGGATTTCACTGAACCAAGTTCAACTGTCTCCAACTCTGTTAACAATCTGCGATATTACAGTCTTACACAGCTGAGTAGAGTCTAATGAACCAAAAATGTCATTTGACTAAATTACCTCATAGTTGATTAACAGATCTTAGTTTATTAACACGTGCCTCCCTCAGGGTGGGTTCATTTTTAAAGCAGGAGAAAAGGGTCATAGTTCAGAGTGTAAAAATGAAAGCAATGCGTGAGAGGGTGTGATGTCACTTAAGGTCAGTATGAGGTGGGGTGGAATAGATTGGCTAATGCTTTGGGGTCAAAAGCTTAGACAACACTACCGAAACTGTTAAGTGCTTCTGGGATGGTTAAACCTAGTCAAAACTATCATAAGTCCTTGGGGGGGAGCAGCTGGGGCTCCAAACTAAGAGAGAGCTAGAGAGCTCGAGAGAGAGTCAATAGGGGAGGCTTGTTTTGAAGCTTAGCCAAAAGCTATTATTTAAAGCACAATAGCCTTGAATAGAAGGTGTGTCCAGAGATCAGCAACAGTGCAGCGTAATGTGTATCCTGTTGTCAGAAGACCCGTGCTGAAATGTGCTATGCTACACTGGCTAGCTGCTGTTTACTGCAAGACCTGCAATCAACCGAATGACTCAGTGATTCCAAAGTCAGAGAGTGCCGAGAGAGGCCTTCCATTTTCCCCTCTCTCTTACCAACTGTGTGGTTACTGTAGAAGTGCATTATGTAAAGAATGAGAGGGAGCCCAGCGAAACACATTTTCAGAAAGTCAACATTCCATCTCTGTGCGAAGAGAGTGTTTAAAAAGATGGGAAGGTAAATTGCCTTTGATGAAAGTGTGAAAGCCCTCAACTTTTACACTCTGCATTAAACAGTGAGAGCACTCTTTCTGAAAACAGTTTCTACAGTTGCCGTCACAGACAGACTGCTGTTTGTTAAAGCTGGCCAAAAATGTTGTGTGTGTTGCTATGGCAACTACGTTGTTTATTTGCAGGGAAATCTAATTGCAGAGTGCGACAGTTGAGATTTTCTTAGTCTAAATTATTTCAGGCTCGCGACTTCATTTTCTAAGCATTTGCCAAGCAGTTCAGACATGTCTGGTCTAAGGGAATGTGTTTAATCCAGCCATGGGGTTCTTGTAGTTAGGATGGGTGGGACAGTGGAAGACATGGAAGGAAAGTGTGTGCTTTTATATTTCCATCAGACATGCCCGACAGACACAAACATTCCTTAACAGTCATTGTCTTTTAATGTTCCTTCATTAAACCCCCTTCCGCTGTGCCTTGGGGTAGCCTACGTTTATTTCTGAGGAATGATAGGATCTGACCAATACTGAAACTATCCTCAGCCGATTAAACAGACACAACTTCAGCAGGAGAATCAAAGAAACTTTTCAAGTCATTTCTGCCAAATGTTTCACATTTACATACTACCAAACAAGCTTCACAAAAAATGAAAAAGACTTTTCCAGAAATCTCTGTGGTTTCAACACAGAGTCAAGTCAACACATTCTCAGTTTTTTTCCTCATCTCCATAGCTACATTCAGGTGTTCAACACACCCTCTCTGCCTGTGTTTTTCACTTTTATCTTCCCCTGCTACTTTGGGAATAGGGGTGCTTGGCTCCCCCTTAGGCGGACTGCATGCGCAAGAGAGAACGATGTTCTTGCATAAGCAGAAACTCTGGCTCAAATGCTCACATTCCAGAGGTGGAGCAAGTCTCTCCTACTCTCCCAATGATATAAATAGGCCAGTAACCACAATCGATTAGAGCTCCATGAGACATGTATCAAGACATTGGTCACCACAGCCAATAAAGAGAAAAGGAGGACAGAGCTTGTAAAGTCTGCTATAATCAAACATCATTCCATTTGCGATTGTTGATCATGATGCAACTTTCAATGAACACATTTAACTAATTGTCCCTGTGTTTCTCAACTTAACATATGGGTTGTGTTATAGCTGCACAACATCTCATAACTATCAGTGCATAATGCTTCAATTTTCATCATACTGAAAGCCAAATTTAGAGTAGGAAAGTGCAAGATGGAATATTTTTACAACTAGCCCTTCACTATCACCTAATAAGGCTATCTGTGCCTCTCCAGAAAGAGGAGAGAGAGGGGGGAGGGGGAGAAAAGTGTCAGTGCAAGAAGGCCTGTAGGCAGAAAGAAAGGAGACAATAGTGTTTGTTTTCCATTGTCCATCAAAAAGGCATTATCTCTTTCCAAACTTAGCTTACTGTTACAGTTCCCACTGGTGCACCGGGGGTGATATGAAAATGAGACTAGATGAGAAAAGGGCTTCATTGCAATAAAGATTTACAACATGGTTGCTCAGAGATATTTTGAATGGATGTGCAAATTACACAAACTCACATCTCATCTCTCACGACACACTGCATACATTTGACAACAAACTATGTGGAACTGCATGTTAGAGCTACAAATTCACTAGAACAAAAACAGGAAGGCCATCTCAGCTAAGAACTTAGAAACTCAAATACGCAGGAGAAAACAGCAATAAACTGCTAATTAACCAAGTCATAAAGCCTCTAGTAGGGCTGAAAACACAGTTGTAATGACAACTGTAAAGTTTTTTTTTTTGAGGACACAACAGAGTTAAATTCATTCCTCAGCAACAAAACATCCAAAGGTTAGCAGATAAAAAGCATTATCTATTTTCCAAATATGAAATGTGTGACTGTTGCGGTCACCAATCACTGTTACACTGTACTGTAAATCTGGCCTTACTGAGCAGGAGGTAAACAGAGTCATTCACAGACTTTAACGAACAGGGCATTTGTTAAGCTAAATTGTTCCTTTGAAAGGATATAGAAATTAGGGCTGTAAATATGTATGTTTATTACATGGCTTGGTTGAATTCTAATGTAGAATGCGGTCTGTTATTTCTTGATAACAGACCACTGCTAAGTATAACACACCGTTGCCATGAAAAACAGAGCGTTGCTATGGACGCAGGATTCTAACCGTAGAGACGGAACGGACTATTTTTTTTAGCGGAAGCAATACAATCGTTTTTAAATCAATAAACTCCTTTTTACATAAATATTTTGTGTCAAATTATTGATTTATTTGGTAGGTAGCCATGTAATAAGCGGATAATGTAGAGCGAGGCGGTTGTTATAGCGAATACAACCCCTTCAGGCTGATTCAAAACCCCTCCGCACAGCCTGTCGGGGTTGTATTCGCTATAACAACAGCCTCACTCTACATTATCCCTTACATATCAATTCATTGTGATGTTGTTGAAAACGACCAAAATAATTAAATTGAATCCTATCGGAATGTAACAGAATTTAAGAACAGCCAAGCAAATATTTACACCCTCAATGGAAACGTGGCCTCTGGGTGCATTTCACTGTACAGGTTTAAAAACTGAATGAGCATGTGAAATGCGTTACATGAAAGGGACTGAACATGTTTTTGCACATGAGACTAGTAACAACTATTAGGGGTGGGTTATCAATACAGGCTTCTAATTCTAAATTCTAAAACTAATTCATTAAAAGACGGCTTATAAGAATCACTTGTTTCAGGAATCAGGCCACACTGATCACACTGTATGTTTTTGATTCACTAAAAATACGCATGAGAGTAATTTGTGTATAGCATTGTATTTGTGATAAAAAAAAATAAAAAAAATTCCCAGCCATAACTATTATATTAAAGAATGAACATGCTGTACATATGTTGTAAAAGAAAAATGATAAAAAAAACTTCTCAGTTTAGCTTTTACACAGTACATTTCTATACGCTTCATGTTTTGTAGCTATCTGACAGTTGTCTAATGCACTGCCTGCAGGTGTTCACTCCCTTTTCTCTACAGCCACAATGAAATCAACTGAAATGCAAACAAATCATGTAAATCCGTATTTGACAATCAAATCAAAATTGCACTGCACTAAGATATACACACAATAAAATAAAAAAAGACACAAACACACAAAAGCACACCTGTGATAGCGTCATATGCTAAATATTAAATTATTGAAGCAGATGAAGGCAAGTGATACAGTATACCAGTGTCTGACAGAAACACTCACTGGGTCTTCCTGAGCTGGACATACACTGTAATTATCTACAAAAAACAGACATCCTTTTGCACCACTGTTATGAATACTGACAGAGTTCTGGCTCTTTGGTCCTATCTAAGTACACACACACACACATACACATACACACTGAAGAGACAAAAGCTGTTATTGTGTGTGTCCCGTGACAGGGAGCAATGCCAGCTCAGAGGGAAGACCATACACACTCACAATGCCATGGGAACTCCTGTGGACAATATTCTATATACTGGGGCAAACAGCCCAGAAACAGCAGACAGACTACACATCATTTACAAAGAAAACTGCAATAAAACCATGCCCTTTCACACTGATCTTACATCGACCTCTTCATTCAGAATAGAGGTTAAGTAATAAATCACATCAGGACTCCTAATCACCCTGTTCGGGTTTATTTTGCAATAATGATTTTCTGACTGCAGTCACTGCACATTATTCCACGTATTACAGTGTATAATAAAGGAAGGACATGAAATCCTGAAATTATTTTATTATGTGAGAGAAAATTGAATGCAACGATTGATGAATCTGAATCAAGTTAGACAGCATGTAAGAAGAAGTGTTCTTAAACCAGCATAGTTAGAGTTAAAACTAAAACTACCACATAAGTGGCAGTGGTTTCATGAAACTAATAAAAACAGAATACAATTATTGTTAATGTGATTGTGCTCATAACCATAATTGCAGTAGATGTTTTAAATATACAGGCATAGGGTTTAATCAAATTTCTCGCACTCGGATCAAAGTGACAAAACACTTCTCTTTGAATAATTGTAATAGTTTAGTTTTAAGAGGGTTGCTCATGTCATGTAAACACCTTAATCCATGTAATTCCTTACTCTGATTCCTGACAATAATCAGAATGTTGGTGTACATGTAAACATGGCCATTGTTGCATGAAGTTTTTCCAGGGCTGATTTTTCATAGAGAGAGAAACCCTCTTCCGCTCAGCTCTCCCACCCCGTCCTGCTCCAACTATTTTATTCCGCCTGACTTCTTACACACTCAAAAACATACACACACACACACACAGTACATTTCTTGTGAACACAAATAGTGTTGAACCTATAGCTAAACAAGCCACAGTACAAATTACACAATGTATAGTAGTTCAACTACAGTCAAGACAACCTTTAGTAAAAGCCGTTAGCAAAAGTAGACCAAAAGCTACAAACAAAATGACCTACCTAGCTTTAAAAGGGTAAATATATTTTAAATTATACAATTATTAGACTAAGAGTTGTAGGACAAATTCTTTGTGATGATCTTTTTCATTAAACTACCACTTTATTAAAATGAAGCATCCAAACAAACTAACTAGCTAAAATGTCTTACCAATGGTCTCTGAAACAGAGAGAAAAAAAACAGTACTTTGTCATCATGATACTAATGGAAGCTTGTTTCTGCCTAGAATAAATAGATAAAAGGTAACTGAAACGTACTGTTTTATTTATCGTTTATATATATATTGCAAGTTCTGAGACGTATATAAAGATATAAACTCGCAATTGCGAGGAAAAAAGTCCGAATTGTGAGATAAAAAGTCACATTTACCTTTTTTGTTTTTTATTCCGTGCCAGAAACAAGCTTGGAAAAAATGTATTGTTACTTGGAAAACACTATAATGGAAACAGTTGAACTTTGGTCACACTACAAAAAACATAGTTTTAAAATAGTACTGCTAAACACTCCACGCAAAAATATACCCATTTTCTTTTCTCTCCCTCTCTTTCAGTGTGTTGCAAAAATCACTGTGTATTTTTGAAAGAGATAGAGAATGTATAGGGTTACAGGCCTGCCTTTGGTGTGACACAAAAGCAGAGAACACAGGCAAGCTTATGAGGTTAAACAGCTGCTTCCTGTCAGATGGGTTGTTAATGGGCAGCAGGAAGGGAAATGCAAGCATTAAAAACATTTAGAGAATTATAGGGGCTGGAGGTCCCAATGCATCGCTAACGATAAAAAATATAAAAAAAATATCATGAGCTTGAAAATAATTCTCCACCATATACAACTCCTTCAAACACAGCCACTTTCATCTCTCTCTTTACTCTCCACACCCCACGCCTGAGCAAATATTTACCCCCCAATCCTTCATAAGTAGGCCTCAAAGTGACACATATGTCAAGTGTGTTTAGAATGTAAAGTGAATTATTGGGAAAACAACTGGATAGCATCTCTGATAAAGCTGACAGCAATGAGAGAAGAGCGTATGGTACGGAGAGGTGTCTGTGTGTGTATATCACACTTGTCAAAACTAATATAGTCAAGTCATTTAAAAAACAAAACACTTTTTTGTAAGGACAAGATTTGTCAAGGAACACAAGAAACACTGGGGTTTAAATACACAAGGTGTAATTGGCAAACAAGACACACCTAGGAACAATAAAATACCTAATCAACAAGAAAAACTACAAAGGACTACAAAACATTGTACAGAACAGGAAATAACGTAAAAGTCCACACAAAACCAGTCTGGGATCATTATAGGAATACAAAAAAGGACATTTTGAATAAGTTAGCCTTATTCATGAGGAACAGAGTTTTCAAGTTAATGGAGTTTAATTTATGGGTGAACTATCACTTTAAGACTGCGAGAAACTTGAGAAATAGCAGGCAAAGAGTAATATGCGTCTATTAGAACCACATCTGGTCAAATAAACATCAAATAAAACCCAGTCTATTCTTGCACAAAGAGAACGGGCACAAAGCATGCATTGTATGCAATGACTCACACTCACAATGTTTACCAAAACATGCTCTCTAAAAATTGATTCCTTTAATAACCATAAACTGTAACAGAAATTTACCTCTTGTGAGATCCCCTTATATTATTGTGCATATATGAGAAAACATATATCAACTCAGCTATCATAAGCGCCTACATTGCCCAAGGCGAGAGAGACCGGTTTAGTACGCAAATGAATCAAACCTAGAGTATCATTTGACAGGCTGCGCAGCATGAGGTAATCATGCTCTTTAGTGACAACACTGTCTAAAACACAACCAAGAATATGAAGACAATGTAGATGTAGAGGAGGCTATAGTCATTTACAAGTCATTTCCAGATCTCATACCTACAAGGCAGAATGCATGGAATGAACTGTTTGGTTCCCCACTGAGAAAACAACAGGAACTTGTGTCTCTGGAGGCCATAAGGAGGGATTCTTTAACCTGTTTATAACAGCTCTATGGTATTTAATACTTAATTTGAGGGGCTTTTGTTACTTTCTGTTTTTGCCATCAGCATAAGTTATTTCAAATACAGTGGTTCCGGAGACACGCCTGAACCTGGTTAACCTGTCAAGATAAACTGTCCATATTAAACGGCACAATTACGCAAGCTGCTCTCAGACATATATAAAAATGTCAACACATACTCTCATTCTCAGAGACCATCTACAGTTAAAACTACAAAGTTTAGTGGCTGTTGATAGACACTCTTCTTGCCACACAGGCTAGTCCAGTGGCTCAGTGCATTTTCTTTCCCAAATAAGCAATTTGAGCTACGGATTGCCACTTAGAGAGTCGAGGACAGTACTTGAAAACATGCAAATACAAACGAAGAGCAATGTCAAAAGCATCCAAACAACACAGAAACTCAATACACAGCATTGACTCCTCAGAGTTTTGAGTAAACTCTCCAATAAAATCTAAGCTTTACCAAAAAAGCCTTGGACTTAAAGGGACAGTTCACCCAAAAATGAAAATGCTGTCATCATTTACTCTTCCTCAAGTTGTTCCAAACCTGTATGACTTTCTTTCTTCTGCTGAACACAAAAGAAGATATTTTAAAGAAGGTTGGTAATTAAACAGTTGCTGGTCCCCATTGACTTCCATAGTATATATTTTTTTTCCTACTATGGAAGTCAATGGGGTCCATCAGTCGTTTGGTTACCGACTTTCTTCAAAATATCTTCTTTTGTGTTCAGCAGAAGAAAGAAAGTCATACAGGTTTGGAACAACTTGAGGAAGAGCAAATGGTGACAGCATTTTCATTTTTGGGTGAACTGTCCCTTTAAAGGGTCAATCTCTCTATATTAATAAAAAAAGGAAAATATTTTCTAATAAAGATATTTTTCAAAGTGATTATGCAAAACACTCTCAGTCTCATTAATGTATTTTAAAGAAATTTGATCTAATTTATCTAAAGATATTTTATTAATGAATTATAGGACATTATATTGCTTGTTTATGTATGTTTAAATTAAAAAGAATAATTATATTATAACAATGTTCACAATAACTTTCACAATGCCACAATTCTAATGGTCCTACAAGTTTTCAGGTTTCTTAAAAGCTCATAATAGTTCAAATTATACAGAGTAATACTAATATTTGTAATGACCCTGAAGGAAGAAAACGTGTTTATTTGATCTTGCTATGGTAACAATTTTAACTTGGTGAGTTGGTGCTATAAATGAATTGCATTCATTATTATCTAATTCATGATCTGTTGGAGCTGAAAAGAAAATCTGGCATGCCAAATATCGCAGGCATTATCACTGTTATACAAGACTGTGTACAGTATATCCGTTCTTTTATTTTTACAGCTCATTTTGTTCACAAGTTCCCCTTCTAAAATTCTAAAGTGAAGCATTTAATTCCCCTCGTGATTCTTTCTGATTCACAAAATCTTATCATTTGGCATCTCTTCAAGATTATTTTTAAACACATGCTACTAGTTACTCCTAAAAACTAGCTACTCCTCACCAAAAACCACCTCTTACAACCCTATCACAACAGAAAGTAGACTAATACTTTAACAAAGAAACTGTGCACAATGCAAAACCTATCCAACCCTTTGCTTTCACATATAAGATTTCAGCCAATGTTATGTCACACTGTTTTCTACTATGTTTTTAAATTCCAAGTATCCAAGTTTATTATTTGCTGTGGTAACTCTGATGAGAGACTGATGGAACATGGAAATTCCGAGTTAAAGTTTGCAGGACACTCCGCCAGATTCATTCTCAGACTGTGCCAGCAATATCAGACCAATACCTTTGATCCATATTTGCCTTCCAAAGTAAAGCTCTTTCATGGGTGGACAGATCTACTAAATCCCAAAAGCGGTATTTCACCCCTGATTTAGCATGTTGCATATATCCACAAGGATTACCGTCAGTCATTATGTATCCTTTTTGTTAGTTCTCTTCTGTTAGGTCAAATCTCTCCCTCCACTTTGACAGGCCAAACTCGCATTCCCTCACACACAGAGAGCTTCAGAGGCCAGAGTTACAACAGGGGGTTCAGAGGGGAACACAACCTTTCTATCGTGTGTGAAAAGCAGATGTGAACATTAAGGCTCTGTGCAGGCCGCATAAAGAGATAAGAGGAATCAAGGCAGGTTCGAATTCAATGTTTGCGTAACATTCTGTCAACTAAGATTCCTTCATCTCTTCGCCTTTTGAAGAGAGTTTAGTTATATCCTTTGCTGCATGATACCTCACTTCTGTGTGGTTTGGGGGTTCGCAGAAAGATTAAAATGAAGCCTGATGGAGCAAACGAGAGACATTCTGATCATTTAAATAAATGTCAATTAACTTATGGCATTTCTACTGAGAAATAAGCAGCAGTCTAGTATGTTTACATAGGAAAACTATTAAAAAGCCACACACCTGATTCCTGCATAAACTACCCTTTAAAGGGTAAATGAAACACCGTTTTAGCACCTGTTAGTTCTCACCACAATTTTGAAAAATGCACCAAAAGTGGGTGTGGTTCTCTGAGAGTGGAGGGGGAAGAGGGCAGACTGAAACACAACAACAGAGTCTGATTCAAACAGCTTCAAATTAACCAGTTTTCTCCTACAATTAAAACTAATCGAAGGTATGGTAACATTCTCTTCTATGATGTGCAACATACATACTTCTGTTAAAATCTAGTCAAAAAATGTAGTTTACTGTTTCATGACCCTTTAAAGCATATGTACATGTACTGTATGCCCAAAAACAGGGGGTATCTGCATTCATAGTACATTTTTGTGTGCTTATGCATTTCAGACTGATCGAAAACAGTGCAGTTAAAGTGATTAACTGGGAGGTTTCCTGTGTGACGTGACCTCATCCGTATCAGAATTTAGAGTCTTATCGCTAAGAGAGCGAGGCTCTCAGGCTCTCCTTTGAATTTCTGACATGCCATGGAACATTCTGATGGGGGGGGGGGGGAGACAAACAGGGCTTCTGTCCAGGTGTCCCCATTGCTACACTCCACCCCAAATGCTTCCTGACTCTCATCCTATACTCCCTTCCAAAGCTCTACACCAGACTTCCCTGCTTTCTGTTCTCTCTCTCTCTCTTTCCAATTGCCCAACTCTCGCTCTCTTTCTGTCCTGGCTGTCCTCCAAAACTCTGTGGAAACTCTGATATGAGCTGTGTAGGGTCATGCCTGGCCTTCCTTCCCAATCGTCTCGCTATTCTTCAGCCTTTATGATTGTCTCCAGCAGGGAAAAGAGGGTCTGTACACAATGTTTTTCACACCAAATGTTCTTGTTCCCTTGTGTCATTTAAAGGAATGTATATCCACACTACACATCAACACTCCATATAGTACTTCATATTACAAGCTGAGCAGAATGAGCTTGAAGATTTTCGACACTGCGTCATCTTTTAAAAGACAAATTCTTGAAACTATGGTAAAAGGTCACGGTGTGTTGATGAAGAACATTTCTTTGGCAGTGTACTTTTAAGAGCAAAAAGTGTGTTCAACTGTTTCAAATCCCTTCATAATGGCTGCTGTAAAGCCACAGACAAAACTCTGGAAATGTCCTGTTGTACATTATAAGAAGATTTTTTTCTCAGTGATTTTGATCTGGCCAATACACAGATTTTCAGAGAGGTTTCAGAGGTTTTATGTTTATTTGAATTAATTTGTCAGATTAATTAAATTTGCTACTAAGCTACAGACTTTACCATAAAGTTTTTTACCCTGTTCTAAAATCCTGATTAAAAAGAAGACCTACACTTAAGTCTTAAGATTGATTATCTTAAGACTTGCTTAAAGGCATTAATAGAGAATGATGTTATGTAGAAACTATTGAAGATATCTCCCACAAACACATGACAGCTGTATCATAAGCATTCTTAGAGTCCGGTTGCCAAGGAACCAAATACAAATCTTGCAGGCAGCTAATTTGCCACTGACTTGGATTCCTCTGTGTGGAAACCATTGCGTATTACAATAATATGGCTTTAGCAATCAAATATAGCATTATATAGCTTATAGCATTAAACTTGGGAGAACTGTGTATTAAGAGCAATCATATGTGGTGTGAAAATAACGCTGTAAATGGGCAGAACTGTATAATTTATTCTTTTTATTTCTTCATTTGTGTTGTGCAGGAGGAAAACGAAATCCCTTCAAGTGTCTTTGTGAAGGAACCTGCACCGTTACCTGAACTGGAAGAGGAGACCCCGGCCATTGATACCAACCGTTCTCAAGAGGAGGGCCTTCAAACCATCACTCTCTCCTCGGATGAGGAGCAGGGACCAGAAGAGGATGAGGATGACATTTTGAGGGTTTTGGATCTCGAAGCTGAAACCAGAGTTGAAAAATCTCGAGCTGAGAAGATCAAGAGTTCCAGTCTGAAGAAAGTGGACAGCCTGAAGAAGGCTTTCTCCAGGCAGAACATTGAGAAGAAGATGAACAAGATTGTGTCCCAAGAGAAGCGTGATAAAATCAAGAAGAGTCTGACACCGAACCACCAGAAGAGCCCTAGTGCCAAGAGCACCTCTTTCAAGGTCTCTCCTCTAACCTTCAACATCAAGAAGAACCGCAGTGGGGACGGGGAACCGGATTCTGAGGACTCGGCTCAACCGGAGAGCTCGCCAAGTGCTGTTGCCTCCATCGAACTGGCCCCTATTGAGAGCCCAACTGAAAACCTGTCGTTCAAAGAGGTTCACTCCCATCTTGAACCAGGACGGGAGGAAGTAAAGGCAGCTGTGGAGGCAATGGAGAAAGATGAGGTGCCCAGCTTCCTGAATGGCACAGCTGAGGTTGAGCTGTCGATCACAGAAGATGTAAGCGAGGAGTATGCTCTCTCTGCGACCCTGCCCCAGGACGCCTCCAAGATAGTGATGTCCCACAGTGCTTTACAGGAAGAGGATGAAGAGGAAGGAGAGGAAGAAAAGGGAAAGGAAAGAGTGCAGAGTGAAGACCTCCCTCTAGCAGAAGCTGCAGGCCAAGCAGAGGGTGTTGCTGTAGGACAAGCATCCTAATGTCCTGACCCTCCATTCCAGCCCTAGGACACCCTCCTAAGCTGAGAAAACACTCTCTCCCTTATCAGTGCCAGCCATCCCCATCAAGAACCCAGACACCTGGCCTGTCCTTGCAGAAAATAGACTTACAATACAGTCCATTCAAAGGCAAAATTCATGAACTATATGACATTTGCTTATAAATCCCATATCGCTGTTGTTAGTCCCTAGTCTTTTAGCAGAAGTGAATGTGAAAGCAGTCATATCAGTTAGTCTTATCCAACACTCTGTTACAAAACTTGCGCTTGTGAGAAACCCACTCCAGCTGGGATTACTGGACATTCTGTCTTCCTCTGGTGACTACCTGTCAGCTGAGAAAGTTGGCGAAGGAAAACAAATCGCTTACAGCCAAAGGATTCAATGGATGCCAAGCACAGTCCATCTATTCAATGGACATGTTTTGACCATACCCTGGTTTTCATCCCACAATCCCACAATTAATTTTGTTCTGGAACAGCCTGTGCACAGCTGAAAGTGATATTAACTTCATGCAACCAAGATAATTTTCATCCTTGGTCCAATTAGGTTTTGTATGGAAGCTTGTTTGCACCACAGATTAAAAAATAAAAACGGTCATTTTACTTTTTTTTCACTAGATAAAAAGTCGCAATCGTCTTTTAAATCATTTGATTCTGTGGTGTTTTAGAGATTAAACAGCACAGATATACTGCCATGTTCTATCTCTGTATTTATCAAAAAAGTGTACTCAATATTAAATTTTAAGTGTACTGTGAACCCATAAACATAGAGACCAAAAGATGTGAGAAAGCTAGTGTATTGTCCTAAACTACAAATATAATTTCTGATTTCTGCTTCGTAGTGGCTAATAAACATTTAGATAACCTTTTTCTGTCCTGAGTGAGCACACGCCATGCTCACACACGCTTCAAATCTGCAATGCAGCTTATGTGGGGGATCCTGGTCTCCCCTGAGCTCCACATATGTCTCGGACCTTTACTCAGAAAGCATTCCTGCTTTTGATGTACGGCTCTTTTCAGAGACCATTTCTCAAGATCCCGTTGGCATTGTGCTGGCTGAGAAACAGGCACTGTGAAGCCAGTCTAGATTACAGGCATATGTATGAAAGTGATGAAGGAGACGATGCATGCAAATTAGCCAGAGAAGTGTGGAAAATGGTGGAGAACTGAAAAAGTATGAAAAGTGAAATTCTGTTTGGATTTTACTACTGGAGTTTCAAAATGTGAGAACTGAATAACACAAGGGCAAATACAAAACCCCCCTCATCACTTTGGAATAAATGCGGTTAACTGATATTTGTGCACACATCATCACTCGCTATTATACAAATCCATAAATAAAATAGTGCTGTCAGCGGATAAAGAATAGCATGAGGAGCAGCACTGACCAATCAAGTCTGATTTGATATTGTGAGGCAATGAGAATAGAGTTTGGTTCTCATATGTGTTAAGTCAGAGCAAGTGGGATTTTTTTGTGTGCTTATTTCCAGCATATTTTCATTTCAGTATTCCAGTGCTGAACAAAAACATAAAAGTGTGTATCTTTGCTTTGGGTGGATGTCTCTTTTAGTTGAAAAGGGATGAGGTTTTACTTCTTTCAAATATAACAGATTTTAACTAATTTTTGCTGATGCTTGTAATCCCTAATCTGTATTTGCATATTCTTTAAGATGTTAATTGCATCAATGACTTCATAATATATATGAGAGCTATATGTTGTCTTGGTTATATTTTAGAAACATTATGATTCACGCCAAAGAAAATGGCTCAGTTAGCAGAGACCTTGTTTCTGTAACACCTGTTTACCAAGTTGTTTCACGCTCTGTTCAAATTGTTCTTATAATGCAAATAAATAAAAACTTTGAAACATGCCTTTTCATGTCTATCTTGTTCCTTTGAATCTTTAGTATGCTTTCAAAGACCTGTTTTTTTGTTTTTTTTAGTAATCCGTATGACAGAAACAGACTCAAACCTAGACTTTGAATACCTTAAACATTATACATTCATATTAGATGCTTAATAGGCTATATTGAAGTAGAATTGGCTGGCCAGAAAAAAAAAAGTGATTATTACAGTGATTATTATGTTTATAGCATGTCATATGAGTGTGTAGCTTTCCATTTCTTAAACAACCATGTAGGAAGACACACCATAGCCATATTCCTCTTGATGGAAATATTTCAATCAAGAGGTGCATACATTTTTGGTCAAGATCTTGTCTTGACAATGCAAGAGTCCAGCACTCTGTAAAGTCTCCTCCAGCACATTCCAAAGACTTGAATGAATGTAAGGTCTGGACTCAGAGGTGTCAATTCATGTGTGAAAATTATTCTTCGTGCTCATCCCAACCATTCTTTCACAATTTGAGCCTGATTAATCTTGACATTGTCATCCTGGAATATGGCCATGATGTGTCTTCCTACATAGTTGTTTAAGAAATGAAAAGCTACACACTCCATCAATTAGGGTTAGAAGAACTGTTGCCAAACATATAAAGCATATAGGGATGATTTGGAGGCCCTGCCTCCAAGCCCGAGGCCCTAGGCCCTAGGCAACTGCCTAGTTTCTTTTTGTTTCAACGTGAAGAGTGGTCAAATAGAAAACGCGCCCTCTATGACACTTTGAAAAACTCCTTGAGCACTAGCGCCATCTGGCGTTATGAAGACTCAATTAAAACAGCAGAAAACGAAACAAGCGAAATGAATGCTTATATATCATTGTATCATTATACGATTAAACAATTCACCGTTTAACATTTTCTATGTTTTAATTCATTCAAACTAAAAAAAGAAGTTGTTTAACCAGCTCAATAAAATCACGGTGTGCTAAATAACTTAGTAGATAGCGCGTTTTTCACATGTCTTCAATACACAGTCACGGTGGCCGAGAGGTTAAGGCGTTGGACTCGAAATCCAATGGGGTTTCCCCGCACAGGTTCGAATCCTGTTCGTGACGATATTTAGTTTTGATTCCCACTACAAGCGTGTAACTTTCAAACAATTTCAAACCGCACGAATAAACTTATTTGTGAACATCACTTTAATCACTTCTTATAGGAATATTAACGTAAACAATTTAGCACTTTTGTTTTTCCTTTCCTTCCTTAGTTAATATGGCTGAATTGTTCTTATGCAGTTTTAAAGGGGAACGTTTCTTTTGCAACATTCGTTAAAATCTGATCTCATTCAGGTAGCTTATATAAATACCTGGCACAATCAGTCATCTTAGGTGATCCATCCAAGGTGGCTGGCAGTTTGACTGAATTGGATTTCCTTTAACTTTTTTCCCTTTGTTGTATAATGGCAAACGCGTTGAACGAAAGTGTGTGTCTGATTAAAGACCTTAAACCTGGATTAAAAAATATTAATTTGGTTTTCATCGTCCTGGAAACTGGTAAGTCATATTTAAGTGGGAAACGTTTGCTTTTTAACGACCAAACGCGGCCTGAATGATTGCGTTGCTGTCCTCATTTTTTAAATGTTTCTGTGCTCACAAACAGTTTAATGTAGCATTATATAACTTCAAATAAGATTAGTATAATGTCTTACAATTCTTGAAGTCCGTGCTGACTTCCATAAAAAAAAAGATATTAGTCAACATTGTTTCCAGTAGTGAATCCGTGAACGAATCTTTCTTTTGAGTTGGGTCAGAGCCCGTCTACGGAGAGCCTGCCCACTCCCTATTAAGTCCTATTGTACCGAATTTTGGTTGTAGTTCCACCAGAGTTCCACTGGGGGCGATCGCCCATGAGTGCAGAATGAATGGGAGTCTATGGGGCTAGACGGCTAAATTTGTCTCTTTCACCCGATTGCCGTTGAGAAATCTCAGATTCGATAGTAGGTTTTGCAAGTTCAACATGGGTTATAGGTCGAAAGTTGAATGAACGAGTACTTATGACCTTTCGATTTCTTACAGGTTGAGTTGTTGTTGCCCATTACACGCTAGCATTCTGCTAATGAACGCTGATTGGTCAGTGAAGGACTGATTACGACCAGAGATACCGCTTGATGGCATCGTGGCATCCGAAGCGGGACCAGAAACAAACAAAACAAAAACTCGTCTAGCACGTGTATTTACCTGTGTCAGCTGTGTTGTCCATGCCTCAAGAGAAAAGAAAGTGCAGAGCGCGAAAGCACCAAAGTGACTGAAGGATTCCCGTAAAGCAGTATCTCTGGTCGTACGATGTGTATGACGTCATTGACACTTTAAAATACTTTTTAAAGCAAATAAGTGACTCTAAAAAATCTAACACCCAGCAATGTGTAATTTCTTTGCATCTCCTTTCGAATACAATATTCAAATTACTAGACAAAAAATTATATCCTGAGAAAAGTGGATTTTGAGGGGTATACTGCCATAGACCTCCATTCATTCTGCACTCGTCCTGTGAGCGCCCTCATATGGAATCAAAGTGGAACTGCAACCATTTCGGAAGCCGGAAGTGTACTGAGAGTGAAACTTCTCGCCTTATTAGACATTCCATTCTCTGGTTGGGCATACTCTTTGGGTTGGGTCTTTTCTGTGAGTCCTTTGAGCTGAGTCACAATGGCATACTGAATAAATCGTTCATATAGGGTTTAGTAGCCAAATGTGTGAAGGAGTGAGCTATTTCAGTCACAGTTACAGAGTTGTGAATGAATGAATGAATTTCAGTGTTGTTTAAAGTCACCATGAAATCAAAATTGACATTCTTATTTTTTTATGGAATGCACAATTACAAATTATTTATCCGTGAACATTATATTTTTAATTCATGTGCCCTCATAATCTTTGATCAAAATAACTTCCCCTCCTTCTTACATCTCTTCTCTTTTCTGATGACGTTTTTACTGGCGCAAGGGCGGGACAACCTGTCACTCACATGAGATCACTGCAATAGCAAACCACAACGATCCAATCAGTTCTCGATGGACAAAATCAAGTCCTGCCCACTGATCTATATAAAATTACATCATTATATAGATCAGTGGTCCTGCCCCCTTTTTTTTTTTGTGCCCCTTTTTAAGCCGTTTCACTCGGATATAGCCTACCCTACATCACAATAGGGAAGAAAAGATTTTCATTTTTTTTAAAGAAACAGATTTTTTTTTAAAAAATCATGAAAATTAGTTGGAAAGCTAATTTGCCTTCGCCAATTGCCTTACATTTAAGTGTGTTCCTTGTTTGTGCTTCTTTAACTAAATATACCAGGTCGAGTGTCTAAGACAAAGGACGGACACGAAGTGCGTTCATGTAAAGTAGCTGACAGGACCGGAAGCATCACCATATCAGTGTGGGACGAGGTGGGCAGCTTGATACAAACCGGAGACATCATCCGACTCAATCGAGGGTGGGAGGAAAGTTTATTAGGCTGTTAATAATAATAGTAATGCTTCGAATCATAATAAAGCCTTTTCATCGTGTTAAAGAAAATTACATTTGATTTCAGATACGCATCTCTGTTCAAAGGATGTCTTACACTGTATATTGGGAGAACAGGGGACCTCCAGAAGATCGGAGAGTAGGTCTTCACACTCTTATTGAACTTAAGTTCTTTGAAACAATGATGATTGCAATAACCAGTACCTTCTTGCATCTATCAAAGGTTCTGTATGATATTCTCAGAGGTGCCAAATTTCAGTGAGCCCAACCCAGAGGTTCTGGCTAAAATCAACCAAATAAACAACACCCACGTGAGTGCAAAAATACAGCTCAGAGGGCATGAACAGAGAGATGAGGGTAGAATGAGTGTCTGTTTTATCTCTTAACAGGTTAAAACAGAAGCTCATGGCAGCGCTCCTTGTATACCGAATCCCGGACCAGCTGTACCTACAGGTTGACACTTTAGAACCTTGAACGATTGTTTGACAAAGGCAGTATTTATTGCAAATAATCATATTTAATTCAGGGGCCTGGAACCCCTAAGGGGGCCTCAGCATATTTCCAAGGGCCCGCAAGATGGCGTAAGGCCCCGATAAACTCAGCGTGAAGTTCATTTTCATTCTTTGCTTACAGAAGTTTGAAATACATTTGCAGCAATGTACAGTTAGCGAACATCCCGACGCCACCCATGCTGTTGAGAGTGGCATTTAGATGAATATATAAGTCCTCCATAACAAAATAAACTCTTAAAAAATGACAGCGGTGAGAAAATAGCAGGCAAGAAAGCATCTGATCACAGCGATGTGGATATGTTTGCACCAGCTCTATAATTCGGCACTCTAGTAAAGTCACGTCACATTTATTTATATAGCTTTTTTAACAATATATTGCTTTACAGCAAGCAGCTTACATAAAAAACAGTGTCAGTGTCACTCTCAATTAGAATTACAACTTCAGTTTCTACTATAAAGCAGTTCTCCAGTGTGCTCTTTTTTTTTTATTCGCAGACGTCTGACAAAAATGAACAGAGTAGAACTCCACGTCAAAGAAGGCGGAGCCTCAGATCCACACCTACCTATTATGTACTCGGCATGGAACAATGGTAGTTCGAAGGGGTTTACCAGTCGGACTGAACTTTTCCAAAAAGTTTGATTTCGCAAGCTGTTTCAAACTTTAGAAACAAACTTATTGTTGGCCTAATTTGTTTCGAAATGACATCACACCTCTTCATTCTTCGACTTCTCTTGAAGAATATTGGGGCTTTTAAAGATGATTTAAAATAAGACAAAATAAGCTAAAATAGCTCAAAATCAAGATATAGGCTGGAATCATCTTATTTTCATTTGTTCCCTTAAAGGTACAGTACACTATGTAACTTTTGGTTCCCAATCAGTCTAGAATAGTCTGAATATAAACACTTAGAATTGGCGTACCATAGCGATTCAGGATAAGACAAAAACATGTTTTGGAAGATGGATGCATGATGTACTTGCTCATTATATAAATCTAAATTGTTCATGCATAGTGTACCTTTAACAATTAAATGGATAAAAACAAATCAAGCTGTGGTTGCTCATTTTAACCTGTCAGTCAGATGGCTCTCTCTGTATAAATATGTGATTCTTGGCCAGAATAAGCTGAAATATGTACCATTCTCTCTGCCCCTCCCAGCCAATGGCTCTGCTGTGTTTTCTCCTTCTCCTGTCCCCCGAGAGACCTCCTTTGGTAAAGGTGGGCGTCTTTTGAACCGCACTCATTGGAAGAGTGGCACTTCTTCTTCAGTACCAGGTGGAGGAGGTCATGGCCCAAAACCCATTACCACCATAACTTATGGACGGGATCCTCGCAGAGCACCGAAGAGATGAGAACAAGAAAATGCTTTTTTTTTTCTTTTTTTGTCAATTGAGTAGTTAAGAGTTATTTGATTTGATGTATTAGATTAACTTTTTCTGGATTTATGAGAGGTTATTTTGCAGAACAAAGTTGTGTACAAATAAAGTTGCTTAAAATCATGTCATGCTTGTCATATTTGTGTTTTCATAGCAAGTTCGGGCCATTAAAGTGACGTAAGCGATTTCTGAGAATCATTGTTGAACACTTGATATTTGAAATCAACACAAACAAACAAACCCCTCCCTTCATTGCTCCACCCCCAAAGCGCATAAACACGCGATGCAAGACTGGATGTCTCTTTATCATCGCAGAAGTGTAGTAAAAAACAAGCTTCGCAAAAACTAAAGAGAAATTGACGAACGAACGACAAAAATAGAATGTCCACCCCTAAAAAAAAAACTCTGGCCCTGTTCGCCGATACTGTTGTTTATGCTTAACATAAAATACAATTTGAGATCTACACTTATCAAACATGGACTTAAATATTTTACATCAGATTTCAACAGAAACGAACATTCCTTTTATTGAGGATTTCCTTCTCAAACTCCGCCTCCACTTTACTCGTGCATGGTGTTTTAGCGCACCACTTTAATCATACTGCTGGGTTCGAACTTGAAACTGACAAAACACACAAGCATGTACATAGTTCACCATGTTTTATTTATTTATTAATTTTGTAGCTTTAGTCTCACCAGGTTATCCCAAAGTGTTTAACTTGCTGTAATTCTAGGAATTCTCTCCTGCACTGGAAAGCTATCTTTCTTTCAACAGTCTTTCTTCAACTCTCCCTCTTTGCTCATTCTTTCTCCTCCCCCATAATGAGTGGACACACCCCTACTGCTGATTGGCTACAAGTTTGTTGTGATGGTCGGTCAGATACACTTTCAACACTGTTTTCAGAAATCATTTACTGCACCTTTAAAGGTAGAGCCATTATGGAGAGGCTAGCAATAGCAAAGACTGAAAGACGGTGCACTCGTATATGAAGGGGAGAAAGTGCAACACGCAAGCGCAACATGGCGGAATAAGTCCCACCTTCTAAAGAAAAGAGCCAATCACTGATTGGTAAAGCCATCGCTTCGCTGCAGCTACCGTTAGAAGCTCTGGTTCCTAGAAACAGTCAGTGTTCTGAGAGGCGCGCTTAGGACTGTGCATGCGCATTAGCTTGGTCCAGTCTAAAAAAAAAAAAAAAAATTAAGCTTGGCAAACAGTTTAGGAGAATTTGTTGTTTCCCCATTCAAAGAGATTTTCAAAGATGGCCGCCATGTGAAATGATTTATCTTTAAAGGGACTTTGGCCCTGTCCGAAATGGCACACTTCATATGCACTTTCTGTCTTGTGGACTTACAATGGCTGCCGCGTGCACGTGTGTCAGAGGTCGCACGCCTCTGGAGCAACTAGGGGTTAAGTGTCTTGCTCAGGGACACATTGGTGTCTCACAGTGGATTCGAACCCGGGTCTCTCACACCAAAGGCATGTGTCTTATCCATTGCGCCACACCACCCCTGATATGCGTCCTCAATGCGCCCTTTTGCTGAGCCCACAGCTCCATAAGCTCATTGTTTTGGTTCAGGAGGAACTGTAAAAGGCAGCTGCTGTTTGTTTGCAGTGATTGGTGACTGTTTGTCTACAACTCTTCCGGAATGCGCTGATGACGTGTGATGTCATGTGCGAGGCCGTGGTGGTATAGAAATACATGTTGACGGGCAGGTAGGACATCGTATCATTGTATTCGGACCGAACATTTTTTGGTCCTGAGACTTCCACAGAAGACATGTGTACATGTTCTAATATTTAGACCACTTTTATTATTGATTGCTATCAGGATGTGAAGAGAGTTTCAACCAGTAACTGTTCTGTAATGGGAACTTTCAGTGTAATGTTACTGTTGTTGTAGTAGGGGAGAGTGGGGTGATTTGTGCCAGGGGGGAAGTAGTTCCACCCCTTGTTTCTGGAAAACCATAGAAGAAATTGGTCATGTGACCACATCATTTTGAAAAGCAATCACTTTTACTCGTCCTCCAAAGAAGAGAGACACATGGCATGAGAGTTAAGCACATTTTAGTGCAAAAAACAGTTTTTTCCCTTTCAAAGTAAAATTTCTATGATTAAGGTTTTTTGATTGTAGTGTCTGAACAATTCTAGACAAATTTGAAAACATTTCACACATGTTTTAGTGCTTTAGTAGGCTACACAATGAGTCTATACAGTTAGCATGATGTTAGCTCTTAACTGCTGGATCATGCTAGTTTTTCCAGCTTGTGGGTCTGGGGTGATTTGTGCCAAAGGGCCTGGGTTAAGTTGTGCCAGATCCAGACCACCTAGACCTACATACTCAAAGGGGATAATCTTGAGAAGTGATGAGATGGGCATGCCTCATCATTGTTTGACTTAGGCCTGCCTGCTACTTGTTTAATTTAGCTAACACTGATTTCAGTTTTGAGTTTGCACTATGTTATTAAAGAGAAGTTTTATTCCGTTTTTAAGTGGCCTATGTCACAATAAGATGTTTAGAAATTAGCCTAGTCACTTAATTCTTATATGTTACATAATTGACAGACAGCGCTATGTCAACAGGCATCTATTGCCAAAGCCTTTTTGCCTGAAATGATTCACAAATATCATATATTGTGTTGCTATGGTGCTCTAAATGGTTGCTAGGGCGTAGCTTGATACCTTCACAATGATCCTGAGAGACTGATTGGTTGTCTGAGTAAAATGAGCCCGCCCCCTTGTCTCTATGACACTGTGATCCAGAGTTATGTTCAATACAAAATCCCTATGCAATTGACCATAGTAGGAAAAACGCATGCTATGGTATTCCAGGGTGACAATATCTAGATAAACCTTAAAAGAGTAATTTTGTATTGAATTTATCTTGCTTTCATATAGCATTACGGTTCATAACATTAAAATGTTCTGTTTTACTTCAGAAATCACTGGCACAATTTACCCCCAATGTATACCCCCAAAGGCACAACTTCCCCCGCACCAGGGGCAAGTTGTGCCATGAGACCACTTTTTTCCCAAGAGCTATATTTCTGAAACAATTTATTTCAGATCCAAAGTTATTGTTCTCAGGGATGCAACACATCCAGAAATATATGTACATCCTTAAGTTGAAGGCATTACTGCCATGGCCTCACTCAAAGTCCTTTTAGGCAAGTCGTGCCACTCGGCCGCCATCTTGGCAACGCCTCCGGGCAGCTATTTCGGACTAACAAGACCAGGCTCCTATCTAAATGAATGGGCAGAGAGTCAGAACTGCACTTTAACTGGTCACCGGGACATAAAAACTGCATGTATAGAAACAGCAGTAAAATATGATAAAAATCGCTGAAAAAGTTTGATGACTTTGCCCCAAAATAAGGTTTAAAATGCCTTTTTCCCCACAGGTTATACTTTACTACGCATGCGCAAGAGTTTACGACACCAACTTCATTTACGTCTCTATCCAGAATGCCGGTGTTGTGCAATAATCAATGTCAATATTGTTCTCCATTATTTAAATATAAGCAGGTTTGCACTTTATCAGTAATAACAATGTATTATATAGATAAGTTGTTTTAACTATTCATTTACATGAATCGGTTCAAAAGAGTCATTAGTTCGCGAATTGGACGTGTCATACGGTTGTGTGATTATCCCAGCAGTTAGGACATGGACATCCCACAAGGTTAGTGTCAACACAGAAAACATTACATCACTGGATAGGTTTTTTCGTTTATTTAGAGAGTAATTTTATGTCAGCTGAATGTGCGGAATGCATTTCAGAGAAGATAAGGCAACGTATTTTAGCACAAATCACACCCAGCGGTAATTCAGGAAAAAAAAAATCTCAGAATGCTTCACATGAAACTTCGGTCTTCCGACCTTTTACCATAATGTTGTTTTATTTTGATTAATACGCGTGCGGGAGAGAGAGCAAGACAGTGCTTAATTTGGAGACAGTGAAGACGTCTTGTTTACACTTTTGCCTGGCTCTGAGAGAGAGAGAGAAGAGCTGTGTCTGAAATCGCTCCCTATCCACTATATAGTGCACTATTTAGGGTGTCGGCCATTTTGTAGTGGTGTCCGAATTCTGAGTGAACGACATCATTCCCTACATTCGTTCACTACTTTTACCCACAATCCTCTCTGAATTCGAGTGTACATCCGATGTACACTTGCTGAGACACTATTTCCCACAATCCAACACGATAAGGCGATAGAGCGCGAATGAAAAATAAACAACAATGTCACCATGGCAACATCATTCGATTCACATGACGTCACTGTAGCTTTGCGCCGCCATCTTTGCGACCGCGGCGGTCTCAGTAATGCCTGCAATATGTTGTGCAGTTGGCTGCAACAACAGCCGAAAGAGGAACCCTGAACTGGTATTTTATTCTATACCAAAAGAAGAGAGAAGAGAGAATCATTTATTTAAAAGACTTGAAGTCTCATGTTGGTTTGTGGTTAATTATATTTCCATTATACTCTCAGTGGCCAACATTATAGACAGATATCGACAGATAATGTTTTGTCTTCATTTTATTGTTGGATCTATTTAAATGCACTTTATCATGGTAAGTTAGTAAGATTTGTGGTTGTTTTGAATATAACTGTGTCTGTCTGTCTGTTAGTTAATACCTAATCTAATAAATATTTTTCTGAAGTTCATAAAGATATTGTCTTCGTCACATGCGCTTTAGATGTTATTTTGTGTAAGTAACGTTAGCTCTGCAGACGATGCATAATCTCAGCCTTGAAATGCATTTTAAAGGACTATAACGTTAACTTAGTTCCTCCAAAAATGATAATTCTGCCGTCATTTACTCACCTTCATGTGCAAATCCTTTACTTTCCGTGGAAGACAAAGGGACATTTTTGAATATGTAGCCTAATGGAGACTCTTCTTGTCGATGTAATTAACCCTCTGGGCTTCTTCGTATAATAGTCACACTTAGCTTCCTCCCGCCCGAAAACGGGCGAAGCCTTAAAATCTTACTTTACTTTTTCCCAGGATAACCAATCAAATATATTTTTGTTCTATAATGTTTTCTGATTATTATTTAGAATTTTTAGAATTTTTTATGATAGTTTGCATTAATTATATAATTTTTATTAGCTATTTTTTCCATTAGAATTAATATATATTTTTTTATTTTATTTATTTTATTTTATTTTTCAATAAATGCAACATTTCACATCAAATTAGAGTGCAGGCCTAAAAAAAAAATTTTTCAAGTGAGAAGAGCGCCACCTAGTGGCCTCAAAATTTATAAATTTGTGTCATGTCCTATAACCGCCTATAGGCGGCCTATAGCTTTTTTATTTATTTATTTGATTTATTCCCATTCGGAAAGAAAACAATTTATTACTAATCAACCACTGAATGGAACAACACAAATTATATATCATTTTAAAGCTTAGGATCTCAGCTTTCTAATGCATCTAATTACATTTATTAATTCCTAACGAGTGCTGAGTAATTCCTCTAAAACCAAGTGTACCGCCAGCAGGCGCCACCTAGCTGCGAAAATATTCATTACCATATTTTTCAAAAATCTTGCCTTGATTAACACAAAGTTGATGTCATTTGAAAGCTTAGAGGCTGAACTTTACAGTGAATGTATCCACTTTGAAAAACTCTTAAGTATTGCTGAGTAATTTGCTGATAAATAGAATTTCTTTTTTTTCATAATCTATAAAATAATGTACTGCAATGTGTCAAAAACATCATACAGCTCATGAAACATTCTCAGATAATTGAAAATGGCACTTCATTTTTTACAGCATATTATTACAATTAAAATGAGCCAAAAATTAACATAATCTATTGCTTTTATGACAAGATATTCTTCATGGAGAAAAAAATTGCCCATGAGGGGGTGTCAAAGACTGTACAAAAAGGCTATCTCTTTTCCAAATGCTGTAACTTTTGATTCCTTTATCCAAAAATTATTAATTTTTTATCCAGATGCAGCTAACATGTAGGGGGACTTCACTAAAAAAGAATTTTCCTCCTACCTTATTTCCTTCCTGAGTTATTCCATGACAAATAAGAAAGATATGCAAAATCATAATAAAAATTATATATATATATTGTCTTTTATCCGCCGTTTCTTGGCAGGACAATGTCCAAATGTAATGTAATTTATATTTTCAAAAAATTTAAAAAGAGTTCTTTCAAACGATACCTACCTTTTGACTCTCCTTGCTATAGTTTTGGAGTTATTATGATTATATAATTTTTATATAGTTTGGGGCAAAATGTGCTGTTTCAGTCTTACCAGTTCATTTCTCTCTGTGTGTGTGTGTGTTTGTGTGTGTAGGTGTGTGTGGGGGGGGGGGAGGGTGTCTTTTTTGCACTCTTGATGTTTCAGAGTGTCACCCCTTCATTGCTGTACACTTTTTTTCAGCACAGTGGCTGATCTGTAGCTTGTACCACCAAAAGTTTCTCTGAGTTTTCCTATTTTTTCGTATTTCCCATTCATTTCCTATGTCGCCCGTTTTCGGGCGGGAGGAAGCTAAGTGTGACTTTTTTTTTTACGACCCTTTAACATATCAGAATCATCTCCTTGATTTTTTTGTGTGTTCATATAGGTAATAAAAGAAAAGTCACCAAGTTTCACCCCCATCCGATGAAGCAAAAAAATGAAACAATTCGAAACGTTCAAGTTTTCGCCCGTTTTCGGGCGAAGAAGCCCAGAGGGTTAAAGTGAATGAGTAACATTAGCCTACTGAGGGCTGTCACGCAAAAAAATAAAATAATAAAAGACAAAAAAAAAAAAAAAAAACATCACAAAAGTATCATAAAAGTGATCTAATACGACTCGTCCGTTATATTAATATCGTTATTTATTCATATGATAGCTTTATGTGACGAACAAACTGCAATTTAAGTCGTTATATTATAATCACTGAGCTTATGATAGCTTTTAATCGCAGCCGAATCATTCAAAAAGATTCGACTCGAAAGATTCTTTCATTTCGATTTTTGTGTGTGTTAAACCTTCTCTCTGTAATTGAACATCTGTTCTTTCAGACAGATATGGCAGTCTTTTATGATATTCGGCTGATGTCTCTGGCTGTGCTGATGGACGGATTAGATAGATTCATTCATGCCAGCCGAACAGCTGCAGATTCATAGATTCATTCATGACATCGCCTCGACTCTCATGAACGCGCGCCATGAAGCTCTATGACTTAAGTATTTCTATATAATGAAAGGCCAATCGGGGCAAGCCTGGGGCAGATAATAATGGACTAAAGAAAACTGGGGGTAAAAAATAAGGATCGGAGCCTAAAATATAAATTTTCTCCAGGTATCTCTGTCTCTCTCTCTCATTCAAATGGGCAGTTTGGGCCGCCATACCGGGCGAGTCGGTCGCAAATATGGCGGCGTTCTATTTGTAGTGACGTAGGTGGCATCTATGAATAGAAAACAATCATTTATAAGACCAGACGCCTGGTTATTTATTTATATATATACCGTTATATCTATATTTGAATAAACAAATGTGTTGTGTAGTGTTTTGTTCTCTTTTATTTTCACATATAAATGTAAAAAGTAAATAAATATGACAAGCAAGTGTTTTTATTATCTTTTTTTATTTTATCAAATAACGCAATAAACGTGAAAAATACATACATACAATTCATACAGCCAAAAAAGGAAATATTAAAGATGGGTAGGTAATGTTTATGACGAAAATGTCCGAGCTCTCTGGCGCGTGATAATTATGTCAGCGTCCGAATTCGCTCACTCATTTTCGTTCACTCTTTGCTGGTGTAGTGCACTCAACTGCCATTCACTATGTAGGGATTAGTGAATGAGTGAACGAGTGAGCGGTTTCAGACACAGCTAAAGAGAGAGCGCGCGCGCGACCGGGGCGCTCTCTCTCTCTCTCCGCTGTCGCAAAACCTCAACTGTGCGCATGCGCCAGTGGAACCAGACGATAGGCTTAAATGTTTCCTGGCTTGACTTTTAAAAGCAGATGATTGGCTTACCAGCGGGAGGGGCGGGACATGTGCACACAACCGCCATCTTTGCCGTTACGGGTTTTCCTTATATACTGCTAGTTGTATTGAGGATTGAGGAAGTGGCATGTCTCATAATAAATAGTCTCTGCCTCACTTTAAAGTCACTTTGAGTAAAAACTGGCACAACTCAACCCACTTTCCCCTACAGTACGGACATGTAAGAGGGGACACAAAGTTATGAGGTCAGTTCCTTAGTAAAGTGTTTATCTTGAGCATGGTTCGTTATTGTAAAATAGTTAACACAACAGTAACAAAAAGTGTTTATAAAACAAATTGCTCATAAAATAAGATGGTTATCTTTTTCTGGTTGGTTTATACAATCTTAAATATTACACTAGAATATGGCACTTGGAATATCAAAGGCACTTGTCACAAAAGTCATAGTGTGCTTAATGTGTGTTATCTGTCAGGGCAAGCACAACTTTCTGAGTTAAGATCTTGACAATGAACTACTGTGACTTTTTTCCGGACAGATTTTTTAGAATAAAACTGAGGCGAGACTGACCTCTAGTGGTGAGAGGTGAGTGATGTTAATTTCCTTGTGTAAAATCCAAGCGGCAACCTCCCCGTCTCTTTCTTGAAACCAACACGGAAGTGAGTTAAACTGCAATTCATTGACTGGCCGCTTGGCCTGGCTGCAGAAGTGAGTCAAATCTGTATCTCCCTCATGTTAAAATTACCAACTTTACAGCAGAAAAAAATATGTTTACAGCCTGGATCTCTATGTGGCTTTGGTCTATACAGCTAATTTTGCCCTTCATAACAACTGTGAGGGGGGTGAATTATTTTATAACTCGTCCGTTTAGTTGATTAATATTTAAATTTAAGGGTGTGGCCAGTGGCCACTTGAGTGACAGATGGATTGCCGCTGTCAGTGCTAGCCGTTTGTCTGCTGTTAGCCTGTTACTAGCCGTCACTTCACCTCAGCAAATGTTGCTGCTGAACTTGCCATCTCTGCAGTGTTTGTGCTTTTTTTCGGGATTATTTCATACAATTTAATACTTGGGTACAAAGCCCACGTTTTTGGATTCCGTCGTTATCGTTCGAGAGAACAACCAGCGCTGTATTTCAGTTGTTTTCCTCCGTGAACCTGCACTAATGGATGTCTGACAATTTCGTTGCTTTTTGGGGTTTTCAAATTTAAAACGTCAATAAATACTCGTTCGTTCTGCTCTCACGGAACAGATGGATTATAATTTGCTTATGTACCGTCGTCAGATGAAATCATGCAGGCGTCGGCGCTTTCTCCGTCCATGCAATAAATGCACATGAATGAGCGCGGATTTTCTAGCGTATTTACTTGCACTTCAAAGGCAATATATCTATGGTTTAACCCATTTGAGAGACGGCCAAAATCAGAATTTAAAATGGACTGAATAAGCTCTCTACGAACTTGAGCAATGCCGCGCTGACGGACCATGAAAGAGTGACGGACATGTATGCACATAAATCACTGTCACACACAAACACTCTCGAAGTAATACACAGTCTCACTTGTAGCCATGTCTTTTAACTATTATAATATTTCGAAGGGCAAAAATAGGAACGTTTAATTGGCTTTACATCATCAGCTAACTCGATCACGTCGAGCTAGGTGATTTCAGATAGCCAGGTCAGCTCCACTCACGCCCCGCCTGTTTGCCTATTTTCTGTTATCCGGGAGTGACGCAAGGCCAAGATGGCGACGGCCGGCTCCGCCCACTTTAGGCTTCAAAAATGCTCTTCAGAAACCTACGGGTGACGTCACGGACACTACGTCCATATTTTTTTACAGTCTATGGTAAAATCGCAAAAAAATACTAAATACACCTCTACATGCTTATGTCAGCTACTGTTGTTTTGCATTGAAATTGCATTGCATGAAAGTCCTAGAGTGTTTATGAATTAATAGTTGATAAAACGGCAAAAACCTCAGAAAATAAATCTAATAAGCATATCTTTAAAATGTAACAGATAAATACAGATTTGACTGCTGAGCTGAGAATTTATGAGTGGCATGTGACAGTAATAGCAGTGACATTATGATACCTGTTATTAACAAAAGACACTTCTACTTTTACTTTACATTTACTGTAAGCGAACCTGTGCTAATACTTTTTATTCCCGCCGTTATACAGTAAATAGTAATAGCAGACTTTACTAGTAATTATTCATAGTAAGGTCGTCAAAAAAGAAACACAAAAACCAAACCTCATTTGCTGCCAAAAAGCTCAGCTGACCACAGAACCTGGTCCTATTTGAAGTTCCAGTAACTGAATATGCTTGAGTTTGTTTTTGGATAAGAGCAGAGGATTGTTTTGTTTTTTTAATTCAATTATCCATCTGTGATCTTTGTAGAGTCTTTAGCCACTCAAACTCTCCTCCTCGCCGTCCATTAAGAAAATATACTGTAGTGTCCTCTTCCAGGCAGATTTGTAACATTTCCTTTTGATTGGAACTTATTAATGATTGCCCTGATGGTGGAAATGGGAATTTTCAATGCTTTAGCTATTTTCTTACAGCCACTTTCTTTTTTGTAAAGCTCAACAATCTTTTGCTGCACATCAGAACTATATTCTTTGGTTTTACCTTTTGTGATGGATGATTAAGGGAATTTGGCCTATGTTTTTTTCTTATATTTATAGTCCTGCGAAACAGGAAGCTAGACAATTTCATGATCCTTGTCACCCTGGTGTGCTAAAAATGTTAAATATGAATGGGAATATACTTCTTTACTCATAAGAATATCTAGGGGTGCCAATAATTGTGGCCAATGTGTATTAGAGAAAAACATTTATTTCTTAAAGTGATTTTCACCTCCAATCTCATTTGTTTTACCTTAGAAATTAAATTTTCGATTTAAAAAAAAAAAATTATGAAAGATCAAAATGATAAATAATACAGATTTATTTTCACAGACTTCTTTGATCATATTTACCAAGGGTACCAATAATTCAGACCATGGCTGTACTACATTAGATCTTACTAGTTTCATTTTTAGTTTTAAAAATTGGCCTCAAGACTGAAGGGGTGGTTTCCGGAATCCATATATATCATTTGAGTGGTTATTAATTAAGTTATATTTATCCTTTTAAATGATTTGAATGACTTCTTCAAGCTTATGAGATTTATATAGTTGTAGAATTACATGTCAGTTCTCTGAAACGTGAAGTAGGCTACTTCCCTTCAAAAGGGGTCAAAGGGGTCAATTATTTATTTATAGCAGTGATATGTAAAAATAACAGCAGTGATTATGAAAAGCACCGAGAGCAATCTCTCAACATTGAAATGTCATTGTGCTGAATGCCAGTCATGAAAATAAAATGATCATCTTTATTAAATGTTATTAATATGTAGGAAACATATTTCATTTATACAAATTGTTTAAAAGTATAAAGTGGATGCAAAAAGCAAGTCTAAAGTACATGAAGCAAATCTTTACCTGCAATAATCACTGGTGATGAATAATCATATGCATCTTAACTACCCTTTTTATATTATTGAAGGATTTTATCAATATTTCAAATATTAAACTAAAGAAAATAATATAATTACTCACATAATTTGAATGCAGTTGAACACTTGAAAACAGAATGCAGAAGCAAACTGAGTAAAATCAACAAGGATTACAGTCAGAGTTCTCCTTACCACATCACATTTAGGGCTAACAATGTATATTAATGTAAATTAAAATGTTCTGGTTCTGATTGATTAAAAAAAGTTTGTAAATTATAATATATCACAGCCTTTCTATACCATTGAGGATACATCTTCTATTTTAATCAAGGCAGAGTAAATTTAAAAAGGTATACCATTTGATAACAATTTGATCTGTTCCACCAATTATGTACTTTATTAACAAGAAAAAATATCATAATGAAGACCCCAGTAAATGAAGTCAGTCAGCTGGTTCTGATTCTTCTCTCACATCTCTTTCAGCAGAATCCCATAAGGACGAATGGACTTCTCCACGATCTCCTTCTCTTCATCAGCAGAGGTGCCTTCAGGAATCTCAATCAGCCAGTAGTCTTGTCTTTGGCACACTTTCCTCATCTTTGGATTGATCCTGTTCTGCATCAGGACTCTGTATCTCTTCCCGGTCTTTTTGGATGTAAACTCCTTGCTGTAGCCAGAAGCCTGATCTATGTCGTATGTTGAATAGATTCCTCTCCCGTAGAGATTTCTAGGACCTGCTTTGTAATGGTTTTTGACGATACCTGTAGCACCATCAACGCTGGTTCCATGATAGGAGACGGGCCACTCGCCAGCCACTGAGTGACTCCTCCATCCATCCGTGCCCAGCCAGGCGTTTCCATCAGGATACTTGTTCCGCACTTTGAGAGCAATGCGGTACCATCCACATGGACGTTTATATGGCTCATTACCCCGCATGCATACTGACTTGTCTCTTAAATGTGTGAAATCATGATCAAAGCCAGGTTCGAAGAATTCATCCATGTCCACAAACATCTCCTTACATACATCTGAGTTGAAACCTGCCACTGGCTCTTGTTGCAGACTAAATAGATCTGCGATATGTTGGAGCAATCCTTTTGCCAGAAAATTATGTATATTAAGCTCATTAGGATTCGACTTTCCTGTTAATCCATTGCAAGGCTTCACAGTTGTATCGAGGAGGGCAGACAGCGCCTCCAGAACAACTTCCCTGTCCATTGTAGACATAATGCTGATTTGCCTCACAAACTGGAAAAAGTCAAAAAATCGTTCTGCTCGTACACACTGATGTGGCTCTTGCTCTGCTTTAAATATGGACTCGGTTATGACAAAGAGGGAGTGGTATTTTTTTTTACTTTCAGTTTTGAAGTGAATCAGGGTCTACAAAAGTTCAACTGCCATAAACAACATAATCCATCTTTGAATATTTTTAGTTTCACTTCTTGAATAGCATGCCCAGCATAGCCACTTTTACTCATGACAAATAATAAATAAATGAAAAAGGAATATATTAAATAGCATATTAGTAGAGCATAAATGACATAGGGCCTACTGTATCTGTTGCATATGATTTAACGGCCTGTAATTTCGCACTCGATCGGCCCAAAGTCCGGCAGCCGACCAGCGCGGAAGGTCTCTACGTATTACTGTCTTTTCTCGTGGCAAAGTATTTTTTGACTAAATGCAATACTTTTTTAAATTTTTTTACATTTATTAGACAGTAACAAAAACAAATGCATAACAAGTAGTCATCACAGTGACATTATACATTAATCAGAACTGTCGAGGATAACACAAGAAAGTTACAAACTTATTTCCATTGTGGTCCTCGTTGTAGTCTGATAAACAAAATATGTATTCTCATGTATTTTCTCGTTATTTCATCTGACTCCATAAATGAAAAGGTTTTAATGATATCTGTGCATCATTAAATGTGAGCGAATGTTTGACTATTCCTTTGAACTCTTTAATGAAAATAATGTCAAAGTCAGTTAGAATAATCAAATGTAACAATTTATTATGTCAGGTAAATGTATCGTGCCAATTTCATAATCAATTCAAAGATAATCGAAACATCAAATGCTCTGGGATAAAGAGAAGAGATGCAAATCCAACATTAAGATACATGATGCTAAGAGTTTACTCTTAAGTAAGAGTCACTCTTAGCATCATGAGCCAACTTGAGTTACAAAAAGCCCCAGAGCCCTTTGCTGCATCCCATTATATAGACAGAACCTCTTTCACATGGAAACGTGTGCTAACAATGGAAATTTGCATTCAGAGGTTACACCTTTTGGGGGTATGAGACCATTTGCCTGGAGACCAACCCTCCTTTGTGTGCCAGTTATCTCTAAACTCTTAAAACCTTATTACCTTTTGTTTTACTTATTTGGAAATGAGACATTTATACCAGTTGCACTGAGACATTTCAAATGATATAAAAAATGTACAATACTCGATGATAATCATTCACATTAAAACTATGTATTTTCTTGGGTGAATTCAGGTGATCTGAGTCTGAGAGAGACATTGTAAACAGTCAGTTGATTACTCAATATATATCATGACATAATGCAGGCAAAATGAACAAGAAGGGTGGCTGGCCGCACACTGATCCACTCAAGACTGGAAAAGTCTATAAAAACGACAACATATGTTTGCTAAGTGAGCACTGAAGATAGCAATGTGCTGAAACGTTTGCTTGCTGGTGTCTATTTTGTTTTTAACTCACATGCACTTTGCACTTTTTGCACGATGCAATTTATAAAATAATAAATGTTTTTGTAGACTTTTCCAGTCTTGAGTGGATCAGTGTGCGGCCAGCCACCCTTCTTGTGCATTCTTCAATATACCATTGGCTCTACGCACCTGTAGTACAAGGACTTTTTTCCTGTTTGGACCTGTTTTTTTCTAGTTTCATAATGCAGGCAAAAAATAGAACGTTTGGTGACGTTGTTTTCAACCGTTATCAAAAGGTTAGTAAGACCTGACCTAAAAGAAGAAGTAAAATTTAATAATAGTGAAGGCTATGTGATGATGTGGGGCTATTTTAATTCCAAAGGCCAAGGGAACTTTATCAGGATGCATAGTATCCTAAAAAAAAAAAAAAAAAAATACTTAAAAATAAAAATCTGCCTGCCTCTATGGGAATTTAACATAGTGGTGCCCAAACTTATGCACCCTGTTTTTTAAGGAAGAACATTTATTTATTTACGATACATTATTCATTCACAAAGAAAATTGGTGTCCTTAAAGGTTGGATTTTTCCTAATTTTTTAAAATAAGGCATTAAGTTAAATTTGCAAAATATGAGTTTTTATTCCTCTTTTTAGTCAACTTTAGCATGGTTGCCTAAACTTATGCATAGCACTGTATGTATGTATAGATAGAGAATATAGAAAAAGTGACAAAATTCTATGCAACTGAGATTTACAGGAACCATGTTTATTAACTACGGAAAAGTCGATTGGGGTCATATAGACCCCAAGGACAGGATAAAGGTTAATGAGAAGAAAGTCTGAATGCAAAATAATCAATAAAAAAAAAAAAGAAAAAAATGAAAATTAATAGCTATACCTAATTTGGCATTTATGCTCAACAATTCTTGATGTCAAGTCATTTTATAAGTACATTACTATTTAACATTACTTTTTTTATCGGAAACAAGGCAAACAATATATAACTAAACATGCGGTTCATTCATCAAGGACAACCTCAAATGGAAAAAATGGAAACCTCTAGAAAATATGACGCAAGATCACCACCATCAAGACCTGAATCAACAGCCTTGTTCTGAGAAGGTGGCTGAAACAACTACTAACATGGGGAATGTTAGTTTCACTAACATGTTTCACTTAATATGACCAGTCTGAAAACATAAAAGTTTGTCCAAAAATAAAATTTCTGTGCTTATTCACTGCCTTTTGTATGGAAGCTTGTTTCTATCAAGGAATAAAAATAAAAATAAAAGTATTATCTCCCAATTCTGACGCGATTCTGATTCTCGCGATTGCGAGTTTACCGCTCACATTTTTTTGTCAGAATTGTGTGACATAAACCCTCAATTGCAAGCTATAACATCATAATTGCAAGACATGAACTCAGACATTTTTCTTGCAATTGCGGTATTGGACTTTATAATTTGTAATTGCATTGTTTTGAGGTGCATTTTGAACATGGGCAGGGATGGGGCAGAGCGGACGTGGAGTGGTCGACTGTTCCAGAGTGTGGGAGCATTGGCAGAGAAAGCCCTGTCCCCAAAAGTCCACAACCTGGTGCGGGGGGTGTCCAGCAGGTCCTTGTCAAAGGACCGCAGGGAACGTGTCTGAGTGTAGGGGTGAAGGAGATCTGTATTTTGGTAAGAGCATGGAGAGATTTGTAAGTGAGCAGAAGGATCTTGTAGGTGATGCGTGACTTGACTGGCAACCAGTGGAGCTGTTGGAGGATGAGAGTGATATGCTGCCAGGGCTTTGTGTGGGTTAGAACCCTGGAAGCAGAGTTCTGGACATACTGGAGTCTGCTAAGGGCCTTGGTGGGCAGTCCAGACAGGACACCATTGCAGTAATCCAGACGGGAGGTGATGAAAGCATGGATGAGCGTCTCAGTTACTGAATGTGTGAGTGAAGGCCAGAGTCGTGAGATGTTTCTGAGGTGGTAAAAGGCAGACTTGGTGATGATGTTGATGTGGGACCGGAAGGAGAAAGTGGAGTCCAGGATGACGCCCAGGTTGCGCACCTCAGGAGATGGGGAAATGGAGCAGCCATCCACAACCAGGGCCAGGTCCCCTACTTTCCTGAGCAGTGGTGCAGGGGCCACCACCATGAGTTCTGTCTTATTACTGTTGAGTTTGAGTAGGTTTGTGGTCATCCATGATTTGAATTCCTGCAGGCAGTTGACAAGTTGTGTAAGTGGGAGCTGGAAAGAGGGGTTTGTGCTGATATAAAGTTGAATGTCATCGGCGTAGCAGTGGAAGTTGAGTCCGTGTTTACGGATAATATGACCTAGGGGTAGCATGTAAATGGTGAACAGCAGAGGACCAAGCATAGAGCCCTGGGGCACGCCATGGTTGGCGGGTGCTGGATCAGAGTTGGAGCCATTTAGGGTGATGAACTGTTTCCGGTCTGTGAGGTAGGACCGGAACCAGGACAGTGCTGTGCCACTGAGGCTGATGAGCTCAGAGAGGCGGTGGAGAAGGATGGTATGGGAAACTGTATCAAAAGCAGCAGGAAGGTCAAGGAGAATGAGGATGGTGATGAGGCCATTGTCAGCAGCATGCAGGAGGTCATTAGTCATTTTGATAAGGGCGGTCACAGTGCTATGGTGGGTTCTGAAACCAGATTGGAGGGGTTCGAAGAGCTCAGTTATGTTGAAGCTGGGCAGCCACTGCTCTTTCCAGGATTTTGCTGAGGAAAGGAAGGTTGGAGATTGGACGATAGTTGTTGAGGTCGTCTGGGTCTGAGCCTGGCTTTTTGAGAGTGGGGATGACTGCCGTCATTTTAAAGCTGGATGGTACCACACCAGAGGCAAGAGATGCATTTATCATGTTTTCCATTGGGTGGCAGAGGATGGGAAGACAGGCCTTGACCAGGGTGGTGGGCATTGGGTCAGGACTGCTGGTTGAAGTCTTGGCTGAGATGACCAGTTTTGTTACTTGGTCGGCTTCCAGTGGAGAGAAGGCGGATAGGCAGCACTGAAGTGAGCGGGCAGCTGAGTGGTGAGAATCCTGTTGGGGCAGTGTGGGGCAGAGTCCAGGAGACTGGAGCTGCCAGTGGATGGTGTCCACTTTCTGCTGGAAAAAAATCCAGGAACCTGGAGCAGAGGTCAGCTGCATCTGAGGGTTTAGCTGCATCAGGAGGATGAAGACGACGGTTGATGGGGGAGAAGAGCAATTTTGGGTGTTTATGTTGGTTACTGATGAGTGTGGAGTAATACCTTGTTTTTGCCTGAGAAAGGGCTTCTTTGTAGTTTGTGACGTGTTCTTTAAATGCTTCACGATGGACAGTGAGGCCGGATCTTCTGTATCGTCTCTCGAGCCTACGTCCTATGGTCTTCATCCTGCGGAGCTCAGTGGTGAACCAGGGAGCAGGACGAGAGAAAGACACGTAACGGGTGGTGAGAGTAGCTACAAAGTCCAGGCTGAGAGAGAGGGCACAGTTGTAGTGTTCTACCATGTCATCAACTGTTTGGTAGGGGTGGTGGGTCGCTAGGGAATCAGATAGCGTGGAAGTACACACCCGTTTGATGTTCCTGAACGTGATGGGCCGTTTGGTGCACTGCCGTGTGAGAGGCACAGGGATCAAGAATAGGATGGCATAGTGGTCAGAGACAGCCAGGTCAGTGCACTGCAGGTGGGAGGGGGTTATGCCAGAACAGCACACCAGATCCAGGGTATGCTCTTTGTCATGCGTGGGGCCATGTATGTGTTGTGTAAAATTGAAGCAGTCCAGCAGTGATAGAAAATCAGTAGCAAGAGAACAACTACTGGAATCCACATGAATGTTAAAATCACCCAGCAAGATAGTAGACGGGGATTTCGGGAAAACAGTGGCAAGCAGTTCGGTGAGCTCCAATAGGAAGCAGGCAGAAGCTGGGGGGTAGATTAGGACAACCTGTAGCTGCGTGGACCCAGTCAACATGAAGCGAACACACTCAAAGGAGGTAGTATTCACTGGGGTCGCTTTGACCAGGATGTCAGCACGATGGATAACAGCAAGTCCGCCACCACGGCCAAGGCTGCGAGGCTTCTGGATATAGCCATAACCTGGGGGAGTGGCATGGTTGAGAGTCATGAACTCTTGCTGGTTCTGCCATGTCTCAGTAAGACATAAAAAATCCACTGATTTTTCCAAGATGAGGTCATGAATAAGGAGGGCTTTGTAATTTAATGAACGAATGTTAAGCAGCAGGAATGATGTCCTGGTTAGTGCATTGTCAGGGGTGACAGTGTTGTCCACACAGACCAAGGATCGCAGATTTGAGAAATGTGATATGAAAATGTAAATAGTTATTCACTGATAATCTGAACTGAAATATGGATCTTGCTTGCGTTTTCATCCACACCTAAAAATTGTGCATTACATTCAGTCAATGACGAATTTTGTACCTGGATGTGAACACAGGCTAGATACAAGCTTCGGCAAACAGGAATATTATGACTGAATAACAGCCTAAATTACAGTCTGGAATGATATGAGGGTGAGTAATAATCGCAGTCTTTTATTTTTGAGTGAATGAAAGCATTATACTCCATATTAACTCCACATAATTAAGGATATCTGTGTAAAACCTTTTACATACAGTATTGTGATGATTTTGTAAAAAAAAAAATGAAGACAATAGTTGTAACACCCTTCCTTGTGGAAAAAAAAGCACACCCTCAGAAGTGAGGCAGAGGAAAATCCATTGGCATAGGCTGAAACCGACCTCTTTGTCTTGTAGGGTACAGAGATCTGCTCCAGGAATGAATTGCATATAAAGGGCAAAGAAAGTGTACAAGCTTCAAGAAATCTCATTGATTGAAGATGATATTCCCACTTAAAATTAAGTTTTGGTTCAGCATCCCTGTGCCCATATAATCTTATTTTTCACAGGGTGGGTCAGCACTTGGTCAGCACTGTCACATTGTCTTCAGTTTGGGTTCTGTGCCAGATTCTGCCATGGCACCTTAGTGGCCTTAGTGATGGTTTTGAAGACCAATGGGCTGTTCACAGGGTGTGTTACCTGAACACTCCCACATTGATGGATAAGGCCACCTCTGGTTTCCTGTTTTTAGTTGAGCCCGACTTCTTGGACCCAGAGTCTTGTGAACATTCTCCACTGGCAGTACGCCCCCTAGTGGACAACACAAAAATCAAACTGTCATTGAGACATCATACATTACTGTTCAAAAGTTTTTTTTAAAGAAGTCTCTTATGCTCACCAATGCTGTATTTATTATAACAAAAATACAGTAAATTACAGTAAACAGCAATTTGGTGAAATATTATTACTATTTTAATATATTTTAAAATGTAATTTATCCCTGTGATTTTCAGAATCATTACTTCAGTCTTCAGTGTCACATGATCCTTCAGAAATCATTATAATATGCCGATTTAGTGCTTAAGAAATAATTCTTGTTATCTATGTTAAAACAGTTGTGCTGCCTAATTCTTTTGTGGACAGGCTTTTATGATGAACAGAAAGTACATAAGAGCAACATACATTTGAAATAGAAATCTTTTGTAATATTATAAATGTCTTTAGTGTCACTTTTGATAAAAAAATGCAGCTTTGCTGAGCTTAACTAAAAATTCTACAGAACCCAAACTTCTAAATATTAGTGTGTCCAAATGTTATAGCATTCTTAATTCTACACGTTTAATCAAATCAAACCAGCAAAGGGTTATCTTGTAATCTTGGAGAGAGGCAATAAAAGCAAAAAATAAATAAAAAATGCACCTTGTGTTGTGATTCTCCTCCCTGAGTCTCTGCTGACCAATCTCATCTTCCAGAGTAGTGAATTCTTTATTATTGTCTATTAGCAGATTCTACACACATGAAGACACAAACAAAACAAAAAAAGTGAGAGAGGCATTGCTGAAGACCCAAAGATAAAACTTATCTTTTACAAGTCTATCACACTATTTTTGGCAGCCAGTTTAATAATCTCAAAAGGGGCACATGCTGTATGTTCGCTGATCAATGTTTGTATGTGAATAAAAACCTAAATTAAATCGATTCATCATTTCAAACGTCTTGGATTAAACCGCTTGATTCATATGGATTTATCTCTTTATGAAAGTTTTGAAGCGTTGGGTGAATAGACTTTCAACAGAAATCTCAGATTTCATTAAAAATATCATAATTTGTGTTGTGTTCCGAAGATGAACGAAAGTCTTACGGGTTTGAAACAACATAAGAGTGAGAAACTGATGACAGAATATTTAATTTTTGGCTGAACTATCCCTTTAAAACTATTCAATTTACCTTGACACCTATAATATCTCCATCTTTCAGGTAGAAAGGAGCTGCCTGGAGACTCTCAGCTTTCCTCTTCTTCTTCTTTTTTGAGACCTGTTGAGTCTGGAATTATTCAGAACTGATTATTCAAGTATAATCTTAAATCTATAGCTCTTGCCTACAAATAGTCTATTCCCATTTTAACTCTCTCTTCTCACCCAGTTGGAAATGGGCATCCAGGTGTGTTTGTCAGGCAGGTGTTTAGCCAGGAGCAGGTTGTCAGGAGTGAGACCGTACAGGGAGGCCAGAGCAGCGTACAGGCCCTTAGGGGTGCTGTCCCTCCCAGCGTCCCACAAAAACTCCTCAGAGGGATAATATGCCTTCTCTCCTGGCACCCCCATATGAACCCTAAGCAATAAATCCTTGAGCCTGAACAGATTACGAGAAAATAACAATCAGTGTTTTTCAAACAGTATAAAAATCTTGTTTCTTTCTTCCATGGATTTCATCAATCGCTGTCAGAATGTCTCACCCCAGGTCTTCCTCTTTCATCAGCCTCTGAACACACACCTCCACCCCATTCCCCAGCTTCAGTTTCCTGCAGGGATAGGAGGACATTAATCCCAAATACAATAAAAAGTCCTTTTCCCACCAAAAGAGTGCTGGTGCCGTATCTGGAACCGTTCAATGAGTTCCCATCTGCATTTGGTGGAAAAAGGGCAACAGAGACCTCACACAAAAGAGCAGAGCATAAACAAAATCCTAATCTATCAACCTGAGGGTCTGCTGGTTTCCTCTGAGTATCCTGGCCGGTTTCTTGCACTCTAGCAACCACACACGCAGGAACGCAGGGCTGGGCACACACACATCCTGAAGTGCCGGCAGAGTCATCACCTGCCGAAACACATATATATGGCTTTTCTAAAGGGATGCTGATACGACAGCGCTGCATTTCACTTCCACTGTTTGCAGTGTAGCCAAAAATATACACTTCTGTTAAAAAGTTTGGGTTCTATAAGATATTTTTGTGTTTTTGAGGAAAAAGTCTAATATGCTCATCAAGCCCATTTATTACATCAAAAATACAGTGAATTTTATTACAGTTCACAATTCTATTTTAATATATTTAAAATGTCATTTATTTCTGTAATGTAAAGCTGAATTTTGATCCTTCAGAAATCATTCTAATATGTCAATTTGCTGCTCAAGAAACATTTCTTAGTCTTATCAATGTTGAAAACAGTTGTGCAGCTTAATATTTTTGCGCTGCTTAATATTTTTGTGTAAACTAATAAATTTTTTCATGATTCTTTAATGAATAGAAAAGTTCAAAAGAACAGCATTTAAAATTTCATTAAATTTCATTCGTCATTTTTTTTGCATCATTAAAAATATCTATTATGTAATGCATCCCTGCTGAATAAAATGTCTTTTGTTAAAAAAATAACAATTATTATTATTATTATTATTATTATTATTATACTGACCCCCAAACATTTGAACGGTAGTGTACAGCATTTCCTTCTTCACTAGCTTCTCTACCTTTTTTCTTTAATCATTTAATCTTTAAATGAGGGAAGGGTGTTTATAGCTCATAAAAGGTGAAGCATGTACATTTTTTCATTTTACAATATTTTCTCTTATCCCAGTTTAATATGCATAAGCTGTTTGAAGACTGCATTTTTTATTTAACAGTAAAGGGGTCTCTGAACTCACTAAAAGTATGTGAAATTGAGCCAAATGGAAAGTGCTGCACAGGTTGGTTTTTCTTCATGCATTTTTATATCAATAAACTTGTTTAATAAAAGATGAAGTACCGGTATGTAAATATGTAGAAATGTTCCATTGCAAATACAACCACTGCCCTATGACCATTTCAAACTAAATCTGTAGACCACGATCTTATGTGACAGATGTTTTACATGTTATACATTCTGTTTGGATTATGTTGTAAAATGACATTTAAAGCTAGTAAAATGACACTTAATCTTTAAGTTATTATTATCAGCTGCTGTCATTAATGCTGTGAGTAGTGAGGCCAACCTGAGTCTTGAGGTCATCGAGTGAAGCCTCCTCTGATATCTCCACATGACCAATGAATCTCATCTCTGATCCAGACCACTCTGGAACACCAGGACACATAAACATAAGCAAGCATAAACCAGAGCTATTCTCTCAAGCACTCATAATCTGACAGCCCACTGACAAAAAACAACATGAATCCCACTTGGTTTATAGAAAATTTGGTAAAAGTCGAACCTGTGTTGAGCGCCTCGATGCTCTGAGACTCTGCTGTGTGGTTCAGCTCTGGAACGCTGGAGCTGTGGATCATGTCCATGTACATCCTCACAGACAGCTTGAGGTAACCCTGACGTTGAGATTAGAGAAAATTGGAATAAAAAGTATTTATTTCCTTTTCATTTTACACAAGAAATCTTTCCAAACTGAAAACGCACCTTTGGAGGCAGCCGCCCCTCCACCAGGACCAGTGTGTCCCCATGAATGACCTTTGCCTCTTTCAGAGATGCATTCTAGGAGACACGAGTAAACGGGTCAATATTTGAAATCATTGTAAACTGAGATAAATTGAGGATTAGTATTGATTTTTGGAGTTCCCACCTCATCCATAAGTGGCTCTCCAATCTCCTCACACCAGTCCACTCTCCTTAAGTGCCATGACTCACCTGGAGAAAGAAATGCTTGTGTCATTAATAAATCTGAGAAAGCCAGTCAAGTTAAATGTGAAATTAAATATCAAACATTTGAAGAATTTTACCTTCAAGCCTCGCCATCTGCAACATTTCTTTAAGGCACTGGAATAAGAGGAACCAGCCATTTTAAAACACCTTATTTTTCACTTCACCAGTAGAATTTAATAAAAATAAAAAATATTAAAAATAAGTTCACCTCTTTGACAGTTAGAGACTCCTCTACAATAATCTCCAGCTCCTGGCCGACTAAAGGCGCGAGACCAACGCTAAAGTACAAGAACAACTGCATGGAGAAAACATATATTTTTCATTATAGAAGGTAAATTAAGAGGGTGAAAAAGTCACAAAGAGATGTTTTTTTTTTTACATTTACATGCCCAAATTGTATGGACGCACCTGTGTTGCTGTTGGCACTGGTCCAGGGCACAGGTAGAGTGAAGTCATCAGCCTGATCCCTGCATCCCGAACACTCAAATGCTCATGGACTAGAACACAGACAAGCCAATATACCATGTAAACCTTTAATGGGATCACATTGGCAATGATGCTGATGATCATTTTGAAAAGTACCTGGAGGTAAAAGTTTTCCACTTCGATCCATTTGCCTCAGACAGCACTCAACACCTAAACAAGGAATAAGAGACACACTGATTCCAAACTACAAGATATATTGGCATTTGTAATTAATTGAATCAGCTGTTAAGTATTTTAAGTATATGTGTCAGGAGCTGGACTTTTTGATTTGATTTATTTGACAAAAATGTAAATACATTCATTCATCAAAGATAACAAAGTTAAAAGAGTTTTATTTTGACAGCACTAACACCACCAGCATCTGAGCACAGATGCGCATGAGCTCCCATTATCCATCTTCATTTGTTAGTTTACTGTCTCTGTTTAACAGTTCTGTCAAATAAATAATACGACAGAATTTTGAAACAAAGAAAGTAAGTTACATGGCTTTCTATTATTAGTAAAAAAAGCAAACGTATTATACTTTCTCATATACTGTTTATTTTACAGGTTTACTTTCACAAATTATATGTAAAACCAATAAAAAATTACTTGTAGCATGTGTTATTTACCATCTATATATTAAGTAGCATGGATGCATCCAAACTTGCATACTTTCTTGAATAGGTACGTACTATGAATAAGTAATTACTTTGCGACAGCTAAAAACTACATTCGCCATATTGTCATTATCACATGACCTACCAGTGAGAGTTTCACTGCCATTCACAAATCCTGTCCCGTGGCCTCATGGGATAGTAAAGTGTCCATAGTGCACACACTTCAGAATCTCGCCTAAGTAGTTGGTCATCCGGGTGCCTTTTTTTTGTCTACTTTTTTTATTAGCACTGTGAATTCAGACACACTACTCTTGTCACATACTGTTTTTCAAGTATGTGATTACGGATGTAGCCCATATCATATATCTGCTATATAACAGCCACCAGCCACAAAAAAAACATATCGGTTGATACAAAATGTTGGCGAACAAAACGCTCTTTCCTGACAAACAAGTTCTACTTTCTACTCCTCTATTTTAAAAAGCAAAGAACTCCCGCACACTATCCGTACTTGCAAAAAAGTATCAATAATTCTTTATTGGCACTACTCCTCTAGTTTAAAATAGCACTATGCTAAAAAAAGTTGTTTTTCCCAGGCAGCACTGATATAGAATGAAAAAATAAACAGAAAGCTACGAGGACTAAGGCTATGGGACGTTACTGAGTATTTTTAAGTCTTTTCCCTTATGATTGAAAATGATTAATTATTACTAGATATTATTGGGGCTTATTATTAAGTATTCTTACCACTGAGCTCATTCTGTAGGCGAAGTTCCTCAAGAGCTTTTTCCTTCACCTCTGCCAGCAGCTGCAAGAGTCACACACAGCAAATCAGCAAAAGTGTACAACATTATGTGGATTGTTAACTACAATCAAATTTGAATGATAAACTTAAAATTATTATATGTTGCCTTGGCAGCTAACTGAAATAAAATAAGTTGAAGTACTAAAATGACTGAAATTGAAATTTAAATAAATTAAAGCCAAAACAGAAAAAAAAAAAATAATTACAAAAGCGTATAACAAAATTTTAGGTAACACTTCATTTCGATGGTCCACTTTAGATATTCTACTAACTAATAAGTAACTTCGCAACATGTCAACTAACTCTCATTAGAGTATTAATAGACTGTCAGCTTAATTTCTGCTAAAACTTTATTTTGATACTCCTCCAACATACATTCTACTGACGATAAGTAACTTTGCAACTACATGTCAACTTATTCTACTAATCTGAACCCTAACACCTAACTCTAACTTAACAGTCTACTAACAGTTCACTAGAGTCGACTAATAGTCTAATGAGAGTTAGTTGACATAGTTGCAAAGTTACTTGTTGGGGAAAGATCTGGCAACCTACTCCAGAAAAATCATTGCCAAGAAAATTCATGGACAGTCTCTCGTGTATGGCGAGACATGGCCCATAGAATCACCAAAAGTCGGATAAGACTGAAATGGTAATAGATAGATAGACAACAGTGTGTATTTGTGTGTATACATGCATTTTCGTCCTCACCATATTCCCTGAAGCTGAGACTTTACTCTTTTTCTTCCCCTGCTCCTCCTCCTCCTCCTCTTCCTCCTTCATTCCACTCAGTGGGCAAAACTCCACCTGCAGCCACCGACAGTCTGAGGGCGTTGTCACGGTAACCATGTCACCATTGAGGCTGAAGATACTGTGGAAAATCATGGTTCATATTATATCATGTATATATATGCACTTCTCTAGTATCTGTGATGGGAAATGTTATGTTCCTTCCTTTTTTGAAAGATGTTTATTTAATTGAAAAATAATTGTTAGTTCATTGTTCACTTTGTTCATTGTGCCACTATGATGCTTTTCTAATATTACCTTTCATGTAGTGTGTAATATAGCCGTTTGTGAATATAAAAGGTCTGTGAAGTTTTAAAGATCAAAGTGCGCGAGTAATAAGTTATTGTCTCCTAAACGAAAGAATCGATTTGCCAAAATAAGTCGTCAGTAATTCCAGTCACAATTCCATGTGACATATCATATATCTACTGTATATAAAGCCGACGCCATCGTTACTTTTCGTATCAATCAAGTGTGCCGCACAAGTCCTGAAAAGTGGAGCCAAAACGTTTTGATCGCAGTATACAGTAGGTCGTAAACTCCGCCCCCTCCATGTAATCTAAAGGTCCGCGAGACAAACTAAATCAAAGTACACTTCAAATGAATTGGAGCTTTAACTTTAATTTCTACATTTTCATTACTGTTTATTTCACACCAACATAAAGAGTTTTTCTGCAGTGATCTATACTAACCGATTCACTACTGTGCAGACACAGATCCCGAATCAGCGCAAGATGTCAGCGCCATATTGGGACATTGGCGGCTTCACTTTTCTACAATGAAAGAGAGTGAAGGTCCGTCGTACATGTTTTTTTACAGTCTATGGTATCATTGTGTATACGAGTGCTGGGGAAACCTCTAGAGCTGAAATTCAGATATGGTATAAGGCGTTTAATTTCTGACATGCGCTGTAAGCGGTAGACCAATCACAACAGATTGGGCCATCTGACCAATCAGAGCAGGTTAGGCTCTTGGATAGGAGGGGTTTAGAGAGACTCAATCCTTTATTGAGCCGTTTCAGACACTGTGAGAAAAGAGGTGATGTGCAATGTATATTATGAGAAAATTTAATTTTTTTTGACCTTGCATGCATGTAAACCTGTCGTTAGAAACATTTCAAATGGCATAATAGGGGCACTTTAATGAAACCAGAGATATTTCTGTCCATCATTTGAAAGTCCAAGCAACCAAAACGTTTACACACTTCAAAAAGTTCATAAAGACATTGTAAAATAAATCCATATGAAGCAAGCGGTTTCAACGGAGGAACAGAAATCTCTCAGGTTTCATTAAAATTATCTACATTTGTGTTGAAGTGTAGATGAACAAAAGTCTTACGGGTTTGGTGAGCAACTAATGACAGAATTAACATTTTTGGGTGAACTAACCCTTGAACTTAAATAGCAAAATTGATATTAAACACCTTTTAGCTGTGTTAAAAAAAAACACTATCGAGAATCGTGAAATTGCATTCTTTACCTGCTGTCTAGTTCCTCTGGCTGAAGCAGCAGCACAGCGTCGCCGTCCTTCAGAGAGAGCTCTCTCAGTGTCCTCTGCATGTCCTGAGGTGGAAAAACCCTCCAGCCACTGGCCCCGCCCCCACTGGCCCCTGGACGGCTCTGCTCCTGGCACAAAAAGGCCTCTTGGGGCCCTAGAGCCTCGAGGACTTTACCTAGAGTGGCCCCACCAGCAAAGCCCTTCATGGAACGCACCAGACCAGATCCATCAGTGTCTCCGACCCCTGACTCGTCCCCACATCCCAGCTCCTCTGCAGAGGGACGCAACACAGTCAACAAAACAGGCTCCCATTCAATGCCAGTTTGTACCGCCACACCACTGACCTGAAAAAAGAGAGAGAGAGAGAAAAGGAAAGGAAAACGTCAATTTGGCTCTAATGTTTTGAAATTGCAATCCACATATCTCTTTTCCACCATCTGAGCGCCAATGCCCGATCTGACCCTTTACGTGAGTTTACACAGAAGAAATGGCTGTTCTAGGCTGAAATTTTTTTCAAAATTAGCTAAATTAAATGACTTTAGATGTTTGTATGGGCAGGTTGTGTAGCATCATTGTCAGTATACAACTCTCAAATCAGTGGAAACATGGGCCAGCTCTGAAAGGTTCACGGATCCCTCAAATGAGCACAAATAGAGCACAGACTCAATATTTTGGTAGAAACTTTGGTAGAAAAGGGATAATATCAATTTCATAACAAATCCATATAGGATAGTAGTATTGTAAAGTATTGTTAAAGTATTAGTTACCCACCTCTCTTCCATTCCACACAAAGAGATCAGAGCCATTACACACTCCTGCACTATAAAGCGACATCTGGTCATCTGAAACAACACAAGAGACATAAATGATCATCCAGAATAACTAATGTATACTACTGTAATAATACTGTAAAACTAAAAGTTTTATATTTTGATATATTTTAAAATGTAATGTATTCCTGTGACGGCAAAGCTGGAATTTCAGCATCATTACTCCAGTCTTCAGTGTCACACGATCCTTCAGAAATCATTCTAATATGCTGATTTGGTGCTCAAGACAAGGCTGTCTGAAAGTGTCTGGAAGGGCTTTACGAAACGTGTTAGTGCAAATATAAGTACACTGTAAATGTATTCACCTGTCAGAGTATCATACAAATGTAACCCAGCTGGCACATTCTTAGCCAATGTCAATGCCATGTCTCCTTCCCAAAGATCCTGCATCTAAAAACCAAAGTCAAAGGTCAGAGAAAACTTGGCCTATTCTGTCAGATCTAATTCATTTACATTAAAATTGTTTTCGCTCATGTCAACAAAAATGATCAGCTAACATTGAAAATGATTGAATTCTGGTCGCCTTGTCACTGAAAAAACCCTGAATAAAAACACAGCTATGGAGTGAGGACTAGTAACGGGATCAGTGGTTGTCACCTGGTAGATGGCCAATCGCAGGTCTCCCACAGTCTTTCTGCGGTCGAAGGTGACTGTGATGATGGAGTCTTCTCCCGGGGCTGTGGGGTGTAGGGCTCCATTTTGGCAGTGATAATAAGGGGCCAAATGCAGCCTCACTTCAATGCTATTGCTGCTGGCATCAAACTCAGCTCTACAAGGCACATATGACATGAACATTGCATAAAACACCCCATGCCAAGTGTGTATGAGACTATGAGTGTATAAGTCACCTCCTCTGCTGAACTCTTGCATTCTCTTCTTGTACCATCTCCACCAGGTGAGGAGGCACTTTGTACGCAGGGTTTCCTATGGCTGTTTAAAAAGACACCAAAAAGCTTTTCTATAACCATGTTTCAGTATTCACCAGTGAAACAAATAGATTTTCACTACATATGCACACACAGGTTAAAAAATTAACACTTTCCAAGCACTAAATGCAAGTTAAGATTGGCTTTTGTTTCATGTGTTATACAAAATGGCCATCCAGCAGGTTTGACCCTGCGCACATACACACAGACACAGCATACCCTCTGGAGGTCTTTTCATAGTTGTCTTCCTGTAAAAGAGCATGTAGGCACTCTCTTTTCCCTGAAACTGCTTCTCAATGTCCTTCAACGTAATGGATGAGACAGTGGAGTCATTCAGGTCAAACCAATGACATCCGTCAGGGTCTTCTGTGTCTCCTGCGGTTTCTGGCTTTATGTTCTCTGGGTTGCTTTTGGCTGAAGTTGAACTGACTGGTTCTGTTGGACTGGGTTCTGTGGCCGCAGGAACAGCATTTTTCAGAGCTACACGGGTTCCATTGGAGACCAGCATAAAGACTTCAGGGTGGTTCTGAAGAAACTGGAGGAAGACAAATGGTCATATGACTTTTTCAAATCTCAATATAGTTATATTGATCAAAATAACCTTAAAGAATTGACTGAAGATGCACCTCTGAAGAAAACAAATCCATAACCAACCATAAATAAAGGCACAGCTTAATATCATTAAAATCTAGCTTCCTAAAGTTATTCTAGCATTTGAACTACAAAAGTTAAATGATATATTGCAGCACTGCTAATATTGTTGGCCAGTATGATAAAATGCAATAATAACACACTACTGTTAAAAAATTCTGGATCAGTAAGATTTTATTTTTTGGAAGAAGTCCCTTATGCACACCAAGCCTGCATTTATTTGATAAAAAAATTAAGCAAAAACAGTACATTTGTGAAATATTAAAACAAATAGAAATTAACTGTTTTCCATTTTAGTATATATTAAAATGTTATTTATTTCAGAAAAAACCCTGAACTTTCAGCAGTGTCAGTCATTCTAATATTCTGATTTGGTGCTCAAGAGACTTTTATTATTATCAATGTTCAAAAACAGTTGTGCTGCTTACATTTTTTGTGCAAACTGTGATACTTTTTTTTTCAAGATTTGATGAATAGAAAGTTCAAAATAACCAATTTTAGGTGATCTGGAAATATCATTACGGTCACTTTTGATCAATTTAATGCATTCTTGTTGAATAAAAGTTTTAATTTAAATAATAAACAAACCTTGTTATAGTGTAATTATACATTTAAGTACTGAGTAATATTAATTAACTACATGTACTTATAGGGGTAGGTTGCATGTAATTATGCATAATTTGTAGTTATTAATATAGTAACTACATGTAACAAGGACACTGTAAAAATAAAGTGTTACCAAAAAATCTTACTGCCCTGCAAATGTTAGTGTATTAGTGTATCTGTGTCTCTATAGTGTGAAGTATATACTTTGGAACCCTAACCTTGCTGATGGTGCCATACTGTTTTTTATATTTTTTGCTCCATGGCGTGCCGGTTTTATTCATCAGCTTTTGGCCCAGCTGGTCTACAAGCACACATTTTGACTCCTCCTGAAAAAAAAAACAGGTGAAAATCAGTATGTGAAATTTGTTTGCCCACAAAATTTAAGAAATATTGATTACAGCTGTTGTGCCTTTCAAAACTCTGTTCCCTTTATTGAGTTGTGAAGTGAATGAAAAGGCATTTTCTTGATTCAGAAGAGGGAATTTCATTATTCCATACACTAAATAACTGCTATAAATCACAAAAGTGCTAATAAATATTTCAAACATCTACTTGCCTTGCACAGCTGTAGAGCTGTATGGTGTAATAGCATACCTGAGCCAGAATGCCAGTAAGAACAGAAAGTGGATCCTCAGTCTCTACACAGTTCTCACTCTCCTTCTTTCTTTCCCAAACTTTGGCCTCTTGTCTTTGGGTCTTGGCCTTTATTTTTACCTCTTCCTCCTGATGGACGTTGGGGGGTGTCACAGACAGAGATTTCTTGTTACTTTTGGATTGGACTGCTTAATATTGAACCATACATACATACAGACAGCAATAAAAAACAAAAGACTGACCGGTGCCTCCCAGTGGCCAAGATGATCGATGTCTTTGATGTAGACATGATAATGTCCACCATAACAGCCTCCTTTATGTATGATGACAGAGAAGAGCTCATACGAATACTCGGAGTCTGGCCAATTGTTCTGTCAGAAACACAGAACATGTTCATCCTCTGCTTTAAAGTCGTAGTCATTTTAGTTCTGCATCTAGAGTTCTGCTTCTATTAACTAGCTGTTTCTAGCTAAAAATGTGTCTATGCTTAATGAGTCTGGGAACAGCATAGAATCTCCACAAATAACAGACTTATTTACTTGGCTGGAGAGTTTGGAATATGTATTTGTGTACGATTCAGCTCTGGTACCTGCTCACAAAACGCTCTGAGGTTGAATTCAAGAGGAAAAGTGTAGCTCCCGGTCTCTTTGTAGCGCTCACACTTGGCAAAGTCAAAGTTGAACCTCAACAAAGAAATGGTCAGGAATGGAGGAAGTTTTCTCAGTTTAGCAGACTGTGACAAAAGACAAAATTAAGCAGGTTTATAATTGACTAACTCATCTGAAGTGCCATTTCTCATGTTAAAGGGATAGTTCATCCAAAAATAAAAATTCTGTCATCACTTAATGACCCTCAAGTTGTTCCAAACCTGTATGAATTTCTTTCTGTTGAACACAAAAGAAGATATTTTAAAGAATGTCGGTAACTAAACAGTTGATGGAACCCTTTGACTTCCATAGTAGGAAAAAAATACTGGCCCATCAACTGTTGAGACCTTATTGTAAAGTGTTACCAAAATGGAAGACAGCTATTTAAATTGTAATAATATTTCACAATATTACTGTTTTACTGTATTTTTTATCAAATAAAATCAGCGTTGGTGAGCATAAGAAACAACCTTAAACTTTTGAATGGTAGTGTACCACAGGGAAACAGGTAAATAATGAAAAATGATGATGTCATGACCCCTTTAAATAAATATCTAACTGTTGATTTGGGGATTTTGAATAAATCTCCATTGTTGTATAAGGCCTTAGGAAGATAAATGACCAAATTAACAGTATTGACTGACCTTAGCGGCCCGAACCAGCTGGTCACATCTGCTGCAGCGGTAGAGATTATTCCCCTCAAACATCTCCTCCTCCACAAACATGTTCCACAGCGCCTCCTCTAGTCCACTCACACCCCGCACTGACACGGTCAGGTCCAGAAAGTCCTCCTGAGAGAACAGAAAGATAGTGATCTTGAATTTTTGCATTTATTGCTCAAAAACACAGTACAATTGTGAAATAGTATTACAATTCAAAATAACTGTTTTCTATATGAATATATTTTAAATAGTATTTTATTCCGGTGATGCAAAGCTAAATTTTCGGCATCATTACTCCAGTCTTCAGTGTCACATGATCCTTCAGAAATCATTCTAATATGCTGATTTTTGTGCACAAGAAACATTTATTATTATTATTATCATTGATGTAAACAGATTTGCTGTTATCTGCCATTATACAGTTTTTCTTTAATAAATGCTTTTCTTTTGAACTTTCCGTTTGAAATATAAATCTTTTGTAACATTATATGTCTTTACTGTCACTTTTGGTCAATTGAATGCGTCCTTGCTTGATTACTGACCCCAAACTTTTGAACGGTACTGTATCATAAATATTAAATATGCACTGATTTGTGTGCTGCTTATATTTAAAGCGGTTACAAACTGGACTGCTAGAAGACAAATTTAGTCGCACGTGATCCATTCTGACCTGTCTTTCACTAATATTGCCGCACTCCTTGCAGGTGATCTGGTTGACAAGCGTCCCATGGTACAGCCGGTGTATGAGACTGCTGCCTGAAGTGCCCACTAAAGAGCTCTCCAGAGCACTGAACAGGATCCGGTTCAGCTCCTGAACATCCTGCTGGCCCATTTCCTGAAGACAAAATCAAAGCATAAGATGAAAGATTTGAACAAACTGCCAGATCATTTCAGTTTAGCTTTAACCATTCTTTAACCAGTCTTAAAGTGATAGTTCACCCAAAAATTTTTATTCTGTCATCACCTCAAGTTTTTCCAAACCTGTATGAGTTTCTTTCTTCTGTTGAACACAAAAAGAAGATATTTTGAAGAATGTTTGTAACCAGACAGTTGATGGACCCCATTGACTTCCATAGGATTTATTTTTCCTACTATGGACATCAATGGTTACTGTGTGAACTGTCTGGCTACCAACATTCTTCAAAATATCTTCTTTTGAATTCAACAGAAGAAAAACTCATACAGATTTTTTTGGTGAACTATCCCTTTAAGGATCTGGGCTTAAACACAAAGATAATGGGGTTAATTATGAAAAAATGAACGGTTGCTGATTTTGCCTTGAGCAAGATCATTTAGCAGCACAATTTAGATGCTGTGACCCTTGTGACCCTGGGGTACCACTTAACCCCAGATCACTACAAAGGGACTGTTTTTGCAATTAGTCACTGTTACATGAAAAGTACCTGCTAAATACAAAGTAAGTACAGATCATAAAGTCTTTGTACCTCATTGTTCGTCCAGCCAAAACTGTCCGTCAGGTCTGTCGTGGAGGCTGTTAGCTCATCCACCAGCAACAGATGAGAAAACAGTCTCTGTAGCTCCAGAGGAATCACACGGACCTGGGAACACGCAGAACAGGAAACATCTATCCATCTGATCCTCTGAAACACGTACAGTATAAAGCTTCCATTCATCTCCCTCACACACTTTTATACACACCTTTGCCTCCGGTTTGGCCTTGTCAGCAAGACACCCTAATTCATCCGGTCCGAGATGGAACAGCTCCTCTGTGAGAGATCATTTTAATTTAGAACACATCATAAAAAATATAATCATCCCAAAATACTGTCATTCTCATGCTGTTCTAATCCCATATGACTGTTTTTACACAGAACACAAAAGCAGAATTTTTTTTTTTTTAAGAATATCTTGCACACTCTATCTATAAAAAGTGAATAAGGACTTGGTTGTTAAGCTTCAAACTGACAGAAAAAGCACTATAAAAGAATAGAAAAATGGTTCATATGACTCTTGCACTAGGTCTTCTGGATCCATATGATATAATATCTTTGTGGGCCAAACAGGAACAAATTTAAGGCTTCATTCACTGAAAATCTTTATTATCCAATGTTATTTATAGTTATCCAATGCAAACAGTTGAACTAGAGTACCAATTATAATCTGATTCATGAACAAATCTTTGGCCCTGTCCCAAATGGCACACTTCATGTGCACTTGTGGTCTTGTGATAATGTGTCCCGGGATCTTGTGACTTTGGTTTATTTACACTAACAGTGATTTTTTGGTATCTGTGTGTGCATTCACACACATCCTATAAAGATCCCGTAAAGACACGTAACATCAGGATGTGATTAACACAAACTTTCTTCTTTGCATTTTTGCATCGGGTAATCAAAAGTTCTACACAAACTTGTGGTCTTCACACCCACTTGAACACTTGGGCCATTTACAGGAAACATGTCAAACATTTCATGTCAAGTGGTCAAGTGCAAAGACCGCAAGTGTGGGTATTTGGACGGTCATCACTAATTTAACAGTATAGAGTGGCCAGAATTCTCTTCAGAAGTAGGTCAAGTATATAATGACAGTATACTGATTTTAGGCCATTTATTCTTTTTTAACAGTAATGTCTTTTTCAACCTTTCATCTTACCCCTAAACTCTGGTGTGAAGAGTAGAGTCTGTATCAGAGAGTTGAGGTAACAGGTGCCACCCTGATTCTTGATCCCGCAGAGCTTGACTTTCCCTCTGGGTGGAGGAGGCTCAGACTCTCTCCCCTTCACACCTGTGCCAGGTGTAGAGGAAAAACCATCCCCGTCCTCCTCAAACAGATCTCCAAACATGACCGCAGCTGCCTTGTAAAGCTTAGTATCGGTGTAAACCTCCTGCCCTTTAGAGAACCGAGTTTCGATTACTGTGAATAGAAAGTGTTTCCCCTATTGCTATCTCATCTTGGTCTTCCCAAGCTCTCGATTAACGATCAATGGGCTCACCCTGGAATAAGATGACTTCACAGGACTAAACATCGCTTTTATAAACCAACCGAGGAACTAAATGCACGTTTTGCCCTGTTTAAGTTCCTCTGGATGAATCACAGGTGTCGTGAGTAAATCTCAGCCCTTAAAACGGAAAATGGAAATCTGAGAGGTGACTGCACTGCTTCCATATTTCACCATTGAGATTTAAAATAACAATTATTTCTCGTTGACAGCCGCTGTACTCGTTTCGTGTTAACGCATTAACTAAATAATATTTTAAACGCGACCGTTTCGTTCGAATCGATACGTTTCTTAGTAGTAATAATGGTAAAAAATGAAATCTGAGTAGAAGACATTAATGTTTCTAGGGCGCAGCCATGTTTGCTTGATGACACGTCTAGCCGCTATGCATTGTGGTACTTGTAGTTCTTCACTGTAACGGCCTTCCTTGTGCAAGTAATCTCGTTTGACTTTGAACTACATCCGGCTTTTCCGTAGCTTGACGGGTTCTGTAGTTTTATATATAGGCCTATAATAAATATATGTTGTTTTCAATGACCATACAACCATAATCTATTGTTGACCTCATAGTCACCCTGTAAATGTCAATTAAAGGGAAAGAATTCAAAAAAATGTATTCTGTCATATAGGCCTACTCAGTCTCAAGTTGTTCCATCCAAACCTGAATGAATTTCTCTCTTCTGTTGAATACAAAAGAATATATTTTGAAGAATGTAACCAAGCAGTAACCAAGCAGTTGATGGGCCCCATTGACTTCCATAGTATTTTTCCCCCATATGGAAGATGGGGCCCATCAACTGTTTGGTTACCCATATTCTTCAAAATATCTTCTTTTGTGTTAAACAGAAGAAAGTCAGTCATACAGGCTTGGATGGAACAACTTGAGGGTAAGTAAATGACAGAATTTTCTTTTTTGGGGTGGTTCATTTTGTTGCAATGTTTTGATATGCTCTTTTTCATTGTATATTTGTATGTGTAATAATGTGATATGTATAATAATACATTTCAATGTATAATAATCTCATACAAAGCCCAATGTAATATACATATTTGAAACTGAGAAACATGAGCATATAGTTTATTGATAAAATAAAATCAATTAATTGTAGTGCAAAGAACAAGAGGTCAAATACAAATATGAGACATATAAATAACATTATTTATTACACTATTTTACATGATTGATATAATCTTTAAAACATTGTATGGCACTTTCCACAACTGAGTGTACCCTACCCTATTCATGGAAAGTACTGTGTATTGTAAATAGAAGTTACTCAGAGTCTAAATGTTCTGCACCCTCATTTCACTTTCTGGATTTGAGGGATGTTCAATGTGCACAAATGTTCATTTCTTGAAACCGAATAGTCTTTGCTGAACCAAAATATAATTTTAAACTGACATGATTTTAGAACACGATTGAGATTCACCACTGAGTTTTTCCCTTGCATCTTGACAGTTTTTTTTTTTTTTATGCAGATGAGGTAGTTTTCAGGAAGTATCAAACTCCAGATTCCACCTCCTGCCAGCTTGATTGACTTCTCTGACATTAAAAAGTTTCCCATGAAAGTGTAATAGAAAACGATTAAATTCTATCAAAAGCTGAACCACCGTTTGTGCCCTCAGTGGATCCTCAGCTTGAAGACTTTGGAAAGAGGTGCTTTGGCACTGGAGTACATCAGGTATGAACCCTCTGCTGAGGTAAAGAACTCCCAGTCACTGCATCCTATAGTAGGTAACCGATGGACAGGGACAAAACCCTCATATCCCTGCCATCTGTCAGAGACAAAAACAACAAAAGTCAAAAAGACTACTAAAAAAATCTTCATTTATTGCAATAGTCTTTATACACTGTTAAAAAACAATGATCCTAAAAAAAGTGTGTTTTGCAGCAATGCTACAGAAGAAACATTTTTTGTTCCCCAAAAAACCTTTCAGGAAACAGTTTTTTAAGAATATTATTTCCAATATAAAGAACCTTTTGTGGAATGGAAATGTTCCATGGATGTTTAAGAGATTGTTCACCCAAAAAGGAAAACTCTATCATCAATTACTCACCCTCAGGTCGTTCCAAACCCTTTCGTTCATCTTCAGAACACAAATTAAGATCTTTTTGGTGAAATCTGTGAGATTTCTGTCCCTCCATTAACAGTTACGCAACTACCACTTTGACGCTTCAAAAAGTTCATAAAGAGATGGTAAAACTAATCCATGTGAATCGTGCCGTTTAGTCAAAATTTTCTGAGGAGACTCGATCACTTTATATGATGAACAGATTGAATTTAGGACTTTTATTCACATTTTACGCTCTCTTTATGAACTTTTTGAAGCATCAAATTGGTAGTTGCGTAACTGTCGATGGAGGGACAGAAATCTCTTAGATTTCATCAAAAAGATCTTCATTTGATAAGATATTTAACACAGTATAAAATGCTGGGTTGTTTTAACCCAATATTGGGTCAAATATGGACTAACCCAACATTGGGTTAAAAATGCAATTTAAAAATGGACAAACCCAGCCGTTGGGTTACATTTTTAATGTAACCAATGCAATTTGTCCATTTTTTAATTGCATTTTTGTCCATTTTTGATTTTGTCCAAAATGCAATTTGTCCATTTTTAAACTGCATTTTTTAACCCAACGTTGGGTTAGTCAATATTTGACCCAACATTGGGTTAAAACAACCCAGCATTTTTTAGAGTGACTAGTATCTCTAAACAGTAGCACAACCAACCGCAATGCCAATGTCTGAAGTACTGCAGCGTGCATAAATTGATCTAATGACATGTTTATGATGTTTACGTTTTAAATAATTACCTGTATATAACACTGTTCAAAGAGTAAGACGATCCGTCATAAGAGTTGGCTACAACTAAAAAGTGCTCATCTCCAAGCGAAAAGAATTCCCAGTCCACCGCACTGCCATACAAGAGGAAATAAAAGTCAAAAGATGTGAATTATGATTGACTCTCAACCCCCAAAAAATCTTTTATAGTTCAGGCTTTACCTGCATGTTACAATGTCTTGGAACTTGAGGAACATCTTGGTTGTCATATCAAGTTCATATATAGTTGAGTTGATGGTGTAGAGGCTTGGTCCTCTCTCACACAGCATGTGTCCATTGGCAACAGCGAGGAAGACTCTGTTTCCAATCTGAAACATTTCCCAGTCTGTAGCCCCAAATGTCTAGAGAAATTAAAGATACGTTGAAAAAAAAAGATAGATTGGGCTTGGTAGTAATAATAATAAGGGTGACACTTTACAATGAGGTCCCACCAGGGTACGTTTACATGTTTTTCCATTGTGTTTTTCGGTTATCAATCCCTGTTCACACGGATTAAAGTGAAAACGGTTAAAAACGCTGTATTATGCTGCCAGGCCAGTAGTTGGCGATGTCACTTTGTAAAGAAAAACTATGAGCCTATAGACTGAACACATAATACGCATGCGCATGACATCACTGTTTTCAAAAATGTGTGTTTTTGTAGTTTACACAGAGACACAGAAACAATTTATTTGTTACAGTATTTATTCATCTTTGTTAAAGTTAGTTAATAAAAATGCAACTGTTCATTGTTAGTTCATGTTAGCTCTTAATCTGGATTTGAAATGAACTACCGAAGGTAATGTAGCTACTAATGTTGTTAAATAATTTGAACAAATGGAACCTTATTGTAAAGTGTTACCAAAAAAGTTTTCCAAAGCACTGGAAAAGGCTGATATACGGCTTTTATTGTTATCTCTCAAAAAATAGGTTAAGGTAAAAGGCTGCCTACGCTATTTCTTATATCAAGTCGAGGTTAACCCTCCAAATGAATATAGATGCAGTCATGCATTAGTATTTCCATAAACTGATGCAAACACTTATCTGTATTCTTCATAAGTTAAAACCATTGTAGTGTCTGTTCCATTTTTGGGAAACACGGTCCTGCTGAATTGACACTGACTGCATCGATAACTTCACAAGATCCATATCACATTTATGACTTCAGTTTTGTTAGATGGTAAGATCTCAAGAATTTAATTATAGTGTAACATCATCTAAACGCTTGATATTAACAAAAAACTCTTCTTGTTCTTTATTCCCCTGTAAAACACATCTGCACACAGGGAAATTCCCATCTGAAACGGCTGACAACATCACAAGCGGTGAGTCTGCCTCGTTAAGTCTGTTGACATGTACATTGGATCAGTGATTTAGAGCGAATTCAACAGCGATTGAAAATGTTTAACACTTTTATAGTTTCGTGTGAAAGCAGCCATTACTTTTTCATCTGACTTCCGATTGCAAATTTTTGGTCATTTTTTTGTAAAGGGTGTTTTCCGAGATGCTATTTTTCATAGAAAGAAAGTGGATGGTGATTTATATTATCAAGCTCCAATTGGACTACTTTTATTCATTTTAAAGCTTGGTAGATTTTATATTTTGGAGCTTCGCCATTCACTTCCGTTGAATGGAAAAAGAGTAGCTCCAACATTGTGTCTAAGCTCTTCTGTTGGGTTTCATGGAAGAAGGAAAATAATATGGGACTATTATATATAATAATGACCCGAGACTGAGTAAATGACAAAATTGTTGGGTCAGCTGTTCCTTTAAGTGATATTTATCAGAAATCACCTTACCAATCCCAATACCCATGAACAGACTTTTTATATATCTCATGTTTGCAAAAAAGATGAATGTCTTTTTCCTATGACAATCATTATATGTTTAGTAAAATAAATTGCAGTGATGAATGAAAGTTTGTGACATCAAGATTTCAAGCAGTAAATCTCTTCGGGGTCTTTTACGGCGGTTAAAGCTTTAGTTCCCCCTATACTTAAACAACCCCAGCGATACCACAGACGCCCCGAGGAAATTCAGTGAGAACAGGTGTCAGGTAAATGTAAAATAACATGCTGCAGCTGGGAAACACCTACATGAGTCCTTCATGCAACTTTTTTTTATTTATGTCATGATTTTCCACTTCATTTCCACTTCATTTAACTCAGGATAGAAATGTACCTCATTCACATCAGTGTTTCCACTCAAAAGTAAACCACTTCTAAGTTTAAGAATGATCCAGTTTATTTGATCCAAGCCATCAGCAAGTATCAGGGCCTCACACACGTCCATCACACACATTTTGAAATCATAGGAAGCTATATGCTTCCTAAACTCACCCTTATAGTCTGAAAGAGCTGAAAGGCTCCACCAAGCCAGATATAGATTGATGAATCTGTTTGGGTGGAGATGCCATCAAATGCATTGGCCACTGCTAGGAAGTGGTAGGGCCCTACAGTGAAGAACTCCCAGTCATATGCTCCTGATGTCGAGATGGTCTGGTTCACCTCAAACGTCTTGGTGCCTGGGTTCCACTTATAAACGACACTGTTAATGTTGTGATTCCCGTTATCTAATAGGGATGACAGGTACATAATATAGGGGTTTAAGATAAAAGATAAAACTATTCTCACAAATGCCACCTATTTTAAGAGCAGTAACTGTAACAAAATGAAATGCTGAAACCATTTACTGAACTGAATGGCATGATGATGGGCATTCATCTTTTTTGGCTTGGGGTGAATTTAGCAGTATTTTAGGACAAAAGTTTGGATTAATTATGATTTTTTTTATTTGATATAAAAAAACAATAATATTGTGAAATATTATTACAATTTAAAATAACGGTTTTCTATTTGGATATATTTTAAAATGTACTTTATTCCTTTGATCGTAATGCTGAATTTTCATCATCATTACTCCAGTCTTCAGTGTCACATGATCCTTCAGAAATCATTCTAATATGCTGATTTGCTGCTCAAGAAACATTTCTTATTATTATCACTGTTGAAAACAGTTGTGCGGCTTCATATTTTTGTGGAAACCGTGATACACTGTAATTCAAAACTAGTATGATTACAAAAAAGAAAGAAACTAATGAATACTTTTATTCAGCAAGGATGCAATAATCAATTGATCAAAGATTCCTGAAAAAAACATTTATCACCGTTTTCACAAAATATTAATTTTGATAATGAGCACCAATAATTTGAGCATCAAATATTAGAATGATTTCTGAAGGATCATGTGACACTGAGGACTGGAGTAATGATGCCGAAAATGTAGCTTTGCCATCACAGGAATTTATAGAAAGTTATTTTAAATTGTACAATCATTTAATAATATTACTGTTTTTACAGTATTTTGGATCAAATAAAAGCCTTGGTGAGCATAAGAGACTCCAAACTTTTGACCGGTGATGTATGTACAAGTCTATTGATGATAATATCTCTTGATTCAGCCCCACCACACCATTATAGGACCAACCTGTTCGGTGATTGGCCACAGCCAAAAAAGCTTCATTATTAATATGGAAGGCTTCCCAGTCACGAGCGCTGTGCGTCTCCAGGGTCTGATATCTCACAAACTTCAGCCTCTTATTACTCCACCTATAGATCACAGACAGCTCTTGCTTTCCGTCCGCTGGGCCCACGGAGTTCGACACCGCCAAGAACATCTGGCACACATACAACACACACAGTGATAAATGAGCTTGATACAGACAAACAGAGATAAAGTTACACTTATCAGTCAGTCTGTCATTTGGCTATCACGATTCCAGCTCGCTAAATTTAGAACAGTGTGAAGATCAGGTGGTAGATATATACTGTATAATATAGCTTAGTATGAGTCATAATTTCATTCAGGCGAAGAGTTTAGTGATGATTTAACTGATACAAATACAGGCTCCATGATTTACAGTAATGATAATGATAGTTGTAAGGAGCTGCAGGTTTCAACAAAGAAGTTTTATTACTTCCTATTCTTTATAATTCAAGATCTGTGTGATATAATTAAGACTAAACATCTACACTGCAGACAGACAGATGTGTATAAATGATTCATTCAGGGAAGGGAAAGATCATCAGACAAAATTAATTTCTGTGATTGACTACACTGGTGATTTAAAGTTATTGCGTATGTTTGTACTGAGTGTAAGGAACACCACATCAAAACACATCTGTCTCCTGAAGCGCAGTGTAAAGTCTGTTCTCTGTGGATCTGTGCATGATTGAGTGGAAAACATTCAGGACACGCTTATGGTACTGAACGCTGTCTACTGTATCTCTGAATGAAGCTTCTCACTTCTCACCTGCCCCCCTTAACATTTCACCTCAGGCTTTTTCTGCCAGTAATTCTTTCCTAATGAAATGTCAATCACTGCTCTCTACAGCTGCACTGTACAACCTTTGCCTGCCCTGTTTACGCGCAGTACGCAATTTCTGAGAAACGAATTGGAATGAAAATATGAATAGTCTATTTTGATTTCATGGCGACTTTAAGATGTGTAAGCTTAATATTCAAATGAATTAGATTAGATTTTAAAATCAAAGTGTCGATTTTGAAAAAACTACTTTCATTGACACAGAGATTCAATTTCCTGTTTTGTAGTTTTAGCCTACCTAGCCTAGCCTAGCCTAGCCTAGTTTTGCATGTTGGTTAAACCATACTGTATTTTTAAGGTTTTTCAAATATTTATATTTGATATAAATTATTTATACTGCACATCATTATTATTATTATTTTTTTATTCATGTGCACTCATAATCTTTAATCAAAAACCTTCCCTCCCCCTCCAATAGACATCTGTCTTGGAGGAAGGTTGGACTATCCAACTGCCTCCATTTAGTTAGCAATGCCCAATTTTTACGATCCAATCAATTCCCGCAGGACGAAATCAAGTCCCGCCCAACATTTTCTCTCATTCCAAAAGCCGTTTACTTACTTTACTCACCGTTACTTGCTGCACTTGAAAGTTTTAGCCTTTTACAACATTATTATCGTGTGGGGGGAACGTATTACAACACGTTACAGAAGTAACTAGTTCAAGTTCAAGTAGCTTGTAAAGTAAAGCATTACTTTAAAATTTCTGAGTTACTTTTTCAAATAAGTAACGCAAGTTACTTTGTTTTCCCATTTAGTGACTGACAGCTCTCCTGTCTCCATATTGTGAGAAATCGGGAGTAAGTGCAGAGGCGTTGTGTGCGCTGTGTGAATATGATGCTTACTGTAGTTCTAGACTGGGAGCATGCATTTACTCATCTCATTCATTTGAACAAAAACAGATTAAGTATTACTCAAAATGAATAAATACAGTAAAAAAAAAAAAAGCAAACTTAGAATATTACACAAACATGCAATAATCAAATATGTTAAATAATATAAATATACTTTATGTATATAATCTCACTTGTCTTTATTAACCAATGTCTTTGCTGTTGACCTTCGATGATCAAAATCAACCAATCTAATAAGCAAAAATGTCTTCTCTTGCATCCTATTCTTCTGCAATTCAGAATGGCAGCACAGCTGAGAGGTTTGTCTGAGCTGCGCCCTCTACTGTACAGGCGTGAATTTGTATTTCGTTTAGTCTGAGGCTTATTTATTTAACTTTTGGTGTGAAAGGGCCTTTACATTTGCCAAAAATAGAACTTTTTTTTGTTATTAAAAAGCAAACAAGCAAGCCCAGCCCAGGTGAGAAAAAGTAATGCAAAAGTAATGTAACGCATTACTTTCCATAAAAAAAGTAACTAACACAATTAGTATCATTTTAGGGAGTAAAGCAATATTGTGATGCATTACTTTTAATGCATTTACTTTCCCCAACAATGATTGTTATTATATTTTCTCACCTTCCTCCCTATCGTGAATTGCTTCCATGCCTGGGCCTTAAAGGTGCTGATGTTCTGGTAGAGCTGGAATTGGCCATGGGTCCAGCGGTAGATGGCAGAGCCTGGTTTGGTGGCCCGATGAGCCATAGCAGCAAACATCCCAACAGAGGGGATCTGGAAAAGCTCGATGTCCTGAGTCTCTGAGGTGGTGTAGAGGTCCTGGTAATCATCTACATAGTCTAGTCTGTCTTTATCTGTAAATTAAAAGAACAGTACCAGGGTTTTGGTCATGGTGATCTTGATGTACCATGGTATTACCTTCTGATGCCATCTCCAATGCAACAGTACTTTTTCATAAAGGAACTGATCACTTATGAATAATACTAGGTTCTGGAGTTTATATAAATATTGCATTTTAATTGTAAATATGACATGATTTTGTAAATTAAATTGGCAAACTGTGGCTGCTTGATTATTTAAATCATCGCAAAAATGTAAACTGTATTATCGCACAGCTCTATATATAACGTATACAGTTGGATGTATATTATATCCAACTTTATTCACATACATACAACACACTCGGTTAAAGCGGAATATACTATAGCATATCTCAACTGCCAGATTTTTTTATTTTCATAGAAGAATGTAAACTATATTATCGGTCAGCTCTATGTAAGCATGTCCAACTTTATTCAAATACATACCGAATATCATGTAGGACTATTAATATTTGTAGCATATCTCAATTGCTTGTATTATCACAAAATGTAAGCTATATTATCGCCCAGCTTTAATCTACTATAAGGCATGAAGATATTAAGATATTATAAACATTTACATCAAGGTTATCTGTAAAGCTGTTTAGAAACAGTGTTTATTGTGAAAAGTGAGATATAAATAAATTTGACTTGACTTGTTAGGTCATAATCTTAAAGTTAAAATAAAATATTTTGTAAGTTAAAAAAACGTTATTTCTTCCTACCTTGCAGCATAGAGTGCCAGTATGCACCATCACATAGGAAGAGGCCCCTTTTAAGAGTGTCAAACCAGAGTTGTCCCTGCTCTGCCGCAGTGCATGCTGGTTTAGACCCCAGAGTCACACGGACCTCCGTCTCTGTGCATTGACGTGAGAATGCAAAAGTTCAAGTACACATACTGAACAAATACGCTTAAAGTAATATTTCTTTTTGAGTTACATTAAAATATATTGTAATTTGATGAAATCTGTGATTATTGGATTTGCACAATACATACGTTTTTGATGTGTCAATGAAATTGGATGACTATTTGTAATGGATCTACTTTATCAAAAGAATATGGATATGAAACAATAAACAAAATCTCTGCTATGTGATCATAGACGTAAAGTGCAAAACAATATGTCTCAGACTGTGAGGTTGTAAAAGTATTAACCAAGGTGTGTAATCAAGATCAAAGTTGCCATTAGCTAATTTAAATTGTCAATACAAATTATATAAACACAGTATTGTTTGTCATGCCCGAGATGTGTGCCAGCGTAAACCCCCTCGTCACCAGCACACACTCAATCACTGACAGCTCTCACTGCGAGCGGCATAACCTCTGTTTTCCTTTTCAGAGCGAAACAAGTGTCAGATGTTTAGTTTGGGATGATAACTCAATCTGACCATGGGCGATATGTCATCAGTGCCGTCTTTTGCACCATAGATCTGTTCTTTTCCTCAAAATGTTGTGCATGGCTCCAGTCATGATAAAATAATTTTTTTGTAATGGTTCATTGTAACTCTGTGTTAACATTGGCTATAATGATATGTTTAACCAGCCTATTTTCCATTAAGCATCTCAGTTTTAACTCTTATCATGCCCTTAATCATATATATATATATATATATATTTCTTCTGTGAAACACAGATATCCTTTTTTATACAATATAAAATACATTTAATAAAAACTAGGACCTGGGGATGTCAAGCTTCAAAAAAGTAGTTAAAGGATTAGTTCACTTCAAAATGAAAATTATGTCATCATTTACTCACCCTCAAGTTGTTTCAAACCTGTATAAATGCTGCAGAAAACAAAATAAGATATTTTGAAGAAAGTCGGTAGCCAGTTGATGGACCCCATTGATCTTCACAGTAGGGAAAAAAAAATACTATGGAAGACAATGGGGTCCATCAACTGTTCGGTTACCGACACTCTTCAAAATATCTTCTTTTGTGTTCAACAGAAGAAAGAAATTCATACAGGTCTGGAACAACTTGAGGGTAAATAAATGATGACAGAATTTACATTTTGACGTGAACTATTCCTTTAAGCATCCTTTAGTTAAGTCACTGTTCAGTGATAGCGACCTTTACAATTGTTTAAAATTGCTCCTTTTGCATGACATATTTAAAACCTTAAAATCATTTGAATTAAACATTTAGTTTTACCATATGGAGGGATCAGGACATCATTCATGTGGGAATTTACTGGCAAGTTTGACAGAATTGTAGGGACAGAAAGCTCAACCAGTGACGGATTGGAGGAGGGGCAAACACGTGACGTCGCGTCCGATCCAGGTACAAGGACAAGCTGGCGCAGTAAACCCTTAAGAAAGAAGACAGATCATCCTCTGACCAACAGGTATGTTTGTGTGTATGCTAATATATTTTACATTTTAAGCAATATAATTAGCAATATGAGAATACGAAGCTCACAGAGAACAGGCCTTTCCACTTCCTTCGACTTCCAATGTGGAACCTGGAGCCATCGGTGCTGAGATCAGAGGGAAATGGCTGTTTATGGACCCTGGAACCCATCAGTGGAAGTACATTACTCACAGGACTCAACTTTGAACTGCAACATTATGTTTTGTTTCTGAATCTCTTATATTTTATGGTTAGAAGGATCCCACCCCTAGAAATAACAAATGTCAGGCGCTTTAATGTTCTAAATGCCACCCATACACTTAATTTGCAGCTAATTGCTCAAGAATTCATTGCAATAATTGTGCACATTTTGGACAAGAAATCATATTTTAATCGTATAAATTGTCCAAATTTTTTACTTTGAGGTCATCTAAATGCTTAAATCTTGTAGTGAATACCTAAAAGGTAATAGGGTCTTTCTACTGCCGTTACAGACTCACAGTTCCAGTGGGATGCCGCAGTCCAGGGTGAGGGTGGCATGGTGGCCACTGATAGCTAATACCATGCTGTGCCAGTGGTTGTCCGCCAGGCGGATTCTTTTAAAGCTGAGACGTTCCCTCCCCATTGAGCCCCGATAGATGAGATGGACTTTGTCTTTAGAGAAACGCAGGCCGAGCAGGAGTTGATTGACATCTTCCTTCACCACAGCAAACAAGTACTCATTCTTCTGGAAGACAGAAGATAAAGTAAGGACAGTCAGGTTTAGGTTGTCATTCATTTGGGTCAATTTTATATCATAACCATTAGTTATACCTTCTTTCTGACCCTTGCAGTTTTTTTAATGGTTTTTTTTGGTTAAATGCCTGAAATAAGGTTTGTGGTTGATACAAGTGTAAGATATTTTCACATTTTATTCTACAACTTGTGAAGCTTTCACTTGTCCTGAAAAAAAGGGGCTAAGGGTACGTTTACACAACAACGATGTACTTTTTGTTTTTCGTGTATAGACAACAACGTTATCAAAATGAACCTCTTTCATGCGGATCAGTGAAAAGGTTTAAAAACGCTGTATTATGCTGCCAGGCCAGTAGTTGGCGATGTCACTTTGTAAAGAAACACTATGCTCCTATAGACAGAACGCATAATAAGCATGTGCATAATGTCACCGCTTTCACAAATTTGCATTTTTGCAGTTTACACAGAGACAATAATGGTATCGTTTTCAAAAACTTGCACTTTGAAACCGTTTATATACTGTCTATGTTATTGTTTGAAACCCATTTTCAAAAGTTCAGGTCCCCAATACGATGTTGTCGTGTATATGAACGGTCAAAACATATAAAACGTTTTCAGCTTAGTTGAAAACAGTGTCGTGAAACGGCACCTCAATGGGACTATAGAGGTTGTCGGTGACATTAAACATTATCACGGTGAACAGGAAAACTCATCTACTCACTAGTCCGCTTTTACTGACTCGTTGTGTTTATAAGCGCTATATCTATAAAAATGAAAATAAAACTACTCTACTCATGGTAAATGTTTTTTAAATAAAGGCTGAAATAGTTGTCGAAAGCTTAATGATGGTGACATTGAAGTCATGCGACCGTGGTGTAGTCTGTTTGTAGCCTATGTTTAGCTTTTTGCTTCTGGCTATTGCATTTAGGCTTAAAAAGTCATACAATTTTGGTTAATTTGTCAAGATTATCATGATGAATAAAACTTCAAACTCAATATTGAGTTTGAAGTAACTCAATAAAACTCAATAAAAAATGAAAGAATCATAACTTTTTCGGTCACAGAGCTTATTTTCTGCAATAATCCAAAAGCCAGTGGAAAAATCCTACTGTTTTTTTTTTTTTGAGGGAACCAGAGTGATGCTAACTTCGGGGACTTTCTATTATGATTAAGCTGGGCATGAGCATTTCTGGACACAAGCAGTTCTGGCATTAAATGTCTATGTCAGTATAAGCTTACCTTCACACTGGCTTGAGGCACTTTCAGAGTGGCCACTATGGAGAATTCTGCAGGGAAGTGAACACAGTTAATAAAGAGCTGAGAAGATGGAAAGGTTAGTGCCTGCGTAGGTTTGAAGAGCTGGACTCCACGAGCACCTCCCTCCTGCACCATACGGACCCCAGCCAGAGCCTCTCCGTTATGGGGCAGCACCCGAGACAGCAGGTCCACTGGATGGAGATCTGTAGAGGAAGAGGGCAAAGATTAAAGACAGAAGTTGAGGAAACAAGTAGAAACAAGTTTTGGTTGATTAGCATGGTCTAGTTAACCCCTGCTGGTTAATGCTGTAACTACACCCTGTGGGATCATTCAATAGGCAACATTCTTTCTTTCTTTCTTTATAGGGACCTTAAAGATGACCTATTATGCCCTTTTACAAAGTCTTAATTTTGTTTATGGGCTCTACTAGAATAGGTTTTCATGCTTGAATGTTAAAAAAATGTTACACTGTTGAAGCGCCTCTCTTCCCAGTCTGTCAGTAACACTCTTTTTAGTTTCTGTATCTATGAAACCCCTCCTTTCAAAAAGCACAATGTGCTCTGATTGGTCAGCTGGAACAATGTGTTGTGATTGGTCAAAAGCTTCAAGCGTGATTCGGTAAACTCACACCCCTTCGCCTAACGGCGAGTTACAGCACACTAATAACGCAACTCAGCCAGGCCTTGTTCCCTTTTTTGTGTATACCTTGGGTGGGAATAATTTAAATGAGGAATATTGTAATGTGTACGTTCCCAGAAGAAAACTGAAGACATTTCAGGGAGTTTGGAAACAGTGCTCACTGATATAGAGAATAACTCCCTTTGGTGTGGACTTGGAGTGGAGTATGCTTTGTAACTTGCTAGTTGCTAGTCAAGGGTTTGGGTGTGTTCTTGTGATGCCATTCAGAAATGTCGGGACGTAATTTTTCCTGTGGTGGTAATTATGACTGATTTTCCAGGTGATTGGTACAAAAACTTCTGCAGTATGGCCAGAACTGAGCTCCATGAGTGAAGATGGGAGCAAGCAGGTTGCATAGTTCCAATGCTGTCCACGCCAGCCAAATAACTGTCATTGAGAATGGGATAGATTTCTAATGGATAAGGAATGCTACTTTCTATTAAGTTTGATAATCAGTAAGTGTCCGAAATTGTTCGTTTTGACCAGTATAGTTGTATCATTAAAAACCAGGAAACAAATATCTTTTTGTGAAATGGCATGCTTGAAAAGTGTGCTTGTGCCTTGTGCTATATATTATACTTTAAAGTCGGCACAAATACTAAGTTGTGATAGTCTTTTCTTTCCTGTTGTGATGTACTGTATATCTGAGTGAAAAGGCTTCTCGTACAAGAAAAAATGTGATCTCATGTGACAGGATAAGAATAAGAATTGTTCATTTTGGCCTTGTTCAGGCAATTAAGATGCGTTTTGGTCAATCGGATCACAAGTGGACCGTGGACGATGCTAAATATAGTTGTAAACAGGGTCTAAAACGTTTTGAGCTTGTCCACTTTCATCCACTTCCAGAGGTGTCGAAAACGCATTCAACTGGATTGCTTTCGTGGTGCAAACGCTCATGTGGTCGAATGAGTTCGAACAGCCACAAAAGACCGTCTACTCTCCGCCTACAGACCTAACGCATAAACATTATGGGAAGTGCGCTAGTCAAGCGAGATTTAAACTTTGTTGGCTGAAGACCCAAGTTTGCTTTGAAGAGGAAAAACGTACACACACTCTCCGCATTTGTCCTGGTCTTGTGACTGTCAGAGCAGAAACGAAAGCTAAAGTTCTCCGTATTTTTTTCCGTCGTCTCCGGGGGCGTTCATATGTAAATTACGCAAGCTGATTTTGTCCATTAGATCGAAAGATCTGAAAAAATCCATACATTTACCCACCCATACACCCTCCCCTTGAAGAAATCAGGACAGAAGTGATTGAAAAATGAAAAAGGACAATAAAGATGGATTGAAACACCAGGTGTAAACGGGAATGTGTCTCCCTCGTCTACTTGTTGAGCAAAACAAATCTTAATACATTACCAGGTGTAAACAGGGCCTTTGATTTTGTGACTTTAAAATAAATAACATTTTGTTTTATACATTGCTATTTAATGCAATGAAATCCATACATGTGGCTTGAGAATCTGAATACTTGGCGGCCTATGCATTTTTGCATCTGCGGATGGGAATAGCTCTTGATATAGTTCATTAACTAAAGTATGCAAATTGCCTTCCATGCAAAATATACAGAGGTAGGGCAGACAGACTATTATACCAGCTCTCCCTGGTTCACAGAATTTACAAAACCCTGAACTTTGATTTACTGTCATTCATACATGGTTTAAAAACTTTTAAATACGTCTCAAGTAATGTTTTTATTAGCAGCCCAAGTCTATGACTTCATATGCCCTTTGTTTTCCTTAATAGTATACATAGTCTTAATCTAAATATGCAAAGTGACATGAGCATATGCATTTAATGACAGCATACATGAACTTGCAACTGATACTCTTGGATACTGCATGCTTCTTACTCAATGTTCAAACTACAAGTAAATGTTTAGGAGGGCAGCCGATGCACAGAAACGATATGCTTCAAATGAAGATACACACTGATGACAAAGAGATGTTATAGATGTTCAGTGACAGAACTGCAATTCCCTAAACATTCCCAGCATTCTTTGGTTCATCCACATTATTGTGGTATTTACAGCTTCTGTAATAACAGTCCTTTAGCAGAGCTCATTGCCCTAATTATGGACCATTTAGATGGTGTGCTCTTGACGTACAAAAGCAATATTTTAAAATACCACTTAAGGAATTTACTTTGGTAACTTTCTAGTAAACTCTTTTTTTTTTATATTAGCATTTTTCATTTTCTCATTTCTTTTGCATTGGTATCTAATGTAATTGCCTCCGTGGTATGAAAATTGGGGAATTTAAGCCCGAGGGATGTCGCCGGGATTGGGAAGAGTTTACATTTTTCCATTGTAGAGACCAAGCTGGCAACAACATGGCAATATCCCCAGCCTTCTGAATGCATTTGTGTGGCTGTGTGTTACGTCTTCACATTTATTTCTTCTATTAAGTGACATTGTGGTGGTCAGCATGACACATTACCATGTTTTTCAGTGTCATTTTCAAGTTTGTCAGTGAAAACATGCTTGAGATGCAAAATGAGACATTGCAACACAATCTCATTTTACGTTTTGGCGAATTGGTGGCTAATTTGGACTCGCAGTCGTAGATTTTTGTATGATCTGCTTTCATCCCAGTGGCAGTTATGTTTAGGGGTGAGGTTAGGGGAGGACCTTTATGCTTACTTTTGTCTAAAAATCATTTAAAAAAAATTGTACAATTCAAATTCATACAAAACTGTCACCTCTTTTCCTGTGAGATTGGGTTGGACGTGATGTGTGAGAAAAATCTGCCTTTTTGCATGTCATTTCCAATCAAGTTGTAATTTCGTAATTATAGGAAAAGTGTAATTAAATAAATAACATTCAAGCTATGAAGTTAATCAAAGCAAGGGCAAAGGAGTATGACATTTTTATTTAAAAATAAATCATTCCCATCATTGTTTTCACCACAAATATGCTAGAATTACATGAATGGCATTTGTTGGTTCAGACACTTAAAAAATGGCAATAAGGACAGAATTCTTCTATGACGACACACACACACACACATATATATATACACATATATATAAGATTTCATATATATATATAAAACAAAAATGCCCCTAGTTATACACACAATAAACATTCAGGACCATTCAGTCTCATTCAAGACCTTTACAATCTGGACCTGATCTAATCTGAAGAATTTTATTACAGAGGAAGACACTTTTATCTTGGTGCCTGCTGATAAACAGCTTGTAGCACGAGGACACAAAGACTAGTTCATGATAAATAAACATTATTCAACTAGTGCATTGAAACAATTTACAGCATGAATCTCACCTGTACAGGGTTTCCATGGCACGACGGTCACACTTTCTGTCAGTGGTAGAAGCAGCAGACACCACTGCAGTGCAAGTAGCCATAATGAAGGCACCAAGTTGTGATGTCCTTCCATTAGATAGTTGATTTGCTGATAAAAATGTTCTTACAAACTTTTGATTGGCCAAAAAAAAAAAAGTCCAAATATGAACTTCAGGATGGTCCAAAGTTATCCGCTGGTCAAGATGCCTTTAGGTCCTGTATTCTTTGTTCCCTGAACTGTCCAGAATGGAGTATGTCCCTCATTGTGTAATTTTGATTAAAGAATCAGCTCAACACCAGTGAACATGAGCTACTTAATAAAGTTGTTTTAAAAATTCACAATGTACGAAGAGCAAACACTGGGTATAATTTCTCGATACACACTAAGTTAAAATACATGTTCTTCCCAAGAAAGTCCTTCCTCATCCACTTAAATGCTAATCATTAACAAGCAGTTTAAAAGCCAAAATATTTCTGAAAGTTGTAATCAAAGTCCTGAAAATCCACAAGCTTCTCTTTTTCCCCGTTGCTCAGGTGCGTAGAGGCGATCAGAAAGCAGCTAATTCACCTGTCACCTGCAGGGTCAGATGAGCATGTTAACAGATCAGAATTACAACTGAGAGCTCAAGGGGCAAAAGTGGTGTATTTAGCGAGACATTCAAATGAAACCATGTCAACATGAGAGGAGGGGCTCAGAAGGAGGTACAGAGGCTGAGAGAAAGGCAGACAGAAAGAGAGAGAGATTTCCTGCTGTCCTAATCTCAGCATTTCATTGCTTCATAACCCCCTCCTCCCTCCCTCTCTCTTTCTGTTTTATTTTCTTCCTCTGGGTGGAGTCCCTCTTGGTGTCCTGATTTGGTTCAGTCTCACTTGGTAATTGTTTTATTTTTAGTTTTTTTGCTGTCCTTTACTGATCTGTAGTCGAAATTCTCCTTAACAACATGAATGTGTACATTGAGAAAAGCACTCTTGATCTTCATTGTTCAGTATTTTTAAACAAGATAAATGATTTGAAGTGCAATAAGTTAAAAAGTCTTAAAGTCCCCCTGTAGTCAGTGGTGGCCTTAAGCATCTGGGGGCCCGTTTCAATAACTAATATGGGGCCCTACACACATAAAACATAAACATAATAGTGCAGAAAAAAAAAAGGATTCCTGTTGGTTTGCATCAATGGTATATTATTTTATTACGTGCACTTTCAGCTTCATGAACAGGCAGCTCAACATAGAAATAATCCAACCTTACTTGATAAAAACTCACAATTGCGAGTTTACATCTCGCAATTCTGACTTTATTTCTCAGAATTGTGAGATATAAAGTCAGAATTGCGTGAAATAAAGTCAGAATTGCGTGTTATAAAGTCAGAATTGCGAGATATAAAGTCAAAATTGCGTGTTATAAAGTCAGAATTGCGAGATATAAAGTCAGAATTGCGTGTTATAAAGTCAGAATTCTGACTTTTTTTCTCGCAATTGCGACTTTATATCACGCAATTCTGACTTTATAACACGCAATTGTGAGTTTATATCTCGCAATTCTGACATCTTTTCTCAGAATTGTGAGATATAAACTCAGAATTGTGAGATATAAAGTTTTTTTTTTTTACCTCGGAATAGTTTATATCTCACAATTCTGACTTTATAACACGCAATTGCGACTTTATATCGTGCAATTCTGACTTTATATCTCCCAATTGCGACTTTATTTCTCAGAATTGCGACTTTATATCTCGCAATTGCGACTTTATTTCCCAGAATTGCGACTTTATAACACGCAATTCTGACTTTATATCTCGCAATTGCGACTTTATTTCTCACAATTCTGACTTGATATATCGCAATTGTGAGAAAAAAAGTCAGAATTGTGAGATAAAAAGTCGCAATTATTATTATTTATTTATTATTCATTGGCGGAAACAAGCTTCCATATGAAGGGATGAGGTGATGACTCCGAGATAGAGAACATGGCCTTTTATTTCACAACAAAAAATAAAACTAAAAACTACCCCATGGGGGAAACAGGTGAATAAGGCAAGACTGGACAAGGTAAACAGCATCAGGCAGAGCAGGACAAGAACGGTAAATAACGACATCGAACTGGCACAGGACTGAAAACACAAGGAAGAATAAATAGGGAAAGAAATCAGGAGGGTAACAAGGTAGAGCAGGTGGAGCAAATAAACCAAAAATTAGGTGACAAGAAGGGCAGGGTTAAGACAATAGAAGAGCATATGGCACATAGAAACAAACATGACAAGCCATGATGAACGAAAGTCTTATGGGTTTGGAATGGCATGAGGGAATGAGATATCCCTTTAAGATGAATGAATTAAAAGTCAAAATTATGGTGCGTTCAAGTCATGTTCAACTCCACCAAAACATTGTACTTACAAGTTGGAAAACTGGAGTCCCGAATTTCCGAGTTGGGGGCATCAGTAAGAAAAATGGCAGTATGTAAAAAAAAAAAAAAAAAATTAATGTTTACAATATTTTACTAATTTGCATGAACAAAATACGATAATATTGTACAATTACAATAGCATATATAACGATTTACCACATAAATTGAATAACAACATAAAAAAGCAAAAACACACCTGATGCACATTCTTTATTCATCATTTTGCAGAATTAAAGTAAGGTTTTATTTTACTATACTTCGAAAAAATTTAATTATCACTCAGAATTACGATGTTGTGATGGCATTCATGTGCATTCAACTCATTATTTCCGACATGACTTGAATGTACCATTAGCCAGTACGCAGAGGTGGACAGTAACAAAGTACATTTACTTGAGTACTGTACTTAAGTACACTTTTTGAGTATCTGTACTTTACTTGAGTATGATTATTTCTGGAAACTTTTTACTTTAACTTCACTACATCTGAAAGACAAATATCATACTTTTTACTCCACTACATTTCTGTCAAGGTCCTCGAGTAGAAAGTAGTAACGTCAGTCAGGGAATGATTTTGGTTGCATTTTGGTTGGAAATGAAAGTCAGGTTGACGTCCGAACACGGCTGATGTTGGTTTCTGACGTCAACACGATTTTCATTTTCAACCACAATTCAACGTCTGTCCAATGTTGGAGATTAACATCAATCTGGCGTTGGATTCTGACATCAACCTGATTTTCATTTTCAACGTTGGGTTTGGTCTTCTAAATGCGAATTTTGTCATTGTTTTGGTGCACACTAGCTTATAGATAACAGTAAGGCTAACATATTCAAAGCCAAAAAACTTTAAATAGGGCACTCTTTGAGGGAAGAGCCATTTGGGTGTCCAAAACCATTGTGGACGTTATTGAGTGCACTTATTCAATCTCGCATTCAATCCCACTACTGGAACTGTGTTCTAGAAATAAATGTGATATTGATATGAGGGCAGGCATAGATTCAGAGGCATAAGGTACTGTAAGTATTACACACAACAATGCAACAATAATAAAACAATGCATTGACATTTACTTTTGATACTTAAGTACTTCTGTACTTTTACTTAAGTAAAAATCGGTCTTTACAACTTTTACTTGAAACGGAGTAATATTTGACCAGTAGTATCTGTACTTTCACTCAAGTAAGGAAGTTGTGTACTTTGTCCACCTCTGCCAGTACGCAACATAAACAGAAAGTCAAAACGTTAAATAGTTGCATTTTCTCATAAGAATTGGATTAGTTTTTATATTAGTTAAGTCCAGACTGCTTAAAAAATATTCCCCACCTCTCCTCAACAAGCTGCACGATTCGAGGAATCACTCCTGTCCGTGGCTGTTAACGTTACACCCCAGTGTAGTTTTCCCAGACATTTTTGTTTTGGATGATTTGTTTTTCTCTCACTCTCGGCCTCTCCCTCTTCTGGTACTTTTTGGGATGTACAACCCATTAATGGCTAAATGATGTGGGTTTGACTAATTAGTGAGTCAGGTATTATGTTACAGTCAACTGCTAGAGTTCTTTAGCACACATTCTACCTTACCTACACACGACTACATTCATCTTTTAGCAGTAGCATAGATGGTATAGGATAAGGTGTGCAGTAAACGCTAATAGCCTTGCCTGCTTGGCTAAATATCGGTAAATATGAGCAAATATGGCAAAGCTTGCCTTAGCAATCTATACCAAAGCACAACAAACCACTCAAGACAAAACATACATGATCACTCACTAGAATAGCAGGTTTGCTAATAGTTTGTGAGCTAATCAAAACAACATCTGAGGCTAAAGACCAGCATGCAGTTCACCTGACCCCACTTCACCTTTGTCGCTTAAAGTCTTTTTCACATCAAAGCCAGCAGAAAAGAAGGAACATTAGAGATGTTAAAAGGGGAGGAACACAGCAATTGAAATTCTTTTGGAAGTAGAACAACGGCCTTTGACAAACAGTTCATGTGTAATATGTAGTGGATATTAAAGAGCTGTGCTACTAGTTCATGAACTCTTGACAGAATCCCGCTTTCCTAACCTGTATATTTCTAGGAGATAATGAAATTTTAATCCCATTAGAGGAAAGCGGTCTATAACAGACTTCCAAGACAGCCCTTTATCATAAAATGGTGCTTTGGGTTTCCATACTTCAACTTGTGTTGCTTCATAGTTTTGATGACTTTAATATTTAAAAAGTGGAAAAAAGGGCTTTAACCATTACAAGTCCACCGTTTTATAGTTTTAAAAGTTATATTTTTAACTTTACATTATTAATGGACAAATTGTCCCACCCAATAATTGATATTTGACAATATTTGACAAAAGTTTTTAACTAGCCTATACATTTTTACATTTTTGATGGCTTGTCGCACCCAATATTTGATATTTGACAAGAAGTTTTAAAAGTTCAATTTTGACCTTTATGTTTTGACATTTTTTAAATATTGAGATGGCTAATAAAAAAGAGGCATTTTACCATTCTCAGAAACCATGCACAAAAACTTCAGAGTGGCTCTTCAATTTTTAATGGTGACAGGGTGCGAAATATGATGGAATAATAGTCAAATGACAAACTACTTGACTTTATTTGGTCAAATTTCACCATTTTGAATTTAAAATATAGGCTCTTATTTGTGTGATTCATGTAATTCATAACTGAATGCGAAGAGACAAGAAGTATTTTTCCGGTTTGCATTTTCAACATAGGCATTCGAATAACGGGCGTTTACATGACACCGTTTCAACTAAAAATGAAAAACTTTGTATGCATTTTGAATGTTCATGTACACGACAACAGCGTTTTGGGGGCCTGAAAATGCAAGCTTCTGAAAACGGGGTTTTAAAGTGCAAGTTTTTGAAAACAATACCTTTTTCAACTCTGTGTAAACTACAAAAACATGAATTTGTGAAAACTGTGACATCATGCGCATTATGTGTTCAATATATAGGCGCATGCTAGTTTTTCTTTACAAAGTGACATTGCCAACTGCTGGCCTAGCATGCATAATACAGAGTTTTTAATAGTTTTTGCGGATCCATGTGAACGGGATCATTTTGATAATGTTGTCGTCCAGTACATTTAAAAATACAAATATTTGCAAAGAGTTCAAAATGATTACTTTACAAAAATTATTCTTGTGCTACTGTTTTTCTTTCTCTTCCCTAAATCTATTCAAATCTTTTTTTTAATTGAATTCCTTTAAATAAAAAGACAATTACCATTGGGGTATTTTTAAACCAAACAACCATCCAACCCAATGTTTAAGATATAGTTACAGCCTTGGAAAGAAGTATTAATAAAGAATAAAGAATAAAGAATAAGTAGGTGCGTTCTTTTGAAGTGTACATAAAACTTCACAAAAACATCTTGTGAACCAAATACGGAATCAAATGTAAACAAGTCATTACAAATTAACCAAAGCTCTGTTGGTTTATGCAGGTCAACCTTGACGTCAGTCTCAGGGTTGGGTGAACAACAAACTGGACTTTAGTGAACCTGTTTCAGATTAAATTGTTCAGGAGTGGTGTAACACATGATGGAGAGAGAAGGGAGTGATAGAGAGAGGTGTGTGTCATGTTAGTTCTTCTTTGAAAGATGTTGTGGTCTTCCGTTTGACCCTGGGGCTGAGCTGTGCTTTGAATCAGCACTGTGTGTGAAGTATCAGACATGTTTAGACAGGGAAACTCATCCCCTAACTGCAGGGTTTCGTCTCCCATTGATGAGATTCCAGAAGAGATGGACGCAGTCTTGCTCTTATGAATTTGAAGATGTTCAACGAGTTTGATTACAAGTCTATATGATTGTGGACAACAGAGGGGGGTAAAAAGACTAAATAATGAATATAATTGTGCACAGATATTTATTTATCTGATAAAAGATAAATATTTATTTGATAAAAGAAGTTAATAAATGCAAATAGAAATGCAAGGAACATTTCTTATTATCAATGTTGAATATACTTTCCTGATTTAATTTTTTTCTGGAAACCATGATACACCCCCACTCAAAAGTTTGGGATAGTTAAGATAAAATAGAACTTATTACATATTTTTATTGATCAAGGACACATTAAATTGATCAAAAGTGACAGTATATACATTTATGATGTTACAAAAGGTTTCTATTTTAAATAAACGCTGTTCTCTCGAACTTTATTCATCCAAACTATTAATATTCAAATAGAAAACAAGTTATTTTAAATTGTAATAACATTTCACAATATTGTTTTTACTTTATTTTTGATCTTTTGAACTTCTTTCAAAACATTAAAAACCTTAATTTCAAACATTTGACATTATATATATTTTTTTCCATTATGTTTGGTATTATTGTTCCTTTAGAGAGAAAGACTGTGTGAATCCACCAGCGGGAGGTGATCAGAGGCATAGCTGTTTTGTCAGCAGTTGACAGCAAAGTCATCATATTTGACATTCAATTACAGTAATGTGTGGGAGGCAATAGGTGTACAGAACAGCAGCTTCTGGCCTGTCAGTAAAAGGCAACCTGCGGTCTAGGATGCAGATGGTGAAGCAGATACACACGGAAGCAACTGTCCAATAATGAGCCACATCAGCTGATATGCCATTAAAAATAACAAGAGTTAATCCAGCCTCTGATGTGGTCAGATTCTGCAAATCCTGATTGAGCTCTGCCAAACCAAACAGGTTTGATATCCACCTCTAGTTCAGTGGAACGTTGTTACATCACCGCATGCACAGTGTGGGGTCAGTAAGTTCTTTCTTTTTTTCTTTCGTAATGAAATTATTACTTCTATTCATTAAATTGCTTAAAAGTGACTAAAGACATTTATAATGTTACATATTTCAACAACCTTTTTTAAACTTTCTATTAATTAAAGAATCCTGAAAATATCATGTTTTCCACAAAACTATGGAGAACAGATGTTTTTAACATTAATAATATTAAGAAATGTTCCTTGAGGAGCAAATCAGCATATCAGAATGATTTCTAAAGGATCATGTGACGGTAATGACGCTGAAAATTCATTAAACACAAAAACGTTAAAAACTTTTGAATAGTAGTGTATTTTGTATACAGCTGCCTATGATTTAGAGAGAAGACAACACAGGAAAAAGTACATGTAGGAAATTCTCTACATGGCAGGTAATTCTTTTCTTAAACTGAACTTAAACTGTAACTAAATTACTACAGCATTTTCATCAAATTGGAAGCAAACTGGAAGCTTAACCCACTTTATCCTACTGTTACATGACATGAATCAAGCTGCAAATGTTTCCCTGCATATTTGACAAATTTCCCTTTTTTCCCCATCTGCGCTGGAGCAACATCAGAAGTGTGCAGAAACCATTTTGGATTTTATACACATAATAAAATAACAGAAGACGTTCATAAATCACAAACACTTATTGATTTTATTTGGCTATACAATCCTTGAGAACAGATGAAAGGCAAAATACCAAATAAAGAAATGAAACATTTCTTAATTGAAGTGATGGTGGTGTAAATCAATTATTTTGGTCTGTCTTTCAGCTGAAGGCTGGACAATTCCAGCTTGCTGCTGCAGAATCGTAAAAACATCAATAAATGCAAAAAGTGAAATTTGACAAAAACACTGACTGATCTGTGCATTACCAAATTTCAACATTAAATGTAATCAAATGTTCGTAATTAAAATATTTATTAAATCTCCATCAATAGACATGATCTTTTCCCACATTCCTAAAAGATCAGTAATACAGTCTGTTCATAAACAAATAGGTGGATGTGATAGTCACTGCGTCGTATGATTTCCTCAATGCATTTTATTAGGAGGCATTAAAGCATACTGTCCTCAAACCAATGGTGATTCCACTGGTTATCTCATGGGTATAGACATGTAACAGGCGTGACAGACAAACCGGCAGCCCAAAATGGCTGTGAAAAACGTTTCAGAGACTGATGCTCGACTCTCTATTAAACACTGTCCGGTGAACGCATGACATTTTGCCTTATTCGACAAAAGCCATTTGTCTACGCATCCACCCAATCACAGGAGAGGGGAAGACTGGGACGAGAGTATGAAAGCCTGGATGGGAATAAAGTGCTCACACGGGTGGAGGTAGGGGGCACACTACAACACTCACTCTTCTGCTGGGACTTCGTATCCTCACAAACGTCAATCCTCACTGTCCTGGAGTGTGAGAGTGTGTCTGTACACAGGAGAGTCAGAGACCCAGAGATTTGCGCACAATCTGCTTAGCTAGTCGATTGAACTGCTCTCTGTCCTCACGCCACATCTTAGAGGCGTCCACGTTTGCGCCGCTCTCATCATTGGGCTCTGTAGGAGCAAATGGATCATTATTTACAATTAATTAAGGATAGGCACTGATGAGATTAAATTATAAAAGGTATTAAAACATGCATAAAAAAGTATATATACTCAATATATATAATACAACATAACCTTTAAAACGTGCAGCGTTTATCTATATATGATCTCATCATCATTGAGATATATCGTTGATCTCTCAGGAACCACTTTAAGGCAAGAAGGATCGAGACAACTCAATTGTGAAAAAGTTTCTTCATCACTAAGTGAATGGTGACTGACCGGCAAGCATGCTGACCACAGACAGCAGGATCTTCTCCACGCTCTGCACGGGACTCCACCTCTCAGCGCTGCTCTCATAGCCCATGGGGTCATCACCGGGTGCATGCAGGATTGAGATACACACACGTCCATCTGGATAGACTACAAAAAAAAACAAGTTATGAAGTTCTGTTATGAGTTTTCTGTTGCCCTTTGTCCTCTAGACATCTTTGCTGTCTTCATTGCCGGTTGACTGAATACATTTGAATAAACTTGCGACTTGATTATATCTGCATTTTTGTCTGTGACTCTCTTTTGTGCAGCAGCTGAAACAAACTGACTCTAAATGGTGGATCAATTCACTGCATTTCATCCCACATAGTGAACTACTCTCCCAATTCATTATAAAAAGGCCATGAAAAGAGTTGACGAACAGATGTCAGGGCCCTCAAAGGATCAAAAGAACATCGATTTCTGCTAAAATTGTCTAGCACACAAATAAAGATGAGATTTTTTAACCCTGGATCAGGCCTGAATGAAGCCACCCCCGCACTGCACGGTATCAGCCACTCAACAGCACAGCTGATGTTATCTCCTCTTTCTCTCCACAGATGAGGACAGTGATCAGAATCTGAGCCGTCCAGCTCTGATAACCGCCTCCAGAGCCCCGGCTCCATCAGAGGACAGCAGGCTGGTCTGCTGCTATCTGTGGCCTGCAGGAAGACCTTTATCTGGGCCCACTTCCCTGTCCACACATCCACCAGCAGGACCAGAGGAAATGCCCTAATCTTTACAATCGGTCGTCTTCTTCGATTAATCTATCGATTATTTTCTGAATAATGAATTCATCCTTTGGTTAATTTACCAATAAATAATAACCAATCATTTTGCAATAAATAATAACAGTAACTAATCTATGTATGAACTTTTACCTAATGATATTAATCATCACAAAAGATAGTGGAGGCCTAATTAGGAAAGGTGTTTACTATGACACTTTTGGGGATTTACATCAGCAATTGCTTACAAATGCAAAATCTGAAATGTTTAGTTCATTCAGGAGATTAAAGTAGCTGCTTGAATATGTTCATTCAGCTGATTGATCAAACAGCTGAAGTCACAACCACATTCTAACTAACTAACAAAAGCTGTAGTGATAGTATCAAACATGGCAGTGTCCATTAAACCGTGAACTTTTAAATAAATGAGCGCGTAATTAAATAAATGAGTCCAATTGAGGTGTGAGTTCATCCATTATACATTTTAAATAACCAACAACAGCGTTTAATGCTTTGTAAGCGGTTGCAAAAGTGCTGTATGAACGCAGCCGTATTAAGCGCAAAATATGGGACTGACAACCATTTTCTAGAGCTATATAAAAATTCACTATTATAGTCCAAATACTTGGGCTGCAGTCTCATAATTTTGAGGTAGAAAAGCCCCAGGATGTTTTCTTTTCAGATGCTCCTGGATAGAAGATGTGCTGCTGTGGGTGAACTATCACGGCAGGCCATTTCAGTATCACAGAGCGTGCAGAGCACCATTTTATTCAGTCTCTGTTTAAAAAAAAATGTCCATACTTTAGATCAGGCTCGATATTTTTGTAATAACAGCTGGAAGTCAGTATGCCCGGGAACCTCCATCATTGGTGAACATAAATAGCGAGACGAATCGACGCATTGCACGCAAATCAACTAATTTACACGCATCGTTTCAGCCCTAGCCCTAACCATAAAGAAACTTTGGGACAGTCTACACTCTTCTACGTCTATGGACTGTAACTGCATTAAGTGTTTCTCAAACCTGCTCCTGGAGGCTCCCCAACACTGTAAATCCTAAAATGATTGGTTTTGACTGTTGAAGGGATAGTTCACCCAAAAATGTAATTACTTATTCACCCTCAAGTTGTTGCAAACAACGAGTTTCTTTCTTCTATTGAGCAAAAAAGAAAATATTTTGGTAACCAGACAGTTGACGGCCCCCATCGACTTCCATTCAAGGAACACAAATACTATGGAAGTCAATGGATGTCGTCAACTGTCTGGTTACCAACATTCTTCAAAATATACATTTTTTGTTGTTCAATAGAAGAAAGAAACTCAAAAAGGTTTGGAACACCATAAGGATGAGTAAATGATTTTCATTTTTGGGTGAACTAGCCCATCCCTTTAAAAAATTCAGTTATAGCATCATTACTCCAGTCTTTAGTGTCACATGATCCTTCAGAAATCATTCTGATAGGCTGATTTGCTTCTGAAGAAACATTTATTATTATTATTATCAATGTTGAAAGCAGTGATGCTTAATGTCTTTGTAGAAACCCTGATTCTTTAATGAATAGAAAATTCAAAAGAACCGCATTTATTTAATAGAAATCTTTTGTAACATCTTTACTGTCACATTTGATCAATTTAATGTATCCGTGCTGAATGAAATTATAAAGTATTAGTTTCTAAAAATAAAATCATACTGACCTCAAACTTTTGAATGGTAGTATATATAATGTATAATATATATTTTTAAATAATTTCCATAATTTAAGTTTAAAGACTCGAGACTTTATTTTAAAATTTAGACACAGAACTGTAATTTCCTTTTCTGTGTCACGTTATTTGATTTACATAATAACTTAGAGCGGTTAGAAATTATTTGAATTCAATGTGAAAATATAGTGAGCCTGTGTGTTTTTAATACATGTTAGATGTGAAACACGCTCCAGATTTAAATCAAGGCTAATGAAAACATTATGTTGTGAACATTGTTTATCCGCCAATTACTTTAATAATTAATTATATAACAATACTAAAAATAATTTCTAATGTGAATATTTTGTTATAAATAACTGTAACATAAAACTTAACTGAATTGAAGCAATCTGACATTCATGAATATTTGAGTCACCAGACCCCACGTACACTGTCTGAATGCTGAATGTGTAGTCCAGAATAAAGACCACTCACTGTTTGGATGGAACATGTCACAGGTGAACCTCATCTTGGGGGGGCTGAGGGGGTAGTCTGAGGGGAAACTAAGGATGGCAGGGAACACACCGCCCTCAAAACATGTGTCCTCTGGTCCCCTAAAATAAGAAACCAAGAAACAATTTTAGAGAGTGCTGCAATATATCCAGACAAGCAGGACCGCCATTTATTCATTTGTATCATTTAATGCTTTGTTCTAAAGCTCAGAGCTAATAAGAAACAATGAACTGAAGCATTCCAGTAGTGACCCCTCGACCCCCCTAAGCAGCAGCTATAATGTCTGGATAAGCTATTACTGTAATGCCCGCAAATCCCTAGCATTCAGTAGTTTTATTAGAAATTTTAAAGCACATTTACACAGGCAACTTTTCAGAATGATTCATTCCGAAATTCATTTTTCAGAATACAGTAAAAATCATTAACATCAGGAATTAGGTGAACCTACAGAAGAAGTCATCTCTCAAAAAAAAAAAAAAAAAGACAACGCAAATTAATAATCCAGTCTAACGGCATTTTTTGGACAAACAATATTCCAATGTATTCCAAAAGTTTATTTGCGAGAATCACTTAAAAATATGAGGCAAGTGAAAACATTTACAATCTTCCGCATAAAATACATATACTTAAACAAAAAATAAACCTATTAAAACAATCACAATCATAAAATCACACAACTTCATAAATCTGAATGATCTACTGACAGCATTGGCAGAACTTCATAGAATCATGCTCAAAGGCCCATTTAACATGCAAATCTCTTTCTGTTTACTTATCCAGCTGTCTATCAAATACTGTTTCTATGGGCAGATATTGATCGGTAATCATGATGAGGAGCGCATCAAACGAACACAGTTCCGTATCTGTGGAACAGCTGTCGGGGAGTTGCTAGGGACACTGTTCCTTATTATGCTTGGCAATTAGTTTCACTTAAAAACTTATCAGTCAAAACCACTGATCTAACCACCAGTTTGGTTTACCGGAGGACACATTGTTTGGTCTTATCAGTTATCATCACTTTTTCCATGTGTTATGATTCTGCGAGTAACTTGTCTCATGCTTAATCTACAAACGACACCTCAATTTTTCAGCTGCTGAGGACAGGTGTGCTATTACTTTTCTTAATAATAGGACATTTTTGTCAGTTCATTATAAGCATGCACTGCAGTTATGTCGTCTGCTGCTTTAAATGCTTGAGCTCAGGATGGATTCTGATTGGCTGTCAATGTTTTTTTTTTTTATCATTCATCAGCTGGGGGAAAAATGATTGTGAAAGAGATTCCATCGGTATCGATTATCTGTGGCAATCATTATAGTTGTGGTCTATTGTTTTGGGAGCATTCATATTCATAATAATTAAGAAAAATGTATTTTTATCGTATATTTTTATTTTCTTTAACATTTTATTGTCTGTTTTCTGTCAGTACACTGCAAACTAAATGGATTAATAAGAATAATAAAAGATTTACTATAGTGAACGAGCGAATCAAGCTATGGCCCTCTCTGCTGGGTCACACTAGACATGGCAGAGAAAATCTGTTTGAATTGAAACAGTCACTAAAATTTCAAGAAACACTTTTTCTCACCCACACTGAGCAAATTAACCAAATAACAATAATAATAATGAAAACAAAACAAAACAAAATAATACTTACATAATCAAAGCCTCCCATTCAAAGAAATTCTCCTCATTTACAGGCCCTGTATGGATGAAATGAGTCTCAGTCAATATTCTTATCCTAGATAAATCATTAGATAAGTTACTCTACAGCAGGGTTTCTCAAACTCGGTCCTGGAGGGCCACTGACTGTCCTGCACAGTTTAGCTCCAACCCTGATCAAACACACCTGAGCGAGCTAATCAATGTCTTCAGGATCACTAGAAACTCACAGCTAGGTGTGTTTGATCAGAGTTGGAGCTAAACTGTGCAGGACAGTCAGTGGCCCTCCAGGACCGAGTTTGAGAAACTCTGCTCTACAATAAAACCAGGTTAATGGAGCAGTTTAAGTAACTGCCCTATTTCATACCTGCCACAATCCCCTCTGGAGGGTTGAGAGTTAGTTCTGAAAAAAAGAAGAAAAAAAAGATAAAATAGCTGTATTCATGTAAATATGCTGAACAGTAAATACATATAATAAAAATCATCATCATCACAGTTTATTTCAGTGACAGAACTAGACTAAAGAAATTAGTTTCGGAATACAGTTTCAGTTTATTGAGTGCGACTTCTGTTGCCTTACATCCTATTAATAATTCATACTGTCATCATATGTCAGCGAAGTTCTGGAAGTAACGTTATCTGTGTCTGCTCGAGGGGACAACCGCAGCCAAACTGTTGCTACCAAAACAGTGTAAAATCCACAAGTCACAAGAACTAGCAGTGCGCTGCCTTTTAAATGTAACTTAATTGCCAATAAGTGACTTACGTTTGTATTCGGCCATGAGTCTTTTTAAAGCTGTTCCAGCCATTTTACAGCCTGGTCTAGAAAGAAGTTGTTTTGGCACGAAGGGTGACGACAACTGACACGATGAAAAGGCTTGTCCTTCCGGGACAAAAGCGACCAAAGAGTTTCGCATGCGAAAGATTTGCCACTCCACCTTCACTTCCGCATGACGTCAGGTGGCTGTCCACGTCATCTTTCCACTGACATAACAGATCAAATTTGACTTTAAGTTGGAAAAAAGGACTAAAGCAACACCCTGAAACTCTCTTAATTACTTGCAATATATGTTGATTAACCACATAGAGTTATTTATTTATGTATCTCCTTCGACGATGTGATGCTTGGATTTATGGTGTTTGTGTTAAACAATGAAAATGCTTTTTTAAAGAGGCATTCTAAAGGTTAAAAATCTACTTTATTTTAAGAAATGTATTATTTGATTTTGAAAACCAATATGAAGATCCTCTAATGTCCCTGGCCAGAGTGGAATGGCTAAGTATTAGTCCAACTGTGCGTAGTAAGCGCAAACTGACCTCTAGCGGAAGCGTCTGAGAAGTGCAGAAGGGTTTCAATGGCAACCATCACAGAGTTGAAAAGCGGTGAGCTGATACTCAAAAATTGCAATAATGCCTCATATAATAGTGGTTATGGTTATTTGGACAGTTTTTTTATTTCAAGTCTACCGTCGTCACGTTTCATATTAATGTTGTTAACGTTATATGTTTTCCAAAGCACCACATTTCTCCACAGTTGTTGTGTAGGTTAGCCCAGCTGAGTGCAGTCTCTCTCTCTCTGTTTCTCACATTAATAATCTACTGCTGTCTCTCTCTGCTCTCACATGAATCGTCTCTATAGCCTTAAAGGAGACGCTGGAGGCCCGTGGGGTGCTCGGGCAGCTGAAGGCGAGGATCCGGGCGGAGGTGTTCAGCGCGCTGGATGACCAGAACACGCCGCGCCCGCCGCTGTCGCACGAGAACCTGCTGATCAATGAACTGATCCGAGAATACCTGGAGTTCAACAAGTATAGACACACTGCATCAGTGCTGACCGCAGGTGAGCAGATGAGCCCTGCAGGAAGACCATGTGCACGGTCACTCATTATACACATATCAAAGGGTTAACTTTGTTCACCCAAAAATATAAAATATCCCATAATTTACTCACCCTCAAGCCATCCTAGGTGTATATGACTTTCTTCTTTCAGCCAAACACGATCGGAGTTATATTAAAAATATCCTGGCTCTTCCAAGCTTTATAATGGGAGTGACTAGTACATGAGTTTTTGAAGCCCGAAAAAAGTGCATACATCCATCATAAAAATCCATACGGCTCCAGGGGGTTAATTAAGGCATTCTGAAGCAAATCGAAGCAATGAGTTTTTCTAAGAAAAATATTCATATTTATAACTTTATCAACTATAATCACTGGCTTCCCGTAATGGTCATATGCGAGTGTAGTTCCGGCAGAAGAGTGACCTCTGACCTGACGCATGACGATGATAAAGCAAAACAAAACACTGGTCATTTATTCGAAGTCTAAAACAAGTCTACTACTCTCACCTAAGCTTATGCTACTCCTACATCCTACATCATGCGTCAGGTCAGAGGTCACTCTTCCGCCGTAACTCGACTCGCGTTTACCGGAAACTAGTGATTATGGTTCATAAAGTGATAAATATATGGATGTTTTTCTTACAAAAAACGCATCGCTTAACCCCCTGGAGCCAAACGGATTACTTTTATGTTGGATGGATGCGCTTTTTTTGGGATTCAACATCTCATGTACTATTCATTCCCATTATAAAGCTGGGAAGAGCCAGGGTATTTTTTTTACATTTCTCTGATTGTGTTTGGCAAGAAGAAAGTCATATACACCTAGGATGGCTTGAGGGTGAGTAAATTATGGGATCATTTAAATTTTTTGTGTGAACTAACCCTTTAATATAAAATGCATTATAAAAACAAACCTTTGAAGTTTGATTTCTTTAAAATGATGTATCAGAATCAGGTCAGCCTGAAGTTCCCTTGGACCGTCAGTTCATGGCCAATGAGCTCAATGTCGCAGAAGATTCAAGTGCCAAAGCAGTGTAAGTATGATTGTGACAAATAAGTAAAACTTTATTCATAGAGCACTTTTTAAAGTAGCATTTACAAAGTGAATTACAGTGTACAGTACAAGCCTCAACAATAAGGAGGCTCAGGGTCAGTGTGATGGACTGTTACTTTACCTATTGTAGTGCATTCAGATACAAAATACAAAATAAAAGCATGCTATCAAAACAATTCAAGAAGTAAGTAAACCGTATAGAATAAAACAATTACATAGTATTTGACGGAACAGTTAAAAGACCAGCTTCGGATGAACGGAGATCACACGTTTGGGTGTAAGGGCTTAAGATCTCTGACAATTTTGAGGAGCCGTATGGAAAGCCTTACAGGTAAGAGAATTTTAAAATCAGCACGAAACCTGACAGAGAGCCAGTGTTAGGGTTAGTTAAAATGTTGGCAGGTCAAACATGCACATGTTGGGAGATACAAGAAAATAAAACTGACTGAGTAAATATAAGAAGTACTAGAAAGTTAATAGAAATTAAAACAACGAGAAATGTAAACGCAGAACAAAGTAAGGAGAAAATGAAAGAAGTCAAAGGTACAATATGCAAGATTTTCTGCCGCTAGAGGGCACTACATTCCAAACAACAACAACGGCGTAGCTTGATGACGATGTGAAGGAGCGTGGAATGATGGGAACTGTCGTTTTAAACTCCACCGTGGATGTAAATCAGTCAGACGGGAATCGAAAAATCATGTTCATGGATGAGGTTAAGTTTTATTTTTATAATGACATGCTTTTTGTGGCGAGGGGGGCGTGGTTCAGCGCGGTCTGTAATGGGAGAGAGAAGAGACGAGCGGGAGGCAAGTAGGTCAAGTACAAATGACGAACACCTGTGTCTTATTGTTGTGATCCGCGTGGAGAGACCGCTTATAAGCCGCGCGCTGGAACGAGAGAGAGACTGAAGAGAAAATTGGACGCAGAGAAAGAAAACCGGTGGATCCGAGCTCTCATTTTTGAACTGTTTTGTGCCGTCGCGGTTACCACGGTATGCGCTGTGCGCGACTTTTGTTTGTTTTGCTTTATTTTAATAAAGTACGAGTCCCAGTCACGCCGACCCGTCTTCTTCCTTCCTGACTCTTGAACCTCATCACACCTTTATTTCATTTAAATGAATTAACCGCAAGAAAAGTAAGGTTTAAAGGGATACTCCACTTTTTTCGGAAATATGCTCATTTTACATCTCCCCCAGAGTTAAACAGTTGAGTTTTACCGTTTTAGAATCCATTCAGCCGAACTCCGGGTCTGACGGTACCACTTTTAGCATAGCTTAGCACAGATCATTGATTCTGATGAGTCCAGTAGCATTTCTTTCAAAATGACCAAAGAGTTTCAATATTTTTCCTATTTAAAACTTGACTCTTCTGTAGTTAAACCGTGTACTAAGATCGACGGAAAATGAAAAGTTGCGATTTTCTAAGCCTATATGACTAGGAACTACTCTCATTCCAGCGTAATAATCAAGGAACTGTGCGGCTGTACCATGAGTGCAGCAGGCGTAATGATATGACGCAGCGCCTGAAAATAGGTCTAATAGGTTAGACAAACTTAGTCCCGGTCACGTTGGAAGAAGTTACCGAGCTGGGGACTATTTTCAGGCGCTGCGTCATATCATTACGCCTGCTGCACTCATGGTACAGCCGCACAGTTCCTTGATTATTACGCTGGAATGAGAGTAGTTCCTAGCCATATAGGCTTAGAAAATCGCAACTTTTCATTTTCCGTCAATCTTAGTACACGGTTTAACTACAGAAGAGTCAAGTTTTAAATAGGAAAAATATTGAAACTCTCTGGTCATTTTGAAAGAAATGCTACTGGACTCATCAGAATCAATGATCTATGCTAAGCTATGCTAAAAGTGGTACCGTCAGACCCGGAGTTCGGCTGAATGGATTCTAAAACGGTAAAACTCAACTGTTTAACTCTGGGGGAGATGTAAAATGAGCTTATTTCCGAAAAAAGTGGAGTATCCCTTTAATACTAAATTGGTTATCATAGATGTTACTGTATGTCGAATTCATTGTTGTGATAACGCGGCGCAGTTTTACGTGTTCTAAACAATTGTTGTAAAAGTACATTCGAACATACCCACATCATTTGCCAAAATACTGATTAATCTTTATGTATAACACATGCTATATTTATTTACATGGCCAGAAACACCAGACGTGATAAACAATGTCAATAAACTAGACACAAACCTAAAGCAATAATACTTCCCTTACATAAACATAACTATTACCGAATGCTACATTTGGAAAATATTAAATTAAGCATGCTTTGTCGACAGAACCAGCTGCAATCAGTAAAGAATAATTGTGTTCCATGACGACTGCACGAAACAAGCTAACGTTTGTTGCTTGATAGACGCTACAACTACAACTTCCGCATTTGTCAAGGACTCCACGCAGTGCGAGCGGAAACCGAGGGTAACGCGGATATGACGCAATTGACTGGCGACTCCCAGCTCTAACGCCCCGTTTCCTTGGTTAAAATCGCAATTTTCTCACGATTTAAAAATAGTTGGAAACATTTGGGATATTGTAAGTAATCAACTTAACAAAATATATAACACTGGCCTTGAGATTATGGGATATTTTAATGCAAAATTCTTACATATTGTACCTTTAATAAGTAAATAAGAGTTCTTTGAGTGTGATACTTTATAATAGTGCAAATTGAGTCTGATTATGAGATCCTCTGCTTGGGACCATGTAGTGATTCAAATCTGACTTGACACTTTCAGCAAGGAATGTTGGCGCAACACCATTAAGACATTTAAAAATGTAATAAGAGGGTTGTTGTAATCAGTTCTGCAAGACACAAGCAGAGTGTGATGTGATTTAAGTGCTGGATGTGATTCCTGTCTAGTACGAGGAAGCATTCTTGTTGCTGCATTCGGAACTCATTATAAGTGTTTGATAGAGATTTTGGGTAAGTCAGCCAAAACACTACTCCAGTAGTCAAGTCTAGATGTAACTAACACATAAATGAGTTTCTTGCTCAGACCAACATATATGGTGTTACTCGAATACTCACTCTTACCACCAGAAACACTTTATCTAAACTTTTATTCATTGCATATTTAAGGAATAGACCACCCCAAAAATAAGACTTTGAACTTTTTTCTTCTGTGAAACCTGAAAGTAGACATTTTGGAAGAATGTCCATGCTGCTCTTTTCCGTACAATTAAAAGTGAAAATTACTTGCCCTCACTTCGTCCCAAACCCGTAAGACTTTAAATGTATAAAAGCCTAAATTCGATCTGTTCATCATATAAAACGATCGAGTCTCTTCAGAAAATTTGGAACAAACCACTTAATTCATATGAATTAGTTTTACGATCTCTTTATGAACTTTTTGAAGCGTCAAAGTGGTAGTTGCGTGGACTTTCCTCATATTTAATTTAAAATATTTTTACTTGTGTTTCAAAGATGAACGAAAGTCTTACGTGTTTGGAACGACACGAGGGTGAGTAATTGATGAATGATCCCTTGAATGGTCACCAGGGGCTTCAAGCTCTAAAAACTGCATTTTCATCTTTGGGTGAACCATTCCTTTATGCTTTTTGTATTGCTCTTTCTTCCTGTTTTTAGGCCATTGATGTATGGATTGCTCCATCATTTCCTCAGCAGTAAAGAAGAGCACAAAGGAAAACTCTTCCTAAAAGGCTCAGCAACAGTGCATTCACAAGAACCACATGGCCATCTCAATGCAGAGTCATAACCCTGATGGGTAAGAAAGGGCTTGAGTTTGACTTTGCTTGTTTTGTGTAAATTTGTGTAAATCTGAAAAGCTTTCATCCCATTCAGCTGCTTTTTGTGTTTCCAGCTCTGCAGTCATCAAGAACCAACATACAAGAGGATGTCATATGATCACAGATAGAGATAGTGAGGGCACAGTTTCCATTAAAGAGGCCAAAATATTCTGTCACTCTGGTTTTAGATACTGAATATATCTACATTTCATTTTTTTATGTTGTTTTTTATATTCATAGTATTAGTTATTCAGTTTAGGTTCTTAAGAAAAATACAGTCCGTTACAAAATAGTCATATTCCTCATGTATTAAATGTAAATAGTCTTGAGATCTGTTTAACTGCTTTTGAATTTGATGTGTTTGTATCCTTTTCTTTTCAATTCTGCACATGCAATATTAAATTTACATTTGCAGTAAAATAACAGCCTTATTTTTAGTACACATATTTGTTACTAATTTTAGCTACGTTCGCTATGACAATTATGCACATTTTGGTCATTTCTGCAGTCTGGGTTGAAAATGTTAGCTAATCTTAAGATAAGTGCTTTGAGTGCTCATCTTAAATGGCAGTACATTAAAGAACTGTCAAAACAAGCCCAGATTGTGAGATAGCTTCATGAGTCTTTCTGGTAAAGCCCCAGGTCCTTGAACTTTGAACGTTCTTTCTTTTGATTGGTTTTCATCCTTCACTCTCTTTTCATCTTGCCAAAGCCAACATATCTAGGAATGACATTTGAACTACAGTTTCTTGTTTAAGCTACTCTCTTTTTTTCGAACCTTTGACTGTCTAATTAATTGTCTGTATCATCAGAAAGTACTTGTACTTCAGAAGAAAGAAAAAAAAATCTCCTTCTTTAATTTGAGTGCTTCTATTGAGAAACTTTTAAGACTCTCAGTTGTGTTGTACTATGTTTGGTTTTCTTTCACCTCAAAACAGCACAGCTCACAAACATTGTAAACATCATCAGTTGCCAAGTTCTTCAAGTTTACACTTATTCCTTAAAAGGTAAGTCACTTCATACTCACTCAATACTTCACTTGATAGCTTTTTGCACTGATTATCATCACAGATAAGGGGTAATAAAGCACTTAGTTGATGAAATTTTCCCAGTGCATTGTCCCGATACATTTTCTTTCAGTAGAAGGTTATCATCAACAGATAGATCATGTGAAATATTTTGAATAAATACGAGCAGCCAAATCAGCCAAATATTTGCTTCCTCTCCCGCTGCTAACTGCATTCCAACAGGGACAAATATATCCAAACATGTATGGCTCTCTAAAATGGTGTTTACATCAACATACTCGGGATTTCTTTGGGAACTGAACATGCATATATAGAGGTTGTAGATAACAGATATTTGTTCTTTATTTAAAAGAAGTTTAACTTTTTAATTCACTATATGTAATTTCCTGAATTAGTGTCTTTGGGTTCACACCTTGTAAGATTTTGTCTAGGGTGTTGACATTCTATTTTACTAATGTAGGCAAATCTTAATGCTCCAGTTACTGGGAACGGCTTCACTCCAAGTGAGTTTTTGGATGAGTCTCAGGAGATGAACAGCATGTGCCTCACTTAGCTTTAATCTAGCACATATTTCCCGTTCCCTCCTCTCCTTTAGACACACTGTCAGGACAAATAGTGTTCTTCCACTAAGGGTACAGCTAAATAGGACTTCAGCATAGGCTTTGAAGCCAAAGCAGGTATAAGTCTGCATATTGTAATTTCTTTCCTACATTTGATTGGTTTTCACTTATTGAAAATAAGGAATTGTTTAGCAAAACTATAAATTCGGTAAGCATTTACCACCTCATGAGTCATGACTTTCTTTTTGAAAGGGAAGCAAAATATTGTTGCTGCACTCCCAACTGTACAATACAGTACAATGAAAAAATAGACCTTACAAGTTCTCCATAAGACTTGTGCACTGTATTTCATGTCTTTCAAAGACATACAAGATCTTTGTGAGCATTGTTATTCACTGATAATCTTCCCTTCTGCCATAGTTTTCCTATCTTTTTTGTGTTCAAGAATATTCAAATACAGCGCACTCAAAGACCAATCATTGTTTCTTCATAATCACCAAATCTAAAAAAATGAGCATATTTGAAAGCTTTGATGAAAATATTTTCAGTATGGCTTCATAACGCTTGGAATATAGTGCACAATTTGTCACACAGACTATTTTGTCATTTTTTTTGCCTCTGGTCGCCATTACTTTCACTCTATGGAAAAGAGCAGCTTGGACATATCTCAAAATATCTCATTTTAATATCTGAGGTTAAATGATACTATAATTTGTTAAATAAAAAGTTAATAATGCACACTGTAAAAACATCCTTATTTATATTAAATATATTCATATGTGATGTCACACAAGGACTACTGGGAAAATCTTTTTACTTTTTTCACTGTGAATATTATAAGTCAGTTTTTATTTGCAAAAAAAAATAAGTTTTTCAGTAAAAACCATTTACAGTTTTTCACTGTATATATATAATAACTTACCAATTAACAGATTTTTACTGTAGTTTTAGTGAATATGTCATATCATGTGTTTTGTGAACACATGCTCAAACAAGATATTTGGGTTGCACTTTATTTGACAGTAGGCTACACAGAAAGTACTGGTTAATATAAGGTATAACTACATTAGTTAAGTTATAGGTTTAGGGGTAGGTTCAGGGTTAGTACCTAGTTATTACCCAGTTATTGTAATAGCTATAATAAGTGCAACGGAACAGCAATGTGAAATAAAATTGCAACCGGTATTTTATATGTACTGTGTTCATTATTTAGTGTCTCTGACTACACAAACTAACTGCATGATTCTCCACAGAACTAACAAACTACTAAACTCACATCTATATGTTCCTGTTTCTGCATGAGCAGGTGCAATACCTCACATTCCTTAATTGGTATTAGTCTTTGCCGGAATGAGAGTCTGCAGCTTCCTCTGAAGTTTATTGTTGGTGAGTAAACAGTCAAAAGACATCCCAGTGAAAGCCTATTTGTCTTAACAATGACACTGCTGTTGCACCATATTTAGTCACTCAATCCAAGTCTTTCGGCGTTCCCTTCTAAACACAGAATACAGTCGAGATCCCAGGCAGACCCCATTGTCCTTATATGGCACAACACAGACCTTAGTAGAGTTGTGCATCTCTCTCTCTCACTTTCACTATACCCCCACCCCCCCTTCTCTATCTGTCTCCATGACACTCTCTCTACCTCCCTTCCTTCCCTTCGCTCATCCAGGAAAGCTTGATGCTGACCAGTGACAGAGGCGCTTCTTTCTCTGCAGGCTTTGTTTCTCCTCCATCTCTCTTTTGGACCGCAGCAAGGCCTCGAAGCATACCAGCCATGGTCCTGTTCCCTGAAACATCACAGACGTGATTTACTGGACGCAATAGGAGGTTGTCCTTATATAGGAACTTCCATTAGATAGCAAGAAGCCTGTTGTGGGAATGGAGGGGACGGAATGTGATGTGCGTAGCGATAAGGGTCCCAAAAAGGATCTCATGGGATTCGCCTCGTCCAGATGTGGCGTATAGCATGTAGTCTAGCCTGGGGAATCTCTGCTTTCTTGTTTCACTCCTTCTGTTACTTTCCTCTATTCTGTATTTTAGGTATTCCTTGACAGCTCCTGCCGGTCCCCATTCACTTTCATTGAATGGAAGAAGAGAGCAGTTTGAACATACTGCAAAACATCTTCTGTGTTTCATACAAGAAAGTCATATGGTTTTGGAATAAGATTGGCATACAAAAATAATGACAGAATAAAATAAAAAAAATTGGTGAACCGTCTTTTTAAATCTGTAATTTTTCAATACTACTGATTCTGCCACAAATGTTTGTGTACTGCAACTAAATTAGCATTAAAATCCATCATATAATATGAATATAGTATCATATAATTTTAAAACTACAAACAAAGAATTGGATAATTCTAATCACTTTAAACATTATGTGAAAATCAGTTAAATAATTATTTCTAAAATGTCAACTGTCCTTCCTTTGCCTCATTTCAACCACAAGCAACTTTGTCAACTTTGGCGTGTCAAATGTGTGCAATTTTATTCCAAAAATAACATTCATTACCATCATAGAATGATATTAAGATATTAAGTAATTTAAGATGTGTGTGAAAGTGATTTACAGCAAATTAATTCAAGGCGTTTCTGCCTAAGCGAAAATGTGAGCGGATCATCAGACCGTGCACTAGGCTAATACATTTCTGTTAACTTTCATTTCTCTCTTTTCATCATTACTGCCTTCTGAAAAAGTAGAACTTACTCTAATGGGACTTTTGTTACATTTAAGTGTTTCACATTGTGTTGAAAAAGGACATTTAAACGGATGCGACCGAAAAGACTATCGTTCACCTGAAATGTCAAAACGCACTGACCAATAACAGCGCGGATCGATTGTGAGGCCCCGCCCACTCCATCCGCATCTCCGTTTAAATGATGTTCTCATGCTTTTCTGTCTAATTTGGACTGTTCGTCTTTGGAGTACCTCACTGTCGAAGGACTCTCCAAACCCTAACTTTCCAAATCGCGGCATTTCTTCATCAGCCTTGTGAGTATGCAGCGATATTACTCATACTTTATTATATATTTTATTGTACTCTTTTAGTTGTGTATGCATTGCTAACAGAGGCTTTCAGATAGGCTATGTAAATCATCTGACTGAATGCCAGTAGGCTAAGTTCATACAGTGTCAAGTGTGCGAAAAAATTGCTTGGGTTCTGAGCTGTGTGAGAAAAACAGTAATATTTCACTGAATCTCGAAACTGTCAACATTTAATTACTTTGAAAGATGTGTTTGACAGTTGTTCATTCAGTTATTTTACGCCACCATTAACCTGATGTTTTACTCAAAATTAAAATTGTCAACATTTACTCACCCTCATATTATTCTAAACTTGACTGTATGACTAATTTGTTTTCACTGAAACATAAAAATACATGAATGTCAGGATGTTAGTTCCTGACAGCCTCAGTCACCATTCACTTTCATTGCATCTGTTTTCCTTACAATGAAAGTGAATGGTGACTGTCATTCTGCCAAACATCATCTGTGCTCTACTTAAGAAAGAACTTCTAGTGGGTCTGGAACAGAATGAAGATGAGTAAATGATGACAGAATCGTATTTTATTGCACAAAGCAAAGTGTTTCAACAACTCGTGCATCTCTGACTTTCTAGTCAAAACATCATCATAAAGCTTGTGATCTTGTCTATCCATCCATTCTCTAATGCACAAGTTTGAATTCAGCTGAGTCTGTCATAGGAAATGGTTGAAGAAAGTGCGTAGAATGAGAGAAGCCGTGAGCTTGACAAACCAAAGAGTTTCCTGTTCTCCAAATATGGTTGTCAAATGCAGCTTTCTGCTGAACGTTGTGGTGAACAGCAGACAGAGTCAACTGACTGTCCTCTCGTTTCCCATTGAAGTTATGACATGCATAGACAGCAGCTAACCATAGACAATAGTGTGATGAAGTCTACGAAGAAGAATTGTGATCTTGTAACAAAGTGCAGGGGAAGTAGTCATTGACTGTGTCACCATTTATCCATTAATGTCTTGATCAGTAACATAAACATTCTTAAGAGGCATTCTGAAAGAGTAATGAGTGTCATTTTGGAAATTTAAAGAGATAATCACCTAAACATTATTACCATGTAGAATAAAAGATAATTACTCCGCCATGTCTTTCCAAAAAAAATGCTGGGTTGTTTTTCAACCCATGTTTGGGTCAAATATGGACAAACCCAGCCGCTGGTTTAAATGAACCTAGGTTTAAACTGTTTAATTTAAACCAGTGGTTGGGTTTGTCCATTATGGACCCAAACATTGAAACAACACAGCATTTTTTTTTTTTTTTTTAGAGTGGATAGTTTTCTTTCTTTTATGGAAATTTTAAAGAATCATTTGTTCACTTTTCTCAATAACATTAACTGAGCTGTAAAGCTGTAAAGCTGTAACTCATGCAGTGAAATTCACTTTTTGTGTTCCACAGAAAAAAGCAAGTCATAAAGGTTTAGAACTACATGCAGGTGAATAAATAATAACAGAGTTTTCATTTCCTATATGTGTGCCTTTTATAAATCTATATAAATCAAACTGTTGTATTACATTAGATGCATTTCTGACAGATTTTTTGGAATATCTTTTATAATAATGATAAAAGGTGTGTGCATGTAGCAGAAGTGAGTTTTAATCTGGCTTAGCAGAAAAAGGAAGTTTTACAGATATATTGGTTAGATCGTTAGACCTAGCGAGTTTTTACCAGTTTACTTGCAGCTACCCTTCAATAGTGAATCAGTTTAGCTGTGTTTTTGACTTTAGCACATTTGCGGCCTATCTTTAGGCTGCTTACCTGATTGTCACTCTAATGATTTAACACATTTCTGCATCACCTGACAGACTCCTACTTGAAATCTTGTTTATTTCTTAAAACCAGTAGCTGCACTACTGTCTTAACAGTTTAATCCACTCTTATCAAACAGTCAATGTGTGTTTTGGAGAAAAAAGGCCTTTATGGTCATTAATGGCAACATGTTGTTTAAATGTGCCTGAACTAGGAAGCATTATATTCAGTATATATTGTCATTGCAACAGCTTTAAAGCTGGTGCCGTTGACCTGGTCTGCACATCCATCTCAATATAAATGTTAAAAAAAGAGACTGAAATTACACAGCTGCTCATGAGAAAAAGAAAACCATATGGGTAGAATGAAAAAAAAAGATGAGGAGGAGTAGAGAAAAAAGGAGGAAACTTTTCACAGGACCGGGGGATCACAAAAATCCATCTGCACAACATGGTCACATGATTTTCTGGGCTTTAGGCCCACTTGGACACAGGCCAAAGACCCTGATTTTATTTTTTTTCAGAATTTCTTTGAATTAAAACACAGCCTTAATTTATTTAGGTAGGTTTTGCAGTATGTTTGCAGTGGAGCTCATGATCCATAAAGTGCAGTCTCCTGAGTCTCAAGTGCAGAAATGAAGGAGCTTCCCAAAAAAAAATAAAAAAAAGGGTCTGTGAATCTATGCAAAGGACACAGGAAATTCCAACTTTTAATTAAATCAGCTTATCATAGAGAAACTTTGTTTATTTGTCTCGCTCCCAAACGATTACAGGGCATTTAAATGACCCTTTACCCTCCCTTCCCTCTTTTTTCCAAGGGACGATTTTGCTGTCATTCGGACAAAAGAATATGGATTGAAAAACTGGTGGTAGAAAAAGGAGCAGTTAAGAGAGTCGCATTTCAGAAACTCTCATTATTGTATCTTTTAAGCATGTTAATGTCGTATAGTCTTTTTTCTACAGCACAGACTCCGAAGAAACTTCAGTTATTCTCCATGTTTTTCATTGAGCAAGTGCAACACTGGTTTTATTATGCAAATTTCATACAATTTTGAATTTAATTAAAATGTAGAATTTAATTTTGCAGTTTTTTAAGTTAACTTTTGTTAGAAAGTCAGTTAGTGGGAACAATATTTTCCTGTTTTTGTTGGGCTATTAGACCATACAATGTAAATGTACAAACAATTGGTTATAAATGGAGGAGGAAATCGGTTCATATCTAAGGCGTAGCTCGGATATTGTTTCCCAAAATTGCTTTTAAAGCTCTGTGCTTGCATGAACTCCAAAGCTGCACCTGCTGTTTGCCAACTGTACTGTACTTGAAAATACTTGTGTAAACTTCCCTATATCAGCCATCCAGAGGAAAAGAAGGGTGGGGGAAAGTGGCAGGAAAATTAGACCCCCACCAGCCTCTGACTGTCCCTGCCTAATGTTATCATTTTGGAGTAAACTGTGAGTCCGACTGGAGGCATACTATTCCCTATAAGGGCTTTGTTTGGGAGTTCACTTGCTTCTGCTGTTTAGGTGGAACGAGCGTCCACTGACTCAAAGGCAGCCTTATATGGTCATCGCAGCACGGGACCACAGCTGAGCACCAAAAGAAACAAGAAAAACAGCATTTGCTGTGGAGATTATCACATAATCATATATATTTATTTTCCCAGTAGGATATGTTTTGTACAGTTTTTGGGATTGTTTGATCAATACTGACAACATTTTTGATATTTCCCAGGCATTTTTCTCATCCTTTCATCTAAATAGTGGTTTCCCCATGTGACCTATGCAATGTTTGTTTAGGAAGAGGGTTTGTTTGATTGGTGAACTTGGCAACTTGGTACACTGTGGCAATAGTGAATTGCAACTAGGGCTGGGCGATATGGAGCAAAAAAATATATCTCGATATATTTTGCTATATCTCGATATACGATATATATCTCGATATCTTTACAAGCAAAAAGAACCCCCCAAAAATTACTGCAAAAACAAATATGCCAAATACCACCAAGTATTTTTTATTGAAGTGCAAAGAGGTAGGCAGTTCATGTAGGAACAAGTGCTTCTACGACATTTTTAAATAATATATTTTTTTATTCTTTTTTTATAATTAAAACTAACATCATGATATTTTTTTTTACTTTGAGCAATTCTGGAGCTATAATTGACTCTAGGAGCATATAAAACAAAACAGCTCCTTGGAAAAAATGAAATGTAATATTGTAGTAGTTATAAACAAAGGTTTATTTTTTAGTTCAGATTAACATTTGAGGCAATTGTAGCCTATTCATAATGTCAAAATTAAACCGATGTAATGTTACTTGAAGGCATTATAGCCTACTATTCCTGCCAAACTTCCATGGTTGCAGTTAGTGTTACTACAGTAAATCCATGGTGAGTGTTGCTGATCTGTGGACATAGTTCATTCATGGCACAATGTTTCTTCCTGGTTTCCATGTCAGCGCTGTTTGATCCGTTAATAACGGAGAAATGTGAATGTTTCTCACTAGATTTCGCAGCGATGCTATTACTTCTGTGGCGAATTCAAATGCTTTCTTTACTGGATCATTAGCGCTGTGTAACAGTGTCGCATGATCACGATCGGCTCGCGCTGCTTTGGTCCAAACTGATAAACGGTCCTTCAACCACACAATAACGAGCAGTTTCGTTCCGCTTGCATTACGTTTGCCATTTGATGTTGGGCAATGTTGTGGTCGCGCCGGCGTCTCTTACATTATGAGCGCGCTTGCCACGCGCAACGCGCCTACATTTGAAATAACACCATTTTTATAAATATAAACAATATATCGATATACGATATGTCAAAATCCATATCGTGTTTAAAAAATATCTCGATATATTTTAAATATCGAGATATCGCCCACCCCTAATTGCAACCACATCCAAAAATCATCCACAAAGTGTTTGTTGGATGTTACATATTCCATTGATAATTGGCCATTACACTGTCTAATGACGTTAGATGACTCTAATCAGATTCTGTTTTGAGTTACATGAATCACTTAAATGACAGCCTATATTTTTCAATTTAAAATGGTGACTTACTGTATGATTTAACAAAAAATTTGTCGTTTAGTTGCTCACATCTTACCTCGCACTCTTTCACCAAAGCGTCATGCTGGAATTTGTGTATGGTTACTGTGAACAGTAAAGCCTGGTTTCTTTTATTTGATTTGCCAACTCAACCAATTAGATTTTGACAAAAAATACACCTCAATGGGGGGGACACCTCAATGTCTGTGGTGGTTACAGCCCTGCCTTTTGCAACTTGTATTTAATTAAAGTCTATTGCACAGATCCAATATTTTTTGCCAATATTGTTTACATTTAGAAGTAAAACGTGTTTAAAAATCTGTTTTCCTCTTAAATTTGTAGTTGTCTTAACCCAGAACCAAAATGACGAAAAAGGGCTTGAGTGAGGACGAGAAATTCCTTTTCACGGACAAAGACTTCATTAACAGCCCCGTCGCACAGGCAGATTGGACAGCCAAAAAGCTGGTGTGGGTCCCCTCTGAGAAGCATGGTTTTGAGTCGGCCTGCATCAAAGAGGAACATGGTGATGAGGTCCTGGTGGAGCTGGCGGACAACGGAAAGAAAATCACAGTCAACAAGGATGACATCCAGAAGATGAACCCACCCAAGTTCAGCAAGGTGGAGGATATGGCGGAGCTCACCTGCCTGAATGAAGCGTCTGTTCTGCACAACCTGAGGGAGAGATACTACTCTGGGCTCATCTATGTAAGTATGCCACAGTAATATTAAAAATAATAATAATTGCATAGTAAATTATAATAAACATGCTCTCTAATTTATAAAGTTGACTTAGTGACTGACGTGACTTTTTTTGGTATCGGTTCATTTATTAAAAAATACACTGAAATGCAATTCATACACACAGTGACTTAAATACACCACTTATATGATAAGCTTATTTTTAATTTCTAAACTAAAAATATCAGAGTGATACAACTGACAAGATATCATAAAAGCCTTGAAAGGATGAAATGATTGAAAAGAAACCCTTAAGTACCTTATTTTTGATACAAGCAGTGAAGCAGTATTGTTAAAACATTAGTAATATATATATCACACTTTACACTCCCGTGTATTCAAGGTGCAAGAAAAATATGTTATTTTTGGTTACACCACATTACATTTTTAGAGTCATTAAAATGTTGAAAATGTTATAAATGTTTCAAGCTCAAATGAAACCAACATATATTGGAGTATATTTTTTATTAATATTCTTATTCATTGTCACGAACTGCTCTGAGACACAAAGGTTGAGGATCCAAATGCAGTATTTATTTAAAGGGTTATCCACAATCGTAATCCAGATCCAGGCAAGGGTCGTACACAAACAAACAATCCAAACAATAACAGATAAGGGCTGAGGCAAAGAGAGAATCACGAAAACCATGCAGGAGACGGGAGAAACAGGATGCAAACATGCACAAAAATGCAGTGACACACATACAAGACTTCACAAGGAATGAATGAGTGTACATGGTTTAAATAGGCTGAGACTGACAAGGTAATGAGACGCAGGTGGGTGCAATCAGGGATGATGAGTCCGGGCAGTGAGTTATGGGAAATGTAGTTTGTGAGGGAATGACAATAGTCTGATGTGGAGTGCCCTCTGGTGGCTCTCAAGGGCACGCCAGCTGGTAACCGTTACAATTATCTTCGACACTCATATTTGTCATTGACCCCCTGCTGACATTACATTACATTGCATAACATTTTATTATCAGCCAATGCATAACATTTAAAAATAAATGTATTGTGGCCGAACCAATCCAATCCAAAATAATTTTTGCACTGACAACCATGTAGCTTAAAATGGCAGCGATGATTTGCAGTATCTAATGCACTAAAGTGTAAGAAAGAGGAAGTATACATTCCCCAAGAGTGAGAGGTTATATAACTTCCACAGGCCTCCAAACTATGTTTGCACTCTGTTTTAGTAACAAACCATTAGTTGACGACCTTTTGCTCTGAGGAAATCTTGGGAAAATGACTCGGAGTCTTCCATATGGATTATGCATCGCCTACGCTTTCAAATATTATGAGTAAAATATACAGACTTAATCCTGACTTCCTTATATTTATATTTTAAGACACATTGTATGACTCTGTACTGTGCTGCCATGTTTCCTTGTTGTCCTTTACCTGATGGATTCATAACGCTTCATATACAGTGGAAAATTGAGACGTTATCTTTCTTCAGACATACTCTGGGCTGTTTTGTGTGGTGGTGAACCCCTATAAAATGCTGCCAATCTACTCTGAGAAGATCATTGATATGTACAAAGGCAAAAAGCGCCACGAGGTCCCTCCCCATATCTACTCCATCTCGGACAACGCCTATAGGAACATGATGCAAGGTAAGGCCCGCACTGCTGGACGTTCGCATATTAAATCATAGCTTGCTTCTCTTTAGATCTGAATGTTTGGATTTCACAACAGCCGTTGTCTTGGAAACTTCCAACGCAAGTGAATCCGAAAAGCATTTTTATTTCACTAATTGGCAACAGAACAGTGTAGAATCTTTTTATAACAACGAATGTCATTTGTGTTTGTTGAAATGGAGTGTGACAGCTGGTGTTAACTGGTCCTTCAGAGGTGTGAGGGGTGCATGCACACATGTGCCAGCAGGTCACACATCTAATGCCATTTTAAACACTTTCAAAATAAATAAAACAGCTGTTAGCCACAGAAGTTTGAAGCTATATTAGTGAGTGAAATTAGGTGCTAAATGAAAAGAAGAAGAACCACAAGATATTTTACACCCCACCCAGTCTTACAGCTTTTAACATGGTCAAAAGTGTTGCTAATGAAGTTGTTGATGCATCAATTCATCGAGAAAAGATAAGTGCTTGAGATAAAACAAAACCTTTCTGCAAAGTTTGCAATGGAACATTTCAGAAACTGTTATCTCATGAGAAACAGTTAAACTTGCAAAAAAATTGCTGTCAAAAAGCAGAAGTAGGAAGGTGTGCTGTCACGCTGTTCCTCAAGAGTAATTCTGCTCAGTCCACTCATGCTTACATTAGACATGGGTTGAGAAATCATGCTTAAACCCTGTAAATGTCCTTATTCATGCAGATCATACCTAAATGTTGTAAACAGTGAGACTCATTTCCTGCTATATGAAGAGAGATGATAATTTATTGTTCACATAGCACAAAATGTGTCCACTTATAGCACCTAAAAATCACATGACAACACATCTTTTGATGAAAAATTTAAATTCTGTCATTAATTACTCACCCTAATGACGTTCCAAACCCGTAAGACTTTCGTTCATCATCGTTCAAAGATCAAGATCTTTTTGATGAAATCTGAGATATTTCTGTCCCTCCATTGACAGATACTTAAATTTGGATTAAATTTACGATCTCTTTTCGAAGCTTCAAAGTGGTAGTTGTGTTGCTGTCAATGGAGGGACAGAAAGCTCTCAGATTTCATCAAAAAGATCTTCATTTGTGTTCTGAAGATGAACGAAAGTCTTACGGGTTTAACATGTTTTGAGGGCTTCCTGTAGTAGCAATATCTTGAACTGTTACACTTGATGACATGAGTAAAAATCCAGTATGATCAAGCATGAAGGCCAGTGTTCACATTCCTGCACAGGAGCTTAAACTGATCTTTCTTTGAAGTCCAGCAGGGTTTCAATGCTCAACCAAGTGTGAAATGGTGTAGCCTTGTCGTAAATCGAAACTTTAGGAGCCCATATTGGATGGAATGGAAAAGAATAGAAATTATTTGAAGAATGGTATTTTTATGACATTAAATCTATTGGATTTGAATGCATAACTTTCTACTAGCTTGGATAAAACAATACCTGTGCATCTTGCTTTTTGTCAAACAGTCTGGCTGAGGTGCAGATTCCCCATCGGTGTGTTTAGATTTGGTTTTCTGCGTCCCGAATGCCTCGATTTGTGCCTTAATTAGGAAGAAACAAGGGAACAGACATCGTGTTGTATGTGGAAACCTGCCCAGCTTAGGTCATATCCAAAATGAGCAATAGTCATTCATTGTGTTTACAACAGAAGAAGGTTCTATAGTACATGAGCAGAACAGCCGAGCTCACATTCAGCTGATTAGCTGGTTGGGCGTCAGTCCAGTCTCCAGGATCATAGATAAGAACCAAACTCTGTTTGAATTTAATCTACAAATTCAATGGCTTCGAATTGGTTAGAGAAGATCGTATTTTGTTTGACTTGATCAAAATACTTATTTGATAAATGATCTGATAATAGATGGCGTTTTATTTCATTCGGTGGTGTGCGGTTAGGATTAGAAAACCTTAAATGGAGCCAAGATCATCTGAGAAGGTTTTCATGTTCTAATTTTAGCAGCATGAATCAATGATTGTCCCATTGCTGAACTCAGTAAGAATTGTGTTGCAACTCCCAAAAGGATAGTGGAATCAGTTTTTCTTCCTCAGCAAAACAAATTGTTGCGCTAAAACATCACAGATTATTAGATTATGTGCATTATTCGATGTTGTAATGACAATGGTATTTGATCATACACCATTTCACATGGAAGGAACTGGACTTAAAGTGACCGTGAAATCAAAATCGACATAAATAATTTATTATAAATAATATAAATAAATTATTTATCCATGCACATAATTATGTGCTCTCGTATTAATCAAAATAAGTTCCCCTCCTTCTTGCAGTGACATCTCTGCTCTTCTCTAATGATGATTTTACTGGCGTGAGGGCGGGGCAACCTGTCACTCACATGAGATCGACCAATAGCAAACCACAACGATCCAATCAATTCCCGATGGACAAAATCAAGTCCCGTCCTACTTTCTTTTTTAAAGAAGCCATTTCATTTAAATAATAGGGAAGAAAAGACTATCGCAACTTCCGTTTCATGCCGACTTTAAGAAAAAAGTATTTTTTCTATAGGCTTAAAAGCAGACCATATGTATTTCATGATGTTCAAAAATGATTTTTTGTTCAGTTTTATTCAGTTTCCATAAGCCCCAGCCTGACAGTTACCTTGGGCCGCTGTAATGTCTGTCTTTTCTTTCTACAGATCGAGAGGACCAGTCTATTCTTTGCACGTGAGTTTTTTCATAGTTTTATTTACATCACTGCAGTAACTGCTTTTAGTCTAGCTGGCTCTTAAGCAATGCTTCTCGGCCAGGACTTCCATGGGGGGCTGCAGGATGTTTAAATGGATACATTTTTTATTTATTCAAGCAATCAAACTCTAATCTAAATTAAATTGCAAGAAAAAAAACAACACATAAAATCATGTAAACCATTATCATACTTTTCTCTCTCTCCTAAGCTCAATAATTTATGTTGTTCTAATTGAAGAAATGCAGTTCTTGAAATTTGGAATCACAAAATTAATAATTTGTAATAGGTAGCACTTTATTTAAATAGTCCACTTGAAACATTCTACTAACTATAAGTTGCAACTACATTTCAACTAGCAGTCATTAGAGTAATAGTAGACTGTGTGCTTAAGATCTGCTAACACTTTATTTGTATATTCCCCAACAGACATTCTACATTATATTCTACATCATACAGACATATTACATTCTACACTACGTTAACTTATTCTACAAACCCTAAACCTAACCTAACTGTCTACTAATACTCTAATGAGAGTTAGTTGTCTAAAGTGGACCATTGAAATAAAGTGTAACCCATTTAATAATATATCAGTATTTCCATTTTCTGTTAATAAAAAAGTTTGAAAACAAGCAGCTTTGTCACAATTACAGCAGAAACACCAGAAATATCTTATATGAGGAAAAACATCCTTACAAATAGAGTTAGATATGGTAAAGTTGAAGTCTGTTGAAGCCTGTTTTGAAGTGTGCTGAGAATCCAGTGTTTGCGTAACACCAGCGTCTTGTAAGATAAGTTATAGCCTTGTAGTCTCTTTCTGTTAAGTCAATGACTGACTGAACAAGAAGGCAGATGTTTTAGCTAATGACTAATGTCATCTGACAGTGGTTAATACTGTTTACATCCCTGAATAAAGGGATTTAAGGGGGCAGTCGTGACTTAATGGTTAGAGACTCTAACCCGAAAGTTGCAGGTTCGATTCTCAATACCGGCAGGAAAATATAGGTGGGGGAGTGAATGAACAGCGCTCTTCTCCCCCTTAATATCCACAACTGAGGTGCCCTTGAGCAGGGCATCTAACACCCAGACGCTCCTCGGGCGCCACAGCACATGGCTGACCGCGGTTTGTAGTGTGTGTTCACTACTCACTGCTCCTAATGTGTGTGCACTAACTTGGATGGGTTAAATGCAGAGGACAAATTCCAAGTATGGGTTAACATTCTTGAACATCACGTCACGTCACTTTTAAAGTTAACAGTTTTGACAAATTAAGATTAATGTTAAATCTGGAACTCACTCTTATAAGCTCCTTCTAGTATAATATACAACAATTAAAAAGACGACATCTATCAAATATAAACATTATGATTAATAGAGATAATTTAAACTAAGAGTCCTTCTACTATGACCTTTTTTTCCAAAATGTCCTCAGCACTGAGAACAAGGCAGATGAACCCAAGGGTCCTGTCTCTTCAGAGTCGACCTACTCACAGGAAATGTGCCCCCTGCCCTGATTCTAAATCAAGATCATCTTGCATGTTGACTTCATTTGTGTTTGTTTTCTTGAGTCATAACTGGGCATTTGGTCTGCGTCTATAGAGGCCCCACAACAAACCCTGAAATAGAAATAGCTGTTATAGTATTGAAAAGACATAAGGTGATCTTTACATGCGATATCATCGTTTCATATCTGTGTGATAATAAAACAGCTGTGAAATATGAGGATGTTAAAATAAAATGGTGTTGATGCAATGTGTCAGTGTGGGAGGCACCCTCAGATACTGTCTGCAAACTTCCTCTGAGTGTGGAATAGGAAATTGAAGCCATTTAAACTGCTCTTGGGCAACTGTTCCTAAGGCACAGAATTCTCTAATGACATCAGGATGTTTCCGCATGGCCCAACTTTCCCATGAAAGACACTTTTTTAAACCGTCTCAAAGCAACGTTTTTTTATTATCAAATGATTCATTTGGGAATAACCACCCAAAGTTAAAACACATGGACTGTTAAACTATTAAAAACACACTGATTGTTAAAAAACACTGATCTGAAGCAAAAATCTACATGAGTTTTCCCATACCTCTTATCTAATGTAGTGTGTGGGAATTGTCCAATACTTCAATCACCATATGGTTACATTGTTGGCAACAGTGACTGTGATCGTCATGAATTTTACTATACCTTATCTTAAATGGTAAAAAAATGTGGATCTACAAACATTGCTGTATAAAGTTCTCCATTAAATGACTTTACTGATCTGAGGGCTTCCTGCTCCTGCCAGAGAATCAGCCCTTCGGCTGCACAGGGCCTTTGGATCCCAGACTCAGTTTTCCTAATATGGAAATGTTAGCGTGTCAGCATGAAGGCTTAGTAATATCTTTCTCATATCATAGAAGGCGATAGTGCACTATAAGCTCTTGTAACAAAGTAAATTATAGATAATGATAAACAATATATTTTGATATAATATTTAGTTTAATTTCTGTTTTTTGTTGCATGCATGCATATTTTTTAACACTATTAATTTTGTTTACCATTTAAAAGTTAGATTTTTTTTTCTTTTGAAAGACAACGATACATTAAATTGATCAAAAGTGATCAATTACTTTTAAATTTTAAATTGTACTTTTAAATTGTTAAAATAAAATAAAAAATAAAATAAAAGCTGTTCTTTTGAACTTTTTCTATTCACGGGAGTCGGAGTCCTGCAAAAAAATGATCCCCATTTCCACAAAGATATTAAGCAGCACAAATGTTGTATTTTTGGAGCACCAAATCAACTGAATTCTTAAGTATCAGGTGACACTGAAGACTGTAATGATGCTGAAAATTCAACTTTGCATCACAGGAATAAATTACACTTTAAAATATAGAAAAAGTCCTTTTAAAAATATTAGTGTTTTTACTGTATTTTTATCAAATAAATGCATGCTTCGTGAGTATTAGAGACTTCTTTCAAAAGCATTTTTAAAAATCTTACTGACCCCCAACTTTTGAATGGTAGTGTTGTCAGTCATAGAGTTGTTTTAAACAAATTTTCTCCTACTAAAATCTTCTGCAAGTACTGTACATAGAGATACTATCCAAAACCATCGATTTATCATTTTCTTGATTCATGTGTTTTGTATTCACAGCCATTACTTTCCCCGGCAGGTGGTCATAAATATGGTGGATGAGGAGAAAATTCATGTGACTAAAGTATTTACACAGCAAATATAGTGCCAAGACATGGACTTATTTTTCATGATTATGGCTGTGATGTGCCATTTCATTTACATAGAACCAAATCCTAAAACCTATACTTCCCTGTAACGCTGGCGTTTTGATGCCTTGCAAACACTGGTATTTCCATTATTAGTATTATTCAATGGAAGAAAACACAGTTTTGTCATTCGGTGTTGTTTTTTTCCTAGTGGTGAATCAGGTGCTGGGAAGACAGAAAACACCAAGAAAGTCATCCAGTATTTGGCTGTAGTGGCCTCGTCCCACAAAGGCAAGAAAGACACAAGCGCTGCTGTAAGTATGAGCACTGTAGAAATACTCTTTCTCTCTTTGATAACCCCTGTCTTCTCCTCAAGCCGGTTCTTATGGGTTCAGTCATCATTTTTATGCTTTGCTCTTGCTTTGATCCTGTTCCTTCATATCAGAGTCTGACATTTTGAATCCTCTAATAATGACTTGAGTAATTATTTGCAAAGGTCATATTGTGAACAGATAAGAACACTTTTTCGATATCATATCCCATTTATCACAAGATTATGCTGGCTCTGATTTTGCCTAATACCAAAATATTATTTGCTGTTGAGCCTTTAGTATCTCAAGGAAATCAAGACTTCTACAGATGCTAAAGGAGAACCAGTGAATGCAACAGAATGCCCTTAGTTCGCATTCATCTAATGACAATTTCCTTAATTAATTTCCTCAAATAGCAACAATCAGGACAACAGTTTGCCTATGTGAGTAAAAAGGATTGTGAAAAATTTCTTCTTGTGTGGGTTTGAGAGTTTGCATGCTTGAGTTTCTCACTGAGAGTGATATTAGACTAGTCTTACATGGAGGGACCATCTAAATAAACCACCTGTACGGCTACTGTTCAAATGATTGTAGACAAACAGTGTGCCAAAAGCCTGAGTGTTCGCATGATGTTTTAAAAAAAAAAGATTATACTAAAATAATAATATCAAGATCATGTCGTTAGAGCACGTGTGAGCCATTCCCCCATCTGAGATGTGGTTAACTTTTTCTTTGCCAGAGCGGATGCCTGGCATTGAAACGGTCTGTCTGAGCACAGTGTGTGTGCATGCCAATTTATAGCCTTTTGAATTGACGATCTCATATCCTTTCCCGTTTCTCCTTGATCACCTATTAATCTACCACAGGTTCATGTGCATCATCTGTCAAGCTCATATGTGTGTGCATTAGGAATATAAATCCCACCTCAATGTAGATCTGCGTTTAATGTGTACTTATGAGGTACGACACAGGAAACAAAAATATATGCGCACATTATAGCTGTTTTTATGACATTGTATGCATTAACAGCCATGCATATGAGCTTAAAAGGGATGCCCATAATAGTTATGTTTTTGGCTCCTAAAAAAGTAGTTTCGTTACTCTTGAATGCACTACTTTGAAAATTACTAAACACTTCTTCTACATACTAGTCCTCTGAAAAGTTCAAGGTTGAAATAATTAGTTCTTCTTTCAGTTAACCGTAAATAAGGTTAATTGCATGCGAGCGAGAGAGAACACCAGACTATGTGAGTGGAGTGAATCGACAGCTATTTCCAGTCAAACTCCACATTGGGTTTTCCATTTCCCACTTGTCGTTCATTCTCCAGTCACTGATGAGAGAAACCCGCTCCGAGTTTACATTATTGTTCTATTGTACGTTTTTTTAGCATCTTGAAGATTGAAAATGATTTCACAAGTGTTTGAATTCTGAATAGACTACTCATCTGGAAGAAGATTAGATTTTTAGTTTAATGTAAAAGGAACACTTGGTCGACAACTTTAAATTTCCCCACACATTGTCATTCGTTTTTACTATTTTTAACTTTTTTTATTTTTGTCTGATAATATTTCACAAATCCCATCTTTCTTCCCCTTTCTTCTTTAACTATTAAAATAGTTTAAAATGTGTTGAATACTTATTATGTAATTGCATTGGGGGTTATTAACGTGTTATGTTCACAATGTCAGCAAGGTCAGAATGATCTTGGCACAAGAGAAAACACGGATGCTCTGACTTTGAAAAATATCGCAGCTACACTCCGCCCCACTCACATACTCTGAACGGCACTCTATGGACCAATAAAACTGTCATCTGTTAGTTAATATGCCTCTCTCTGCCCTGAGACCAATGAAAGAAGCTGTCGAACTTAGCTAAGTGCTTTAAGAATGTTTATACAGTCTTCACTCTGTCCTCTTTCTTCCCAGCAATCTCTCTGTCAACAGTCTCTCTGTCTCCATCATTCTAAAAGTCCCTCTTTCTACTTCTTTTCTAGTTTTCTTTGTTTTCTTTGTCAGTGTCTGATGCTATCAGCGATCTTCTTTCCTTCTCAGCGGCAAGCTGCCTCTGGTAGATATCTTCTTTTTCTTTTCTTTTCTTTTTTTGATACTCAGTAAGAAAGTAATTGAGAGTCTGTGTCACGTTTAAAACTTTTTTCTGCTTCATTTAAGTCTAAAAATGAGAATCTAAGGCCCTGTTGACACCTGGAATTAAGATGCGTTTTGGGTGATCGGATCACAATTGGACAACCCTAAATACAGGAGTAAAGGAGGTCTAAAACACTTTGAGCTTGTCCACTTTCGACCACTCCATAGGTATAGTAGAACACGCATTTGACCGGATTGCTTTCGTAGTGACGCTCATGTGGTCGAATGTGTTGGTCACAAAAGACCGTCTATTGACCTAATGCGTAAACATTATGTGAAGCTAGCAAGACAAGATTTAAACTTTGTCGGCTGGAGACCCAAGTTTGGTTGGAAGAGGAAAAACGAACCAAGCACAATGTTCTCTCACCATTCCTGATTTCGGCGTCAGAGCAGAAACGAAAGCTGCTGCTCTCCATATGTTTTCTGTTGTCTCTGGTCGTGCTCATATGTAAATGACTTATTTCGTCCATTAGATCGAAATATCTGAAAAAGCTCATACATTTACCCGCCTATAGACCCTCTCCTCGAAGAAATCAGGACAAAGTGGTAAAAAGTGGACAAAAAAGACGGATTAAAACATCAGGTGTAAACCTGTATGTGTCTCCCTCGTCTACTTGTGATCCGATCGACCAAACCGTATCTTAATACCAGGTGGAAACGGGCTAATTATGAGGTTAAATGACACCAATAGCTTTGTGAACCACAGGCAGCACTATTCTCTCTAAGAATTTGGTGTTTCATCTCACAGATTAACTTTTATCTTGTTAAGTGAACTCTTAAATATCTATAGGCCTAATTGAGATCCATTTCATGAACCCTATTAAAATGTCCTCTCTCCCCAAGCTTAGTATTCCAGACTGACCTCAACTGCTCCTCTTGATATCCTTGTATGACGTGGACATGCTTGGCAGGCTTGAGATTTGGCAGCTGATAGAATATCACTCTTTTGATCTAAGGGGATTATGCCCATCTAAATTGACATGGCCTAATTTGGTTTGCACTGTTGAAGGTACTTGCATCTTAAGTACTGTATTGCTTCAGGCCTTTTAAGAAATAATATGCACCTAAATGTATTCAACTTCAAATTTTTTACCTGCCAAACAATATAGTTAAATGTTGTATTGTGTACTCTAAGGGAGAGCCTTTTCATCTGAGTTCTTTTGTTTTATTCCAATCTTCTGGCATGTCCCCTTCTCATTTTTTCCTCCTTGACTTGTTTTCTATGGAATGGTTCTCATTACGTTTTAACCCTGGTATTGTAGGGTGAGCTGGAAAAGCAACTTCTGCAGGCCAATCCAATTCTAGAGGCCTTCGGTAATGCCAAGACCATCAAGAATGACAACTCTTCCCGATTCGTAAGTTTGCAAATGATATATGATAGCAGATGTAACTAGAATGACCAAGACTGTAACTAATGTATGGATTCAAAATCTTTTCTTCACAGGGCAAATTCATCCGCATTAACTTTGATGTGACAGGTTTCATAGTTGGAGCCAACATAGAGACCTGTATCCTTTAAGACATAATATATAGGCCATCCTGAATTATTAAACAATTAAATTATTTATTATTTGTAACATTTTAATGCTGTAGAGTTTAACCTTAATGTCCAAACCACTTCAGATCTGTTGGAGAAATCTCGCTGTATCAGACAAGCAAAAACAGAAAGAGCCTTCCACATCTTCTACTACATGGTAGCAGGAACAAAGGACAAATTACGCGGTAGGTGGAGACACCTCAATATGTTCAAACATATTGGCATATGGTGACAATTTTTTAGCTTGACTCTTAGCTTGATCTTTACCTAATGACTGATAGACTAAGATTTCTAAATGCAGAACTGTTTTGAAATGTTCTTGCATCAATGGCATTCTTGCTGGGATGTGTCATATGATTTTTATTCTCTATTGGCAGAGGAGCTTTTGCTCGAAAACTTCAACAAGTACCGTTTCCTCTCATCTGGCCATGTTCAGGTTCCAGGCAACCAGGATGATGAGATGTATGATGAAACCATGGAGGCCATGGATATCATGGGCTTCACTGTTGAAGAAAGAACAGGTATCAAATGCAATAAAATATACACATGGTATACACATTTTCTGCTTATTTTTACCAACATATCAGCAAAAAATGAAGAGTTTTTGAGTCTTTGAAAAGATAATCAATTCTGAGAAATGTTATTTCTTTTTGTCAGATGTCCTCAAAGTAGTCTCAACTGTGCTGCAGTTGGGTAACATTGAGTTCAAGAAAGAGAGGAACCAGGAACAGGCTACCATGCCGGACAACACAGGTCAGACACCTTTGGGAAAATGGCAAATGAAAGACATCTCAGGCTAATATAAATCATTATTACAAACCTAAATGACTGTTGAAATGTGTCTCATTCTCAGCTGCCCAGAAAGTTTGCCATCTCCAAGGCATTAATGTGACGGACTTCACAAGAGCCATTCTGACGCCACGTATTAAAGTGGGTCGTGAGGTTGTGCAAAAGGCCCAAACTAAAGAACAGGTGAGGAGAGAGTTTATAGTTGTGCTGCGATGTTGTGGAATTTGGGTAATGTTGCTCAGGTCTGTAATGAAACTGGAAAACTGCACGATTATCATTATGGAAGGACGTACAGTATTACCAATAAGATGTTTTTTCCTTTTCAGGCTGATTTTGCCACTGAAGCCTTAGCTAAAGCTATGTATGAACGTTTGTTCCGTTGGATTCTTCTAAGAGTTAATAAGGCACTGGACAAGACGAAGCGTCAGGGTGCCTCTTTCCTGGGGATCTTGGACATTGCTGGCTTTGAGATCTTCGAGGTTTGGAAAAAAGAAAAGGAAAGAATTAAATTTGGTAAACAACATCTGTAAAGTGTTAGTGCAAATGGCATCTACTGTATTTCTCCTTTAGGACAATTCCTTTGAGCAACTCTGCATCAACTACACCAACGAGAAGCTTCAGCAGCTGTTCAACCACACCATGTTCATCCTGGAGCAGGAGGAGTACCAACGTGAAGGCATCGAATGGAACTTCATTGACTTCGGGCTAGATTTGCAACCTTGCATTGAGCTTATTGAAAGGCCGGTAAGTTTTTGTGTGTGTTGATTTGCAGGAACAGAATGATTCTTATTCTCTGCTGTTTTGAACTGAACCAACTGCTTCCTGCAGAAATTTGTATGGTGACCAATGTCTTTTCATTTAATCCATTTGGCTTGATGGCTGTAACAGCCATTCTTTTGGTGGAAGTCTTGTATCAAATTATTTAGGCTGAAATGATGATGTCTTATTTTTACAGTACGTAATGTCACTCACTTTTACTGAAACTCCTCCACAGAACAATCCTCCAGGCATCCTGGCTCTGTTGGATGAAGAGTGTTGGTTTCCAAAGGCAACAGATGTTTCCTTTGTGGAGAAACTCTGCAACACTCATTCTAATCATACTAAGTTTGCTAAACCTAAGCAACTAAAGGACAAGACAGAATTCTCTGTGCTTCACTATGCTGGACGGGTGAGTTTTGAAAGATATATTTACTGATTTACATGTGGACAATATCGTGATCCAGATAATAATAACCCAAGGAATACAGACTCTGGGTCAAATACACTACACAGTTGCACCACTTTTATATGCAACATTTCAGCACAAAAACCTATGTCTCAATCACTGAGCTGTCGCAATCATGTTTAACTAGGCTTAATGCACTGAAGTAGCACGGCAGAGTATTTACATCAGTCATTGTCATTGTATTTACATCAGTCATTGTCTGTGCAACCACGCCTCTTTTCTATGCAAAATTTTAGATTGCAAGATAGGGAATTGTGCTGTGCAAATAATGTCAAGCTTGAATTTTGTGGTCATTTTTACCTTTATTGTAGGTAACATTAAAAAAAAATGCAGACAGTGCATCATTGGGCACAGTTAATTCTTAGTGAATTCTTCCCTCTGTATTGAATATCATGACCCAAACCTATTCTCGCTCAATTAGGTGGACTACAATGCCACATCATGGTTGACCAAGAACATGGACCCTTTAAATGACAATGTTACATCACTGCTGAATAATTCCTCCAATCCATTTGTGCAAGATCTGTGGAAAGATGGTCAGTATGAGCAATGCATGCATCTTATATCTCTTAAAATGTCTAAAAACTAAATATACAGTTGATAAAAATGGTTGCAAACCAGTCAATTGCAATTATTGGTGTACATGTTCTCACTTTTTTGTTTTGGTTAATCAAAGCAGAATTTTGGCAAGTTTATCTAAGATAAGAATAATGGCTGATATCTTCTATATTTTCTGTTTCTCAGCTGACCGTGTGGTTGGATTGGAAACCATTGCCAAGATGTCAGACAGCTTTGCACCTAGTGCCTCTAAGACCAAGAAGGGCATGTTCCGTACTGTGGGTCAGCTTTACAAAGAGTCTCTGGCTAAGCTAATGACCACACTGCACAACACGCAGCCAAACTTTGTCCGTTGCATTATCCCCAACCATGAGAAACGGGTAAGTCACTATTGCATACCATGTTAAAATTGGCAGTGCCAATGATGTTTGGGCATAGGTTACATTATCAGACTAGTTGTGTTAAAGGTAAATTTTTCACCTGCAGGCAGGAAAACTGGATGCCCACCTGGTTCTTGAACAGTTGAGATGTAATGGTGTGCTTGAAGGTATTCGTATCTGCCGCCAAGGATTCCCCAACAGAATTGTCTTCCAAGAGTTCCGGCAGCGGTGGGTAACTCATTATTTTATATTGAGCTTTTCATTTAGTGAGACTTATTGATTTTATCCAACTGCATATCAACTGTAAAAACAGTATATAATACTCTAGAACAGTGCTTCTCAAACCTGTCTTGGGGACCCCCCACCACTGCACATTTTGGATGTCTCCCTCATCTAACATGCCTGACTCCACTCACTAGCTCATAGACTTGCACTGCGTCTGAAATCGAATACTTCCCTACTATAAGTAAGCGAAAAACAGTACACCAAAAGACAAGTATTTCCAAATACATAGTATTCGAGAAAAAAAAGAAGGTGCAAAGTCACCGAATGACATTACTTCCGCTGAGATTCTGAAGTGTTCATTCGATTGACACTTTACTATACCTGTGAGACCATGGGGGGAGATTTATGAATGGAAGTGAAGCAGCGCAACTGACACTGGAAGGTCACGTGACAGTAACAACATGGAGGATGTAGTACGTCCGAATTTCATTCATACTACCCATATTCATACTATATAGACCGTACTTTTTAACAGTAGCAAAGTAAATTCAAATTCCAATGAATACCTTCTCAGACACTACGCGATTTCAAACGCAGCATTGAATTGGGTGTCCAATGAAGGAGACATACAAAATGTGTTTGAAAAGCACTGCTCTAGAATCACATTGAAAGATGTGAAAAAATGCATCCCTACCTGGGTTTAGATTTGCAGTCTAAACAAGTGTGGTATTTAAGTTGTGCCAAATATATTGCATGGTACAGGTAATTGTATGTTATGCAATTCTCTTTATTTTACCTTGACGTACAGATATGAGATCTTGGCAGCGAATGCTATTCCAAAGGGCTTCATGGATGGCAAGCAGGCCTGCTGTCTCATGGTAAGATATTATACAATAAAATCTTGTTAAAGAGCATCATACAACAATAATAATGTAAAAGCTTTTTTCTTATACCTAACCCTTTCTGTAGATCAAGCACCTGGACCTGGACCCAAACCTGTACCGTATTGGTCAGAGCAAAATCTTCTTCCGCACAGGAGTCCTGGCCCAGCTGGAAGAAGAGCGTGATCTAAAGATTACGGTCATAATCATTGCCTTCCAGGCGCAGGCCAGGGGATTCCTAGCTAGAAAGTGAGTTAAATTTACTAATACAGTATTTTTGAAAACCGTATTATGCAATTTGAGTTATTCTTATTTAAAACCGTGTGTAGGGCCTTTGCTAAGAGGCAGCAACAGCTGACAGCTATGAAGGTGATCCAGAGGAACTGTGCTGCTTATCTAAAACTCAGGAACTGGCAGTGGTGGAGACTCTTCACCAAGGTGAGACATTTCTTAGCTTCTGAATTTCTTATCTATTGAACAATGTGACTATAAACATAGTTTATATTTCCTGTGACACAAATGGTTGAACATGGTGCTAACATGCTAACAATTAGTTTCTAGCAAAAACACTTGTCTATGTTACATCTAAACACATTTCCCTCAATGCCCACAGGTAAAGCCTCTCCTGCAGGTGACACGCCAAGAGGAGGAGATGAGTCTGAAGGATGAGGAGCTCCAAAGGGCCAAAGAATCTTCACAAAAATTTGAAATTGAGCTAAAAGACATTTCACTGAAACACACGCAGGTATGCAGACATCCTGACGTTGTCCTTCTGCATTAAATGCCAATTCATTAAACACTGATTACAAACAATATTATCCTTCCATCTGCAGCTAATGGAAGAAAGGAACCAGCTCCAGGAGAAATTGCAGGCTGAGACAGAGCTCTATGCAGAAGCAGAGGAAATGAGAGTACGGTTAGCTAGCAAGAAACAAGAACTTGAGGAAATCTTGCATGAGATGGAGGCGAGGTTGGAAGAAGAGGAGGATCGTGGTGCAGCCCTACAAATGGAAAAGAAGAAAATGCACGACCAGATCAGAGTAGGTTATCATCTATTGGTTTTCATTCACGGGCATCCAGTAATTTTTTGAATTCTGTCCTTAGATTAAACTCTACCATTTAGTCTCTCTCTTATCTCTCAATAAATGTTCTAAGGATCTTGAGGAACATCTTGAAGAGGAAGAGGATGCTCGTCAGAAGCTGCAACTGGAGAAGGTTACATGTGATGCCAAGATCAAAAAGTTAGAGGATGATATCCTGGTGATGGAGGACCATAACAACAAATTACAGAAGGTTTGACTTCAAACAAGATGGCATATTTTGGCGGTGGTGGTGGAAATTTAGGTGTACTCAATTTTAAGGACTCTGTTTGCAGGAGAGGAAGCTTCTAGAAGAAAGGGTAGCAGATTATAGCTCAAACCTAGCTGAAGAAGAAGAAAAATCCAAAAACCTGACAAAGCTGAAGAATAAGCATGAGTCAATGATCTCAGAACTGGAGGGTTTGTCCATTATTTACTTTTGATACATAATGATAATGTTTGTCTGGAAATCAATCCCATTAATGTCTGATTACTAAATGATTCAGTTATAAGTGATAATATATGTTGTTTTAATCATAGTGCGCTTGAAAAAAGAGGAGAAGACTCGACAGGAGCTGGACAAAGCCAAGAGAAAGTTGGAGGGTGAATCAAATGACCTTCAGGAGCAGATTGCTGAACTTCAAGCTCAGATTGCTGATCTGAAAGCCCAGCTTGCTAAGAAAGAGGAGGAGCTTCAGGCTGCACTGGCACGGTATACAGATATTAAGCTATTTAAATCGTTCAAATTGCAGATTTTTCGTCTATTAAGCTAATTTGGAGGTGCTTTCATGTCATATTTCACAAATTTCATGTCATATGTCATATTTCATTTACATCAGAATAGAGGACGAGACAGCTCAGAAAAACAATGCACTGAAGAAGATCAGGGAGCTGGAGGGACACATTTCAGATCTTCAGGAGGACCTAGAGTCAGAGCGGGCTGCCCGGAATAAGGCTGAAAAGACCAAGAGAGACTTAGGAGAAGAGCTTGAAGCTCTCAAATCAGAGCTGGAGGACACATTAGACACCACAGCTACTCAGCAAGAGCTCAGGTGTCTGGATATTATGAACTGATTTTTAATCTGAAGTGCATTGTACTGATTTAATATATTACAAATTGACAAAAGGTTTACTAGATACCATTGACCTGATCGTCAGGATGTGTATTTTTTCAGGGCCAAACGTGAGCAGGAGGTGACTCTTTTGAAGAGAGCCATGGAGGACGAGAGCCGTGTCCACGAGGCTCAGGTGCAAGAGATGAGACAGAAACATACCCAAGCTTTGGAGGAGCTTACAGAGCAGCTGGAGCAGTCCAAGAGGGTAGGCCACCATATCTTCTGTTGACACTTCAGCTTTCTGAAAACTCTGTGTTATGTAAAATATATACAAAATGCTTCTTAGGTGAAGGTAAACCTGGAGAAAGCCAAGCAAACTCTGGAGAAGGAGACATCAGAACTTCACCTGGAGATCCGTTCTCTTGCTCAGAGCAAACAGGATGGTGAACACAAGAGGAAGAAGGTGGAAGGACAGCTTGTTGACCTGCAGTCTCGCTTTAATGACAGCGAGAAGCAGAAAGCTGAGCTGGGCGATCGGGTCTCTAAAATTACTGTGAGTGATGGTGGAGGATGTATTATTAGATATGTTGCTGTTGGGAGAACCTACAACATGTTTGTAAGTTTAAAGGTTTTTGATCTTAGAGCAAACACACTGTGTTTAACATGTGGTTCTTTGACAGGTGGAACTGGAGAGCGTTACCAACCTTCTTAATGAAGCAGAGGGGAAGAACATAAAGCTTAGCAAGGATGTGGCAAGCTTGAGCTCTCAAGTCCAAGATACACAAGTATGTGCTATGTTATGGAGTGTTTTTTAATTATAGCTTCAAACCAGAAGCTTTAAGCTAACACCATTATTTATCGATGTGGAAAGGGTTTGAGTTGTTGGCTTAATGGATTTTGACTCTGATGTTTTTAGGAGCTGCTGGCTGAAGAGACAAGACAAAAGCTCCAGTTCTCTACCAAACTACGACAAATGGAGGATGAGCGCAATGCCCTACAGGAGCAGCTTGAGGAGGAAGCAGAAGCAAAGAGGAACGTGGAGAGACATGTCTCCACATTGAACATTCAGGTAAGGTTAGCGATATTAAGATAAATAATCTGTGGTCTTGCTCCATTCACACCCCAATATTTACCTTTTGAATATTCTTTGCGTCCACAGCTCTCTGACTTCAAGAAGAAGCTGGAAGAGGTGTCAGGTAATGCAGAACTTTTAGAGGAGAGTAAGAAGCGGCTGCAGAGAGACCTGGAGGCATCCAATACTCAGTTTGAGGAGAAGGCAGCAGCCTATGACAAGCTTGAGAAGACCAAGAATAGACTGCAACAGGAGCTTGAGGACACACTGATGGACTTGGACAGCCAGAGACAGCTGGTGTCCAATCTTGAGAAGAAACAGAAGAAGTTTGATCAGGTTTCTGATTATCTCTTAAAATATTACGCAATATGTCTACTTAATCAGTTACATGTTTTTCCATTGGGTGTGGACATATATTCACTTCTACTGCTTCCTTTCAGATGCTTGCTGAGGAGAAGAGCATCTCTAATAAGTATGCAGATGAGCGAGATCGTGCAGAGGCTGAGGCCAGAGAGAAGGAGACCAAGGCTCTGTCTTTAGCTAGAGCTCTCGAAGAAGCTCAAGATGCCCGTGAGGAGTTCGAGAGAGCCAATAAAGCCCTTCGTGCTGAAATGGAGGACCTGGTCAGCTCCAAAGATGATGTGGGCAAGAGCGTAAGTTCAAAGTGTAAACCATTAGACAAATCAATCATAAACAAACCTTCCATTGAAGTCAGAGAAATTTCAATCAAACTCATTTTCCAATTTTAGGTGCATGAGCTTGAGAAGTCAAAACGTGGCCTGGAGGCTCAGGTAGAAGAGATGAAGACTCAGTTGGAAGAGCTGGAGGATGAATTACAGGCTGCAGAGGATGCAAAATTGCGTCTAGAAGTCAACATGCAGGCTCTAAAAGCCCAGTTTGAGCGAGATCTCCAGGGCAGAGATGAGCAAGGGGAGGAGAAGAAGAGGCAGTTGGTCAAACAGGTGCAGTACCTCTTCTTCGCTCAGACTGTGACATCCACATCCATGTGTATAAGGGTTTAAACGAAGATCTTTACCAACAGGTGCGTGAGCTGGAAACTGAACTTGAAGATGAGCGCAAGCAAAGGACTGCAATAGCTGCTTCCAAGAAGAAACTGGAGGGAGACCTAAAGGACCTTGAGGGCCAGATTGAGACATCTAACAAGGGTCGAGACGAGGCGATCAAGCAGCTCCGCAAGCTCCAGGTGAAAACGAAATTTTATACATGGGTGAATTTTTTATTTTAGGGCTGCCCCCTAATAGTCGACTAAACGTTAGTCGTTAGAAGAGGCTTAGTCGACCAACATTTTATTAGCTGGTTGGTCGCAGTCCGTGAAGGACAGATCATTAACAGCGGTTCTTTGTGGTAAATACAGTATGTATTTATAAACTTTATTTTTGTAAATTCACAATAATAAGAAAACGATGTGCCTTTGTAAAATAAAGAAAACAAACCGGATGCGTTTTCTGCCGTCTCTGTCTCCTTGAACTGGAGCGTGTCACAAACATTAACCGAAACTCTTGCCTTTAGTAATTATTTAGGTATACTTTGGTGTGTATACTTTAGGCTCAAATGAAGGACTTCCAAAGAGAGCTGGATGATGCTCGAACTGCCAGGGAGGAAGTTTTGTCCAGTGCCAAGGAGAACGAGAGGAAGGCCAAGACTTTGGAGGCTGAACTTCTACAGATGCAAGAGGTGAGGCTTCAGTAAACAACACACTAAACCAACTAATGTATTATTTCCAAACTAATACAATTCTGGATTATTTGAATAGGCTAATTTAGAGTTTCCCAACTAAGGGCTCACAAAACCCCTATGGGTTCATGATGGAACTGCAGAGGGTTTGATTGTGATAGAAATGCAAATACAGAAATAGTATATTTTGAAAATAAATTTAAAAGACTGATATAGATCAGTTTAACAATAACAATGGAAATTAACAAAATAAATATTAAATTAGAATATTTTGTGAAATCCTTGCATTATTAAGTGGTAATTTAAAGTATATAATGAAGTTTAAGGGGTTCAGCTGAAGTGATTCAGTTAAATTCTTTAAATGTAGGACTTGGCTGCAGCTGAGAGGGCTAAGAAGCAAGCTGAAGCTGAGAGAGATGAACTGGCTGATGAGTTGGCCAGCAACACATCTGGAAAGTGAGTATGACAACATAAAATATCATTGCGATATTCTAATCCTGTGGAATTTATTTTGATACTGTGATATATTGACTTCCGTTGGAATATGTGGTTCACTGTTACAATTAATAGTAGACATACCTTAGTGTGACTGTTTGTATGGGAACAGAGTGTAGTTCTAGATTTCTAGACATACCAGCAGATTGTGTAGCGAAACATTAAGGCAAAAATGTGCTCTAAGCACATTCTGATTTAAACTAATGTGTGGCTTGACTGAACCTCAAAGGTCTGCGCTGTCTGACGAGAAGAGACGGTTAGAAGCGAAGATTCAACAGCTGGAGGAAGAGCTGGAGGAGGAGCAGGGCAATATGGAGATGCTCAATGACAGGCTGAGGAAGAGTGTCCAGCAGGTACATGTATTATATTATGGAGCCATGACCATGAGTGGCAGATATCAAGAAAAGTATCATACATTTTGATTTCAAAACTTTGAGAAACATATAAATCACATATTAAATTAAGGTGTACAATATGTAGGCATAAACACACTCATCAATGGAAATGCCATTACGGAGACTTTGTAATTTGTATGAAAACCGCGTCATTTGCTCAGCTGTTTTCTACATCCTTCAGGTCGACCAGCTAACCAACGAGCTCCAGGCCGAACGCGCCACATCCCAAAAGAACGAGAGCGCCAAACAGTTGATGGAGAGACAGAATAAAGAGCTGAAAGCTAAACTCCTGGAGATGGAGAACCAAGTTAAATCCAAATTTAAGTCCTCAATTACTGCTCTTGAGGCCAAAGTGGCACAATTGGAGGAACAACTTGAGCAGGAGAGCAGGCAAGTAGTTCATTCTAAAGCTCCCCAAGGGGGAGCAGAGAACGGTTAATAGAAATTAAAAATATTTCTCACAATCAGTTTTGGTGAGGAAAAATATGTATTCATCTCTCCCTCATTCATAAATTGTGTGTACATGTGTTTAATGGTTGTGGCATTATTTTATACAAATATTTATTTTGAAAAGTGCTATACAAATTTAATTTGATTTAAAATGTCTATCTAATATTCTGTTACTGGGGTTATAGAATCATATTTTTAAAGGATTTTTTACAATGTAAATGTTTTCCAGATAATATTTTAATAATTAGTTTTGACATAAATACACAAACAAATAAACAATAAATCAATAAACAAAAAGCCTTTAACATTTTTCAATAATAAGTATTATATTATATACTTAAACCCTTCATATTAACATAAAATACTTAAACCACCAAGTCATATATTCAAATACTACCACCAATAAGATATTTATGAAAGAAATACTCTTAATTAAAAAATTGAAATAATAATAATAAATCAATAAATACAAAAAGTAATACAGCAGATGAAGATGTCACAAAAAATAAATAAATGCTGTTCTTTTAAACATGCTATTAATCATCAGTCCTAAAAAAAAGATCACAGTTTCCACAAAAATATTATAGAATAATTATTCTTTTTTTGTAATGCAGAGAAAAGCAGAACACAGCAAAGGCAGTTCGCCAGAAGGACAAGAAACTGAAGGATTTTATTACCCAAGTGGAGGATGAACGAAAACAAGCAGAACAATACAAAGACCAGGTTAGCCATACAGCAGCTATACTCTGTCCTCTTTCCCCATAAAATGTAGAGATCATACCTACAGTCAAAAGGAAAATTATCTTATAACTGTGCTTGGCCTGAAAAGTGTTTGTTTTTCACAGGCGGATAAGGCGAATGCTCGCGTCAAACAGTTGAAGAGGCAGTTGGAAGAGAGCGAGGAGGAGTCCCAGCGAATCACCGCGGCCCGCAGGAAGCTTCAGAGAGAGCTGGATGAGGCCACAGAGACCAATGATGCCATGAGCCGTGAGGTCACTACCCTCAAGAGCAAACTCAGGTACGTAGAGCACTCTAAAGACATGGCGTCTAATGTCAAAGTGGTTGAGCGCAACAGGAAGCAGCGAAATGGGTAATGAATACACTTTTAGACTCAGCGCTTGTTAGCGCAGCCCAAATCCCTTCCTTTTATAAACTGCAAAACGAAGATTGTCTATCTCTGTTGCAGAGGCAATCCTGAACCCACACAGTGACTATGCAGGTACCTCTGTGCTCAAAATTTGACACAGAAGATGTACTCTTCACAAATCTTTCCTTTTACTTGTCACAAACATATTTCTTGCCTGCAAGAGTGAAATATGGTTTATTACATATATTTTAACAATGGCAGAGAGCACACATAAGACTGTTTAAGCAATAGTGGATAAGTAGTAATGTTACTTTACTGAAAAATCTAAATTCTGTCATCATTCACTCGCCCTCATGTCGTTCTAAACCCAAAAGCCTATCGTTCATCATCAAAACACAAATGAAGATCCCTCTTGGAATGACATCTTTTCTCTTCTCTGATGTCGTGTTTACTGGTGTGAGGGCGGGACAACCTGTCACTCACATGAGATCGACCAATAGCAAACCACAACAACCCAATCAATTCCTGATAGACTAAATCGAATTTCGCCCTACATTTTGTCTTGTGCGAGAAGCTGTTATACACACATATATCACTCGGATATATGTCACTACAGGGAAGAAAACACTATCGCAACTTCCATTTCATTCCAACAATAAGCATACTTGTGTGACATGCGAAAACAAACATTTTTGGTTTTCTCACATCAAGCATGCACATTTGAGCGTTGATGTTTATATGTGAATAAATTAAATCTGTTCATCATATAAAGCGATCATCCCTGGATTAAACCGCTCAATTTATATAGATTACTTAAACAACGGAAACAATTTATTGACCAATCAGCATCCATGACCAGAACTATCCATTTTATAATTATAAACGTAATACTATGCATCAGGTATTAATTGTTTATAAATGCTTCCACGATTAATGGTCCCTCCTCTAAATCCTAATTTTAATGCACTTGATGGAAAGCTCATTCTTGCACAGTCTTCATTTTAATATTTATCAGACTAGCATATTACACCATATTTCCCTCTTCCGTTTCAAAGCATGGTTCAGTTTTCTGAACTAACCTCATTTAGCCTGTTTACAGGTTTACGAATGAGGTTTTAACACTGCCTTTAACCTTAACAAATCTTAACTGATATCTGATACCAATTTCCACTGTAAAGGATGCTTGTGGCTGAATTCTGGCGACTTACCTATACATTAGGATGCTGGTATAGATCTGACTTATCGCTTTTTCACACATATGAACTGTTACTGAAATTCTTAACATCTTTTAAATCAAGGCCTCTTTGATTAATATATTTTGTGCAATATTCATTTAATAATAAAGCATTTCTCAAACCTAGGTGTGTGGCCCTCCAAGGGGGCCTTGAGTATATTTTTCAAATAGTGAGAAATATTCTCAAATTGTATTTGAAATATATAGGGTGGCTCAGTGGGTTGCACTAAGGTTGCATGATTAATCAAAATAAAATTGAAACCACAATATCAATATTATCAAATCGCAAAAGGATGTGATTTAATGAAATAAACATGCGTTCTGCGTGTTTCATAGTGAAGCGCAGCACTGTGTTCTTACACGCAAGCAGCTCATTATCCGCCAGTTTGCATGTTCTCCTCATGGAGCACTTTGGGTGCTCCAGAGTTTGGATGGATGGATGGAGAAAAATTATATATTAAGCTTCAACACTGCCAAATTGAGCATGTTGGGAGTCATGTATGATTGCTGTAGATCACACTTCAGGATAGTTCACTGGAAGTTCTGCAAAATAAATAAAAAGTTCAATCACATTGACTTCTTGTGGGCTTCCTGTGAACAGTTTGGGATTATTGGTTCCTTGGGTCAAAATGGTTTGAGAAACTTAACTTGCTGCTTAAGGGCTAACCTACAAGATTTGCTGTAACTTTTCAGGCGAGGAAATGAACCATCATCCTTCAGCACCTCAACAAGGCGCTCTGGAGGTGGTGGCAGACGGGGAATGATTGACAGCTCTGATGCTGCAGAGGATGATGCGGACATGCAGAGTGACTACAACGGAACCAAATCTACTGAATAAATGCCTCTTACCATGCTGTCCAAACATGGTATTCTTATCCTCTTATCAAAGAACCACAATTTTCTTTTACAAAGGTCATTATTTAGATCATAATTATGTTTCGTTTGACTGCAACAAAGCACTGCTGTTCGACCAGGCATTCGCCCCATACACGATTCAATAGGTTTTTTTTTTTTTTATTGTTATATAATTTACCACAACCCCCAATTTTACATTGACCTCTGTGGCTGCAAATATGCCCAGTATAGCACCACGAGACTATGTATTCTTTTTTCAGGCTCTTTAATTATTCTTAAACATCTGAATGAAACCTGGTGGTCCCAACACCTAGTTTTTACCCTCACTCAAATCTTGGGTAAAAGACCATCTGTATTTTTATGTCTCAAATTTGTATGTCTCAACTGCGGGTAAATGGCTGTTCACTGTTTTGTACTGAATAATTGTCCTTGAATATACTGCACTTTCTCATTTATTTGGTATATATTCCTGCAATGCATACAGCTCAGACAAGTTAGCAACAAATCAGAATTTTGGATGATACTTTGATTTTTTCCAACATTAAAATGATCCGCTTTACACATCCTGGATAAAATAAATAAAGCTGTGTGTTGTGCCAGAAGTGTAATTATATATCATGTTACTATTATATTATCATACAGTCAGGTACCTCGGAAAACTGTAATTTTCTATAGCATTTTATGTTCCCTCTGAATGTTTGCTATTAGTATTATATATAAAACAAAAAAAATTACCAGACAAATATTGGGGGTTTCATTATCCTACAGATATTTCTATATATGAAATGGCACTGAAAGCAAACAAATTCCATCCTGTTGACAGACAATGCCCGTAAAAGACCTTTGAAATTATATAAATGTATACAGTATATAAATTTTACATTTCACTTGGCACAATCTACAGTACATTGGGAATTACATGTCAATGGATTTATTCACTTTTATCTACTTTTATCTATTCATTTGTGAAACCACATGCACATGAAATAAATTCTGGGAAAAAAATCTGTTTTTTTTTTTGTGTTTTTACATGTCAAAATGCCATAAATACTTAAAGGACACCATCAAGCCCCAACCTTTAAATAAAACTTATGAAAATATGTTCAAATGCTAAGCATGTCAAGCAACTGGGTTAAAATCATTATTTGCAGCTCAAACAGCACTCAATGTGTTTCTCAAAGCAATGGGAGCTATTATTAACAAATTTAGAAGTGGTACATGGCTAACGTAATAACATAGTATTTCTGCAGTAAATAAAACAGTATTTATACTGTGCATATTGCACATTTTCTGTATACATAGAACATACTACTGTTTAAAGTGTTTATTGAATAATGCCCAGAATTTCACTAAACAAATAGTAGGCAGTAAACAGTATTCATTCATAAGTTATCTAGTGTTCTAAAACAGCATTGGTCTTTTTGACAAAACATTTGCTGCTTCTTTCATTTCAATGCTTCTCTTGACCACAAGAGGGAAGATCTCTTAACTCAGTTTCTTTGCTGTTCTTGTAAATCAACACATTCACTGAAAAATAGTGGCTTCATAGGCTGTTACTAAATACAGACAGTTGTTGCTCAGTCTTCAGATAAATGAATGCACATTCAACTACTTTTTTTGCCATTACATTATAAAACACAACATGTAGCTATGACCTTTACCTCCGTCATTTGGTACTCCTCCTTACGCAACTAAAAACAGAACAGCAGATTTGTCAATGCCATCCGAAAATCAATATGTGTAGCTAAATTCAAATTCTGGGGTGGACCTTTACTCACATCAGAGTACACACATACCACAAAAACATGTTTATCATGGTGGAATACCACCTGACTGACGCTAAATCGCCGAATTTGGAGTGTCCTGCCTTCGGTGTTTCAGCATAAGTACTCGTACACTGCATTCAAATCAAGCACTTAGTACCAAGAAGTAATATTTAGTACTGATAATGACACCTGGAGCACTATGGATTATTACCATGTCTGGGATATGCATAGTCATTCAGAGCTCAGGTATGTAAACAATAAATGTTCTATTTAATTATATTCAAATTTCCATGTTATAAATTTGATATAACATTGTTTCTAAAATAACAAAAAAAAAAAAAAAAATTCCTGTCCAGTTTGACTAACTGACTAGATAATGTAATTGTAGTTCTGCTTTGTTCAGCATGTATCCATCTTATTTTTAACATAGCCTGCTATAAGAGCAGGCACGGCCATTTTAACTTGAATGTGCAAGGCTTCCCATGTCAGTCGTTTAAAGTTATTATAATTTTAGTTACAGCAGTTCATCTGAGGAACATGGAGAACTTTATTACTGCTGTTACACACTTAGAAGATTTAAACCCAAGACTAAGTCCGCTGGCTTTACTGATGAGTCTACACAAGATTGCAGACCAAAGTGACAATATCACACACGACTTTCTGGGATCATCTGACAACAGAGATGAAATTCACTACAAAAACAACAGCTTTACAGAGCTGCTCAATATAAACCACAATCTCTCCATTTTCTTCAACCAAGCCATTCATCATTTCATAACAGATGGTCACGAAGAGAGGGGAGTTGTTCTGACTCCTGATGGCACGACGATTGCCCTTGCTCCCCTCCTTTCAGGTCTTGAATCTGGGCTACGAGCTAATGAATACAGTAACCAGCCTCACGGTTTCTACCTACTCCCACTGGCCAAGAACTTAGGCCTGTCATTTCTGCAGTTTCAGAACACAACTCCACCTGAGCAACTTGGGCCGGATGGTTGTTGGGACAATGTATCTGCTCCTATGGTTTTTACTCTTTCAGGCGTGCCATCATTGGCCACTGATGCTCTGGTCCATGGTGGAATGGACGGGGCCATACTTGGGAAGCACCTTTCTGTTGTTAACAGCACTGAAATAAACTTAAGCACACTACTGAGGAGCTACTACTCAGCGACTATGGAAGAGTTGGATCATGTCTCAGACACTCTTCTGAGAGGTCGCTATCGCAGACATAATTTTAAAAAGATCACAAATTCATCACTGCTTCAAGAGAAGGTCGCACATGCACTAGATACTCATCAACAACATGGGGACATTGGGATGGAAAGTCATATAGAAAAGGGAATTAAAGAGTTTGTGCTACGTTACATGGGTAAGTGCAGGTACGTCCAGTTGACCAAATGAACTTGCCTGTTTAAACACTGGTGTTTGGTGACAATTGCCATGCTGACAAATGTGTAACCCTCCTTCAGAGTGTCCTGCCATCATTCCTAGATGTATATGGGAAGCAGCGCCGCCCAAGGTTCCTCTTTCCCCTCTGTCTCCAACCCTGCAATATCTGTATATTCACCACACAGGGATTCCCAGCAAACCCTGTCTAAACCTTCAGACTTGTTCCAAAAATATGAGGGAAATGCAAAATTTCCACCAGAAGGGCCGGGGTTGGTACGACATAGGCTACAGGTAACATCTGCTTCAGCATGATTCTGTCACATGTGCTCTATTCCAAAACCTAGTGTACTGCCTACAAAGGTGAGCATCCCAGCATGAAAGCTGTTCCAAACAGTTCTTTGTGAGAAAACAATCCCAGAATACATTGCTATGACGATGAACATTACAAATCGACATTTAACATTTAAACATATCGAGATATTTTATTTTATACATAATACTATATTTAAAAAATCAGAGTATGCAAACAAATCTATAATATATTTTAAACATTTTATTAATTGGTGGCTCTTACTGTGGCATACTTTATTTAAAATAGTAGGCAGAATACAGGATGTGTTGAGCAAAAAAATCACGGAGCAAAAGTAATAGCAAAGTTAGCTTAGCAACATGCTAATGCTAATTGTTATTGTAAGTCGAGTCTCCTCAATGCTTTAAGTGAGGAGTGCTTTTAGAATGATGACAGAGTTGCTGGCTATGTCATTTCAAATCAGTCCCATATAAAGTTACATTTAAAGGGATAGTTCAACCAAAAAAATGTTATTCATTGTTTACTCACCCTCATGTTGTTCCAAACCCATTAGGCTATTGTTCATCTTCGAAACACAAATGAAGATCTTTTTGCTGAAATCTGAGAGCTTTCTGTCCCTCCATTGACAGCTACGCAAGTACCACTTTGACGCTTCAAAAAGTTAGTAAAACTAATCCATATGAATTGAGCGGTTTAGTCCAAAATTTTCTGAAAAGACGATCGCTTTATATGATGAACAAACTGAATTTAGGTTTTTATTCACATATAAACATTCATCAACTCACACATCAGTTGTGGTAAACGAAAGCTCAAACGTGTTTGTTTGACGCACAAGAACCAATGAGGTTCATTCTTGTGTCACGCAGCACGTTTGAGCTTCCACAAGAGTTTTTTTCTCATACGTCAAGGAGGTTCGATTCAGCTTCTGTTTATGTTCGCTGATCAATGTTTATATTTGAATAAAAGCCTAAAAAAAAAAGTGATCTCGTCTCTTCAGACAATTTTGACTAAACCACTCAATTAATGTGGATTAATTTTTACGATCTCTTTATGAACTTTTTGAAGTGTCAAAGTGGTAGTTGCGTAGCTGTTTATGGAGGGACAGAAAGCTCTCAGATTTAAGCATAAAGATCTTAATTTGTGTTCCGAAGATGAACGAAAGTTTTTCCGGGTTTGGAACGACATGAGGGTGAGTAATTCATGACAGAATTTTTGGGTGAACTCCCTTTAAAATCGGATGCTACCTTAGAAGCCAGCAACTGGTCTTGGAACAGCTATAATGTTTATATGCATAAAAATGTAAAATGCTTAAAAGTGGTAAAAGATGTATTTTTTGTATGTATGATGTGTATCTGGCTGTCTCTCCAAGCTTTGTGGTTGGGTCTGATGGCTACATCTACGAAGGTCGAGGTTGGATGTGGTCAGGGGCTCATACTAAGGGACGTAATACTGCTGGGTATGGTGTTGCTTTCATCGGGAACTACAGCGCTCATTTACCCCACCATAATGACATGGAGCTTGTGCGCCATCATCTGGTCAAATGTGGAGTGAGCAATGGATTCCTCCAGAAGAATTACACCATTCTGGGACATAGACAAGTAGTAGCCACTGACTGCCCAGGAGATTCCCTGTATTCTGAGATAACCACCTGGGAACACTATAAAGTATGTAGGATTCTGTACTCAAAAATGTTTAATTAACTTCAACATGTAGCCGGAAATTTCTGTCATGCTAACACATCAATCTGTGTCTGGTCTATATTTTTCACAGGATACGGATCCTTTAAAGTAACAGTGTGGACAACATCTGCTGTCACTGACATGAAATGACTTGAAGCCTACTCATTTTTAGTATGAAAAATACATATAATTAAAAATAGAATTGTCAAAGTTAAAAGGATGACACTGAAATGTAAGGTTGCATAAAACATGACATTAACATTAGCTTGTACATTGATTGTGAGTCTGTTAATCAAAAACCTTAAAATGTTATGTGAGAATGACGTGAGCAAAAATAAAGAGCGTGATTCTCTAAAGTTACATGTTGAAATTTGTATGTGGCAGTTTAAATTCAAGAAAAGGTTGAGCAGATTACTTAGTCTTTACCACGACAGGAAGTGGTTTTCACAGCAGGCCCCAGAGTGAGACAGGAAGTGCTGCTGTTGTGACAGGAAATTTAACCGTCACTGAACAAAACAAGCAGGTATTTTGGCTAAACTGCCAATCTTGTTCATATGTAATCAATAAAATCTAATCTTGATTATGTTACACTAGGATAATTGTAAGTATTTTCAGCAGTCACAATCACACCATTTCAAAATTAAACACTATGTATAGGCCTACAATAAAAACAAAACAAGATCACATGACAGATTATGCTTTCTCAGATTTTCATAAATAAGAAGGACATAGAATAGAACATATCAGAAATGTTGCACTTGTTAGGTCAGCCTGGGACACATCCTAATCTCTTTAACCTGTGAACCTAACCTGATTTCCACACCCACAATCTGACTGGCTTCCTGAATGTTGGACTACAACTACGCACTGAAAAAAAAGACTTATACCTACAAGAGCTGGGGACCACAAAGGACTGCATCATTTAAAACATCGAGCACCAATTTATCAAAGCCCAAATATTTATATATGGATGATATACTGTGAGTTTAAGAGTACAAGACCTTAGTGAACAGACAGAATTTTGAAATTGATGATGCACAAAACAATCTGAGGAAGTGGCCAATAGGTGAAGCGAGTGGATGATGAGATCCGGAGCACTCGAATTTGAGGAAGATACAAAACGTTTACAAAACCAATCTAAAACTGGTGAGTGCTGAGGAAGCCATACACTTGGAGGTACGGCAAGAGAATTCCATACAAAACATAAGAGTTCACAAAACTGGGTCACAGAGAAGAAGTCTAGATGGGTACGAACAAAGAACCGAGAGCTGAGCAGTCAGAACCACAGATTGAGGAGAACATGGAACTGTCTTCTGAACAAAACAGCCCGGTTGATCAAGACCCACAGCAACCAGAGGATGGCAAGCTACTCAACACGTACAAGTGGCACACGGGAACCAAGACTGAGACGCCTGCACAGGGGACTATCGAGAGGCTGGAGAAAGGGGCTTCAAACAAATGGAATAAAATGCAGAGTTGGCGCAAAGCTCTGAGTGAAGATGCGGGGGAAAAGTGCTCGACTGCAGCTCGAGGGGCCGAAAGCCCCTCCAAACCAGACAAGCCGGCAACTTCAAGGAAAAACCCTTTCCGCAGGGCTCTTTCAGAGCCACCAGGGTCCCTTCTATCTTCGGTCCTGTCCTCCTCTTCAACATCTGGGTCCTCCAGCGCACAGGCATCAGGGACTACTGTCCAGGACACGACACAGAGGGGTAAAATAAGAAAGTACCTGCAAACGGTATCACAGAAGTTTAAGAGACCGCGTACACAGAGTACTCATATTGCAGAGCATGGTAAGAGCTTTATATTCAATGCTAAATGTCCTAGAAACCTAAGCTTAAATAAAGTTGAATCCGTTAAATGATATGAAGGTTTTTGTAGAGTTCTTAGAAAGACAACTTCTGTTGGACAGTGTAAACTTATTTTCTAACCCTGTAAAGGATTGTACATGCAGATGCCACTAAATGGCGCTAAAGAATGAGGGTGCAACAACAGGATGTGCAAGATGGAGTTGGAACTAGACAACAAATTAACTAACACAGAAGCACTTAACAAGAAACTGTTTTTCTCCTTTGTACCTAAAGGATAATGACCTAAACATGTAATTGGACGTTAATGGGATTACTTATGATGGCTATCATTATTTTAACTAATTAAGCCCTGGTGATGTTGGAACTGGATTACAATTTCATAGCATGTTTTGTCTTTGAAGCTTTCAGGCCATTTAAATTAAAATGTTTCATGTTTACATTTTATGAAAAGACAAAGAAAAGGGTGAGACTGAGAATATGGTCCAAGAGCCTGTTCGGCTCTCCTGGGCCCCCCCACAAGACGTTCCAGTTTGGGACATAAGCAACTGTTTTCTTCAAGATGGACAGATCCTTATCCCACGCGAGGAGGAGGTAATGGACAACAGACACATTCAATGATGACATTATTTAGCAGATTAAGATATTGGATGTACTGTATATGCCCTTAAATTGACTTTGATGTGCCAGTCCAGTTAGTTTGGAAACGCTATTCGACCAATATATCACTATCTTTTGAATTTATTTCAGCCTTTGATGAGGGTTCGGAACCGGGCCAGCAGTTGTCTCTCCAGCGTCAGTCTCCAGAACATCAGTGGAAGTCACATTGGTCAGTATCACAGAGTTACACTTAAATATTTAAATTTTAAAAAAAATCTGAATGTCATTGCATTAGATACAACATAGCATCTGCAAAAAATGACACTCAACCGTTTCTCAGAACCTCACTTTTCTGATCAAATTTTCATTTTAGAGGTTCCCCTCAAGTTCACACAGGTGTCCTAAAATATCCTACTCCTTGTCGTCTTAATTTATAACAATTTATATTTTTAAATGTATCTATTGATATGATTTCAATCACTGTATCTTTCATATAACATATATTACCTTCCATATAACAAACTTCATTTTGTGAAATGTTTTGCTAAAAAAAAACTTATATCAAAAATATTCAAATAAATTCCACTTGGTTTATATGTTATCTTCATACATTTATAAGTGTGGCTTAAGGGTTCAAATACCACTATTTAAGCAACAACAACAACAACAAAAAAAGTGCACAAAAGTTGTATTACTGTATCTTGTGAAGATCATTGTTGGGATTGCAGTACACTTAATTGAAGTAACAACAAAGTTCTCCGTGTCCATGACCATTTAAAAGCTGGAGATGACTTCAAAAGATGAGGTATCATCTGTCCCTATCTAGCCAATGGCTGCCTGTCAGTGACTAAAGTAAAGCAAGATAACATATTCACAGAGGAAATGGTTGACGTGGTTATGTTTGCGTGTGCTTGTAAAATTGCTTCCTTTGAGTTTCTGAAGATAGCATCACAACTGGGTGTTCCATACCAGAGGATGACTGAGACTGATGGGGTGTGCTATCTAGCACTCAACATAAGCATGCAGGACCCTCATTTTAATTGTAAAAAAAACAAAACATAAAAGGGCATTTATGAGTATTGCGCTCTGAAAGGAAAACTGATTCTAAGCTACTCCAAAGCATGGGTTTCAGGCGTTGGATTGTATGTGGAGGGGCACTAGGTAAGAAAAAAGAAAATTCACCTTTGCCTTCTTAAATGAATAAATCAAATTATTTTGCTGGAGAGTATAATGCTTGTGAAATACAATCAGCATTAAAACAAATTTAAGGACACGGCAGAATACAACTGAATTTAAATTGGTCTTCGTTTTCATTTAATTCAGTTGTTTAGCAAAGCACAAAGATATATTATGTGTACTGCTTTCAAATAGAATAGTTTATTAAATGTAATGTCTTAAGCTGTTACTCTATACATGAAGAGAGTAGACAAGATTACCTATTAAGCAGGGCCTGACCTTTAGAACAGAACTTGATTTTTTTAACATATAAATCTTGATCTGCATTTAGTAGGAAGAAGAAAAGCCTCCAGTGGAGACATTTTTTGAGCTAATATGGTCATTTAGAGGACCATATAATACATCTACCTTCTAAATTTTGACACGGTGTATATTGTGATGGAACATTTAGAAGCATAAGCCAAATCTGGTTCTGTTAAACTTTTATATTCCATGGCTTCAGAGACGTCGTACGACCTAAAGACTCCTAAAAGCCTGTTGAAGGCATCCTTCCACCGAATTTAATACCGACTGTATGTGGGAAATACGCTGAGAGGTTTTGTGCTTTTAATACCCACAATTGGTTGTGGCAGATTAGCCATCAATTTAACGAAACTTAAAGCTTAATTACTTTTGGGAGTGGTTGCTAATTCAGTTCAATTTGTTGTAATTTTTTCAATTTGTTGCAAAAAGTTACTTAGTGTTGCTTTGAAAATTCATTTCAGCGTGCAAACTGTCAGACTTCTTTTATATAGCAGACACAAAACCGTTAATAGGCTCATTCATTTACACAGCTGCTGCTTTTGTAATTGTGATTTATTTAAGCACCCCTAAGGCCGACTCCCATAATCGTGTATGTCCAAAAATTGGGACCACATCCAGTGCATTATACTGCTCGTCTGGTCCCCAGCTTTCATAAAGGCACATGGTTGATCAAGTAATAGCAAATTTTTTACATAAAAAATTAAATAAGCCCTAGATTTCCGTTCTGTTCCGTATTAACAGAATTTTAACAAAGTTACATTTTCTGTTAAACTGGAAATTATTGATCTGATGCACATAAGAAGGAAGGAAATGATATGCTTCCTGTCATGGTTTCAGAATCTGCGATTGCACTGAGATTATCTGTCTTTCTACATTTTATCCCACTAGACTGAAATAAACAGAAAGACATACGGTACATGCACACGCAAATGTTCATTTCAATAATTTCAATAAAAATGTTTCAAAAGAAAAGGGACAGACCTTCATCTTCAATGCTCACATTACAAACAAAAGAGGAATACAGTGGCATTAAAGTGATGATCTAATATAAAACGTGTTCTCTTTCTCTCTTTAGAGCTAAATCCAGACCCTGTGGTTCCCCAAAGTGGTACCAAAATAAAAGGGCAAGATGGAGGCGTCAAAGTGAGTATGCATTAGTATGTCTAAGAAATGTGTGCCATCTGATTATGCATGCATAAATACATTGATTTTTTCCATGCCGATCTTTTTCTTTCATTCTCATGCTAGAACTTAATCAAGCGCCGCTTACAGGGAGATGATAAACGGAAAAGCAGCACACAGATCAATACTGCAGGACTAAGTGGTGCTGGAAGGTGGAGGATCATTTAAATAATACAGAAAAAGAATGATTTTACCAAAATTCACTCTTGTCTAATATCAATGGGAACTAACATATTATCTGATGGTTTGATATGCTATGCCATTTAACAGTCTTTCACACTTTCTATCAAGGTGCGGTTCCAGAGAATCTTTATCCATTCCAGTCAGTGCTGCAAAAAGCCTGGATCTGAGTGCAGACCAGACCACCGTCATCAGGCCAGTCCACAGCTCTATTCTAGGGGAAAAGTACTGTTTTCAGGTAAGCATTGCTGTTGCATAAAGGTGTGTAAACCATGTTTAAATTTTCCGATCATTATGTCTATACACAATCCAAACAAATGACTTATTTTCTGGGTATTTCCTTGTCCAACTCACAAAAGGTCATAAACTCAGAGAATAACCACTGCTTTGGGTGCAGTTCAGCTGCAGAAAGAGACCGCTGGATTGAAGACTTGCGTCGTACTGCACATCCAAATAAAGTACCACATATTCTTCAACTTAATTGTCCATCCAAATTTGTCATTATTTGTTATTCTAACAGTATTTGTTAGAAATAATGAAAATGGTTTTACTGTCTTAAACTGTCTTGTTCTTTCAGGACAACTGTGAGCGTACTGAGAACTCCCTGAGCCTTTGGGTTAATGAAGCAAAAGACCTTCCCCCAAAGAAGCGATATTATTGTGAGGTCCACCTTGATGGTACACTGTTTGCTCGTACCAGTAGCCGGGCCGTGGGGAAGTCCGTCCAACGCTCTAGTCAAGCAGTTGACGGAGGATCTGGTGCAGCTGGTACAGGCCATGGTGGTGGTGCTGCAGGAGGTTGCCAGATATTCTGGGGTGAATTTTTTGAACTTGACAACTTGCCCCCTGTCACCCAGATCACCCTGCACCTCTTTAGAGAAGAGGACTCCAAGAAGAAGCGCCATTCCAAGGATGACTCTATGCTGCATCCTCTAGGAAGTGTGGCTCTTGCTCTAGCAGACATAAAAGGACGGGCCTTTCAAGAGAAGTGGTATCCCATCGTTCCCTACAAGCCCCCAGGAACAAGTACAGCAAAGGACCAAATTGGACCTCAGGCTTCACTTCGAGTCAAGGCCAAATTTAAGAACCTGAAAATTCTGCCTATTGAGAGGTACAAGGAATTTGCAGAGTATGTCACGGTGGATTATGTGGGTATGTGCAGCAGCCTGGAACCTCTTCTTAATGTACGGGAGAAAGAAGAACTGGCAGGAGCACTTGTTCATGTGCTCCAGAGCATTGGGAAAGCTAAGGTGAGTTGCAACAGCAGTAATTGTAGGACAAGACAGATAAGCTTTTCAAATTTCTGAATGGTTTTTGTTTGTGTAGGAGTTCTTGATTGATCTTGGTAGTGCAGAAGTTCAGCGCTTGGGAGAAAACGAGGCTTTGATTTTCAGGGAGAATACACTGGCCACAAAGGCTATTGATGAATATATGAAATTGGTGGGCCAGAAGTATCTCATAGACACACTTGGTAAGGAATATTCTACTGCATTCCTTCTTATAAAACTCCATGTGTCATTTTATTTCCCTCTAATCTCCTATGTAACAATCTTCACCCACAGGTGACTTTATATCCAGACTGTATAGTGGAGGGGAGAGCTGCGAGGTAGACCCGCAAAAATGCTCTTCCTCTGATCTACCAATCAACCAGAGACATCTAAAGAAGACATGTGGGGATGTTGTAAAGAGAATCACTGACATGCACGAGTAAGATAAACCTAAACGAACACACTCTAAAAAATATATTTGAAAGCATATTTATTAGCGTAAGTATTTTCTGTAGAGAACACATAAGATGGCCGAACTGCTGTAATAAACTGTGTGTAACAGTAAATAGATTTACCTTGTCCACTTAATCTAAATAGGTGTCAGAAATCTTCCAATGGATGATTATTTTTAAATGATCGATTCTTTCCTTTCTATAAACAGCTCATTCCCTGCAGAGCTGAATGATATTTTTTCCAGTTGGGTATCAGATTGTGAGGATCGAGGTCTAACGGACATTGGACACCGTCTCATATCAGCATCTCTGTTTCTTCGATTCTTATGCCCAGCAATCCTCAGTCCATCACTCTTCGGCCTCACCCAACCCTATCCAGAGACCAACACCCTTCGCACTCTCACTTTGACAGCCAAGGTCATTCAAAACCTTGCAAACTTCACCTTGTGAGTCCCATCTCTACAGCCAAATTTGTGGCATATTGCAAATGTATTACAATCTTCCAGTTAACTTACATCAGGTCTTGGATTATATGTCCAAAAGGAAATAAAGATTTTGAAAGATTTGTTTCATATATGATCAGCAAGAACCATTTTATCTCAATATCCACCAGGTTTGGCGAAAAGGAAGAGTACATGCTTTTTATGAATGAGTTTCTAGAACAACACTGGGAGCCTATGCGAGGATTCTTACAGAAAGTATCTGATCCAGACAGTGAAATCGCCATGGCTCGATTTGATGGCTATGTAGACCTGCCCCTTCGTCTAGCTGTCCTTCACAACCTCCTGGTGGATATAATCTCTGTAATGAAACAGGTAACAAAACATCAGGTCTGATCTAAGCCTTTGCTGTAATCTTTGTTTAAAAGACTATGGGATTACTGATTTAAAGTTTTACATTTCATTAAACAATGTGCTCATGCTCAAAAATTTATATATATATTTGTAGGACCAAATAGACAACCTACAACCCTTGCCTTCAATCCTGAACCAGATCACAGAATTCCTTGATCATGATGCTCAACGGATCCCTGTTAGCAGGTATGGTTATTTTACAATGGGTGTGTCAATCAGCTCCCCAGTATCAGGGCACTGATCAGGGAGTTGGCCATTTGAAGGGCTGTAGCAAAATCCTTCCAGTGCACTGAAACGTTCACTCTCTAAAAAGTCCCACACTGCACCACAAATCACTTTGTTCCCTTAACAAAAATTCTGAAGTGCTAAACATAAATCACGCAAGACAAATCACCAACCATAAAGATAGAGGTTTTGAAAAAACAAACCGTCATTTAATTATATTTCAGTGAAAACGGTACTATTCGAACCAGGGTCTCTGGCATGGGAGGGGGGCGCGCTAACAAGGTACTAACAAGGTAAAGACCGCAGTAGTGAACATAATCTAGCTAACATTTGCAGCTGAAATGTTGGAAGTGTATGTAACAATCAAACTATTTATCATAATGTACTTCAAATAACATTTTTTTTTTAAATCAGTAAAATATCAGCTCTGATGTTGCTCATAAATACCAGTAGTGATGTTGTACAATGAGGACGTTATAGATGTCACTAGTGTCCCAATGTGTAGTGAGCCAGGGGCCTTACTGTCCTTACCAGTGCCCGAATTTGTGTACTTGATTCACAACCTAGGGAGCTGATTGAGACATACCCAAAATAAACAAAATTCACCTAGGGCAGGGGTGTCCAACTCTCTGTTGTAAAATCAATGTTTGTCCAAAATACTTTTACTTACAGCAGTCATGGAACACCAAAGCCTATATACTTACCTCCAAGGGATCTCCCCAAGTACAGTCCATTGCAAAACTCCATGCAGCAGCTTCCTGTAGACTCAAAATCCATCCAAGGCAAAGAACGTCAGCGGAAGCAAGTGCAGCGGGCTTTCAGTGTCCCCAACAGACCATCCCGGCAGCAGCGGCAACCAGTTAAGCGGCAAGCAAGCAATGAAGAGCTACCTACGCAGTGCCCGGACCAAGCTCCCAGTTTGGAAATTACATTACCCAGCAATGTAAGTAAGATTTGTTCAAATTTACCAGACATTTTGCCAATGATTTGCTTTCGAATATATATATATATATTACTTGATGTGTATTTTCTGTTTGTGTTTAGCCCATGAAACCCAATAACGGACCAGCAAGAGTATTCTGGGAAATCAAAGCTGGCAATGAGCCCCATCAAATAACAGGGCAACAGCAAGAGGACACAAGCACATTAGATAGGGTGGGTCTACTCTGAATACTCTAGAAGAAACAGGTTTGGACCATCAAGTGTATTTGAATGCATGAACAAAAATTTTTTACCTCAACTTTGATGTTTATCAGAAATAACTTAGAGGAAATTGTGTAATTAAAAGCCACAGAATGTTGACAAAGTTGTGGTGTGCCATAGCATGCGCAAGAGTTGGCTGAGCTGCGTTTAGGAGTGGAGCAGGTGACAGAGCGCGAGCTGGAGATGGCCAAGCGATTAGAAGACTTCATAGTTCTGAGCCAAGACCAGAATACACAGCTACAGACAGAGGTTCAGGACCTTCGTAATCTGTTAGCCATCCGTGAGGAACAGCTGGCCAGTGCAACTTTCAGGTAATTTTGGCTTAAAAGAAGTACAAATTTGTTCATTTGTAAATGCAAATAGGAAAACTGAGATCATGTACTTATGTTCGTGTAGACTGGGCGTCATAGAAGAGGAAAGGGAGGAAGACGAAAGAAAGCTGAATGTCGCTGTGGCTGCAGTTGAACGCATGAATGTTTTGGTAAGTAATGTGCTTTTCTCCTCTTTCTAGTTTTACAAATGCACATCATTAATTCAGGCTTGTACTTACGTTATATGGCTAAGTTAACGCTTGCATTTGTGTGTCTGATAACAGGAGGAGCAGTTTGCTGGGTTGTTGAAAGATGTGCACCAACTCTATGCAGTTAACGCAGATGGCATAAGAAAGACGTACATCAATGCCTGATGTAACACAGAAAGTAAATGATGCCCCTTTGCATAGCTAGTAGCTTTTGTCAGATTTCTTTTATTCATTGGTAACAATGCGCTTACATAGCTACCTACCTGTAACAAATAAACCAAATCTTATTATCACTGCAATAATGGATTACAGTAAAAACAAACACCTATTTTTTACACTGCATTTATTCTTGTGTCCTGATCTTCTAGTTTAACATTAAGTATAGACCTGCATAAGACTTTTCTTACACTCTAAAAAAAATAAAAACAAAAATTTAACCCAACGGCTGGGTTTGTCCATATTTGACCCAAAGTTTTTAGAGTGTACCAACTGTTTTGTAGACTTTTCACAAATAAAATGTGTATTAACCAAACCAAGCTGAATCATCGCTGTTATTCTTTTGACTGTAATTGTTGTAAAAAGTAACTGTAATTAGGCCAACTCAAAGCACTGGATACCCTAACATTTTTAAGTGACGCCTTTCTTGTTAAAGCAATATTCTGGGTTCTGCACAAGATAAACGTACGGGAGTTTGTAGCATAATGTCAATAATCAATGAAACATCCCTTCATAAGCAATACTTTTCACTACTCATTAATGCAGGGAAGGAGAAAAGAGGGCTTTTTTTTTTTTTAAATGGATGCAAATGGAAGAGAGGCTTTTGTGAGGAAATAGCTTATAATTTAATGAATCAACAGCCCATCGGCTAATATTCAGCATGTTTGCTCTTAAACATTCATTTTGGATTTATCTATTTTTAGAGGCTACAATGAAAAAAATGCTGTTTAATAAGAGAAGTCACGGACAATTGCGTGACTTCAGTTTACAGCACTTCTCATTAATTTCTATGGTATCCCCAAACAGTGATTGACTGTTGCACAACTCTGAACAAAATTCCGAGACATCAAGGCTGTAATGTGTTTGGTTATTGAGTAACCAAAGGCACAAGTAACTAAGGCAAGTTAGCCGTTATGCTTTTTCCAATGGTAGAGCCATCCTGGAGAATTCAACTTGTGCATCAGACGTTCAGCCTTACATCCGTAGGCGTGACATCTGAGGCTGAGATACAAGTATTTTTAATGCTATTGTAGCATAAAAAAACAACATTTATGGGGCAGTTCATCAGATTTTGATGCTGATTTGAAATATGTAATTTAATGATGAGTTTGGCAAGCAGTTTTTTTTTAAAGATCTCAGGATTCCCCCATTCAAGTAGGTAGGACTTGGTATTGGATGCCCAAAATTCCTGAAGTTCCCTCTCTCTAGCAGCAGCAACATGCTTCCTTTAATTTATGTTGTGACTTTGTGAGCCTTTAGCAGAGGCAAGTCACACTTGCTCTGCAGCAGCAGCAACATTAGCTCCAGCAGCAGCAGCGTTGCAGATTTAGTCCGCCAAGACCAAACCTATGTACATTCATTTTCATTAATAAAATGTCTTACAAATTATCCCGAGAGTTGTCATGACTGAACTTTGCTTCAAAGCAAGGGTTTTCAAAATGTTCCTGAGGTCTCTCCAACACTGTATGTTATTGACCTTATTTAATACATCTAAATTAACTCTTCGCCTGATTTAGTAGACTACTCCATGATCTGAGCTGGGTGTGTCCAATAAGGGAGACTTTCAAAATGTTAAGTGCACATTGTGAAACAAAGCGTTTCACAATGCCAAGTAGTCCGGTCATTTTCAAATTGAACAGCAGTGTACTTGTGGTATATGTGGTTCATACAACACGTGCCTACTCTGATTATCTTTGTTGTTATGTATAATTATAATAAAATGAAATATGATTTAAAACACAACCCTGCCATTTTATTACATTTTTACTTTTAAAAATATATTAAATTAAATAATTCAGTCAAAGGTACAAAGGCAGAGCTCTAGAACAACATTAAATAAAAATATAAAGTTATGAAACTTAACTCCGTCCTCAGTCAAAACTATTTGCCCATTATAGATTTATGAAACCAAAGACTGCCACTTAGATATACTCAAAACTATTTATAGCTCATGTTTAACCGCTACAGAGACATCAAAGTCAGAAGCCAGTTTCAGAAGGTCTTGCCAATGTAAATGAGTACATGAGCGCTGATCACCTGGATCTAACAACTCTAAAAGCATCGGCACAAATTTACAAATAGGCACTATCTTTATAAATCGAATGCAAGTTTTGAAGTTTAAACAACTACATTATTGCCAAAAAAAAAAAGATGTGGGTTTTCTCCTCCGCTCACTGGTTGGTGTGAAATGCATGTTGGCTGTCTTAACTACACACAAGTCACCTCAAGATGCATCCTAGATAAAAGGGATGGAGAAAGAACACATCTGTGGATTTTACCTGTACTGGGGCTAAATGTGAACTTTGAATTGGAACAGTACTTGGGCCGTGAGTGACTGATGACGTTTCACAAGTCCACAAGAACAAAAGTAGGCTACAGACAAAAATGCATATTGAGAAAGGGCTACAGTATGAAAACCCCTGCTTTAAAGTGATAACAAGTGCGGCTAGCAATAAGCTTGTCTGAGATTAGTAAGTTCTATGCAAAACGTCGAGGTGTGCCAAGATAGATCTACTCTCGCAACAGTAAAGCGATCACAATTTTCAGAGCAAAGCACCACAGTTGCCCTCATCCAACTATGCAAACTATAAGCTTGAAAAAACAGATGCTGGCAACAATCAGCCACAAAGTCACTGACAATAGGAATTGAACGACACACAACCTATTTTCTTGCAGCAGCACATCCACACATTTTTTACTTTATTTAAATACAAATTTATTTAAATAAATTGTATAAAGATGGTGCTACTGTGAATAAGGTATATAGGCCTACATTTTATCACTTATATAGGCTACTTTTATTTACATACTTCTAATTCATTATATAGACTAATATTTTGGAGGCAACCAAACAATGACAGTATTTAATCAAATTCATTGTATGATATCCTGACAGCTGCAATTAATTGCGTTTAACAATATTTGCTAAGAAAAATTAAACACACTAAGTTGTTTTCCACCCAAAATATCACTAAACGTAGTCACATAACGTTACGTTACAGTTCCATGCTGGTGGAACACTCTCCCCACCCTCATCCGGAATGCAGAATCCCTGACAACATTCAAAAAACAGCTGAAAACCCATCTCTTTCGTGAGCACTTACCTTCATAAAAAAATAAATAATAATAAAAAAAAAAAATAATAAAAAAAAAATTTCCTTTAAACCTCACTTATCGGGCTTATGCTACTCTGAATAATGCCTGAACCTCGTATTCTGAGCACTTCTTGCGTTGTTGTTGTTTTTTGCCTCTTCATGATGACTCGCTTAATTTTAGTCCTAATTTGTAAGTCGCTTTGGATAAAAGCGTCTGCTAAATGACTAAATGTAAATGTACGTTACATCTATGACAGATCACACTAAAAGTTCACATACCTCAGTAGTGTGTATGAGCTCACCTGCAGCTTAACTGTAGGCTACCTTCACGTTTTTTACCTCTTTGTGTGACATTTCATTTTTACATTTAACATAAGGATATAAAATGAATATCAATCTACAGTACATTCGTTCTGGTCTTCCAGATATTTAATGGAAAACGCATAATATTTAGTTCTGATAGCAACCACGCCTCTGTGATTCGTCCATGTAACGTTTTCTAAATGAGGGATCGATTGATTTTGCCTAGCTCGACTGTGCTGTAGTGATTAAAGTGCCTGCTGTCCCTTGTTCCTGTTAGAGAAACCTCGCCACTTTAAGGTAAAATTTGAACATTTTGTGCTTCAGCATTTTGTTTTCAATATGGTTGGCTACGTGTAGCCGAACAAGCCAGAGACTGTGGCTTTGCACACTATAAAAATTTGTTTCGACTTGCAGTGCCTGGTCAATAATCAGCTCGTGCTAGCTGCATGTGCGCGTGTATTGTGTTAAATGGTTGGAACTGATGCATGAAATTATTCTAGATGGAAAGTTTGTTTTTGGCTTATCGTAATCACACAGCACAACGACTCCAGTCGTTATTAAAAGAAATGATTCTGAGCAAATTTAGCCAGTTAATCTGAAAACATGACTATGAAAACGAGAGAAGGTAACCAATGGTGCCTTGTTGTCAGTGTCATAGTATGTAAACATTACGAAAAAAAAAAAATCAACATGGTTGTCATAGTTCCCGCTTAAATGCAATAGTTGGTACTGTTAAACCATAATAAATAAAAGTAAATGCTTTTCAAACAACGTTAGGAAAATCCAGAATATTTTTGTCGTTTTGGTTTATTAGGTAACTTAGGCTATTTTTGTTACATTGATGGTTAATGCCAATATACAAATATATTTACTGATGTAATGTTATTAATGTAATACTCTTTATTGTTGTAATAGCTGTAGTTATTATTGCATTTTGGTAGGAATTGTTACCAGTTTTTCTAACTTGTATTTTTTCAGACATTTCTACATTTTGAATTTTGCTGCTATGAAAATTATTAGTTTTTTTTTTTTTTTTCTTGTCTATGAATAGATAAGTTGCATTCTTAGAAAAGATTGGTCTAAATGTATTAGCTGCTTTTCTCTGCAAGTGCCAGGGAGAGATTCCAGCCATGGAGAAGACCGCATCAGACACGGCAAAGAAGACAACCACTGCTACCTTTTCCAAAGAGTGTCTGGAACCAGTCTTGAATAAAGACTTGGATGACTCTGATTGTAAGTAACACCAAAGATACATGCCTTTTGACCAGATTTTTGCCACATTGCTAAAAGACATAGACAGTCTGTAGATATTGGGCAGAAGTTGTAGTAGTGTATGATGATCACATACTCTGATTTTTTTTTTTAATCTTCAGAATCAGATTATGATTCCATAGTTTGTTCTGTAACCATTTACAAAGTTGTCAAGTGTAAGATGCCTCGTATTTTAAAATCTGTTCAGATTTGAAAAGCCGTCTAATGTATTTCAGCCTTAACTCAAATAAACAGACAGTTTAGGAGGTATTCTTTCAAGAGATAGGCTAGTTCACCCAAAAATAAAATGCTGTCTGTATTTACACTCATGTCATTCTGTGTCAAAACTGTGAGGAACTTTTTTTTGTTGAGTGAACTATTCCTTTAAAGATCACTGACACTTTTGATCAACATTGATTGTTTTATCAGTCCCACCAGGATTATTTTTTTATTTTTGCAGCCTAAAATGACAGAATTTGCCGCAGCTTTTCTCAAATTTCGGCATTTTTGTGCAGTGAAAACTCAATAATCATGATGCACTTATGTAATTGGTGTTAGTGACTATAAGAGTACATTTACCTGTAAATATAGTTGTGTGTAATTACTGAAATTGTGTCTGGTCCCCCTGCACAATGCAATGGTGACACTAGCATAGACATGCTCATAATTCTGCAGTGAAAATACACAGACACAGTAGCACATTGTCACTGAAACAGTAAGTAACCAGTGACAGTGTTATAAAATTCGTTTTATTATTTATAAACAATACCATTTAACAACTAAATCATTGTTTATTGTTTTAATACTGTACATATTTAAAAAGTGCATAATACATATTCAGTAAAATAATAAATGTACTTATTTATTGCTGAAATCAGGCATTATGGGACTACCAAATACTCACCCCAATATACATTATATTCATTATTGCATATAGTAGTTTAATAGTATCATTAACTTCTTGAAACTTTCACTAATTTCATTTATAGGGAGCTTTTTATTGAATGCTGAGTTGGCTTGATTTTGCATTACATTCTGTGATCGCAGAATCTTCAAATCCTGGAGGGACTGCGCAGTCAAAGAAACTATAGATTCTTCAGGAAAACTGGACAAAACATGCTGTCAAATATTAGTTCATATTCCATACAGGTGTCATGACATTGTTTATTCTATCTCACTTTTTTACAGTAGGCATCCATAGTTGTGAGTTTTGTGGGACCAATTTTGAATCCAGACGAGGTCTCTCCAGTCACGCCCGGTATCATCTCAGGCAGCTGGGAGTGGCTGTGTCCGACAGCAGTGGAGCTCCTATAGACCTTCTGTGCCAGCTGATGAAAGAAAGAGGCGGAACTCTACCCAAGCTCAAAAAACAGGCCAGCCCTGTTAAAAAATACAAACCCCAGTCCCACAAACTCAAAAAGGACGCTGGGCCCAAATTAAAGATTAAAATATCCAACCTTGTAAAGAAAAAATATGCTCTTTCCTCGTCTTCCCCCTCTGCCGTCAAAGGATCAGCTGCGTCCGGTCACTCTTCTTCGCCTTTCGCTGTAGGGAAGCCTCATAAAGCATCTTCAAAGAAGATTTTGGTGTCCACTCCGTCTTCAGCCTTGTCTCCTCTCAAGGCTGTTGAACCCAGGCTCATTGATGGCATCCCATCTACCTCCCTCTCACTGGCCTCAGCCAAGCCCCTCTGGGCCCCTCAGGAAACAGATGCTCCTCTCAATTTAAGTAAGTAACAGTATTAAAAATGTATTGGTATGTGCTTGGAAGTGGGATCCATTTTAAATAAAAACTTGGACTAGCAATTTTTACCACTCACTGAAGCAAGCTAGTTAATCTGATGAAGCAATCCTTGCATACAAAATACATTTTGAAATGTTTTGTGCTTTTTCACCAGCAACTATGATAAAAAATTCCGCTACGAGGGATGACGTCCATGTGTGTGAATTATGTGGAGCCTGGTACGAGACCCGTAAAGGTCTCTCCAGTCACGCACGGGCCCACCTGCGGCAGTTTGGGGTGAATTTGGAGTCTAAAGGTGCTCCCATTGAGATGCTCCATAAAATTATTCAGAGCGAGGAATTCCAGGAAAAGGCCAGTGCTGGGCAGCTGGAAGGGTCGGACTTTGAGGATCACACTTCACCCTCCTCCGCTCCTTCCACCTCATCATCCATCAGCAAAACTCCCTCTCTTACCCCTCTATCGTTTAAAGGACTGACATCCATTCGTCTAACACCTCCCCCAATCAAAAAGCAAATTTCTCCAGATGTTTTAGGGAACTTGCCCCTCAGCAAGAAAGCAGAATTGAAATCCCCTCCTTCAGCCAAAAAGATGATGATGTCATTAGATGTTTCAGGGAACATGCCCCTCAGCAGCCAAACAGCATTGAAATTACCTCCCTCAAAGAAAAAGAAGAAAATTTCTTCAAATGTCCCAGGGATCTTGCTCCTCATTGGTAAAGGAGAATTGAAATCTCCGCCAAGCAAAAAACAGAAGATTTCTGCAGATGTTTCAGAGGCTTTACCTCTCATTGAGAAAACAGAATTGATATCACCTCCCTCAGCGAAGAAGCAGAAGATTTCTCCAGATGTTTCGGCGGGCTTGCCGCTCAACAAAAAGGCTGTATTTAAATCACCCTCTCGAGGTAAGAATATAAATTATGTATTCATTTATTTTATTTAGTATATTTTTAAACAAAGTAACTTGTAGTGCTTTCGACAATACAGATTGTTTCAAAGCAGCTTTACAGTGAAAACAGGAAAATGATTCAATGATGCAAACAGCTGTACAGCAGCTCTAAAAGAAAATAGCTGTTCAATGTTGATTCGGGTCCGTTGTAAAGATCGTCAATTATTAAATTGATTAATTTCATCTATAATGCAGGTCTACAGAAAAACAAATGTCGTCCAGCTCAGATTTTTTTTTTTTTTAGGAATGGTTGAATATCTTGACTATGTTTGGACTGATAATTGGGTGATAATTTATAGCAAAATATGGTAATGGAAAACCTGGATTTTTAAGAGTGTCTCACACCCATGCCTGGAAAACTCATGGAAATTAATAAAATACTAAAGTCATATAAATTCCTGTGTAGATATACCAGTTAAATATAGCATGTTTCTATAGACTAGAAATTGCTCTTTTTGAGCGCAATCTTAAAAAGTCTTTTCAGTCAAGAACAACTGGAAAGTCATTGAAATGTTATTTTGGTCAGTAACAATATACATATACAGTACTATTCTGACATTAAAGGCTTTTACATTGTTACAACAAATTGCAAATAAATGCTGTTCTTTTGACATTTCTATTCATCCTAGAATTCAAAAAAAATAATATCATGGTTTCCAAAAAAATATAAAGCAGCACAATTATTTTAAACATTGATATTAAGTGTTTCTGGAATGAGCACCAAATCTGCATCTTTGAATGATTGCTGAAGGACCCTGTTAAATTCAGCTTGCCATCACAGGAATTAATTTTTGCAGTATTACCATTTTTATATTTGATCATATAAATTCAGCCTTGGTGAGCATAAAGAGACCTTTTTCAAAAACAGTCTTACCAACCCTAAACTTTTAAACAGTAATATAGTTGATGTACAGTTAACCTTAAGCTTCTCCACAGGGGGCATTACGACATGATTTTTCATCCAATAACCAACAAACCATTTTTTTTTATGTTTGTGACCTCTGTCTTTAACTATCAAATATACACATACAGTTATGTTACAAAAAAAGTGTCCTTACATACTTTGCTCTGATCATTTATGAGATGCCCTCTTTCTTACCCTCAAGGCGAGTCATCTAGAGGCGTCACCTGTGAATTCTGTCACGAGAAGTTTAAGAAGAGTCAGAGCTTGGCCAGTCACGCCCGCTATCACCTGCGCCAGCTGGGCATCACCGAGTGGTCTGTAAACGGGTCTCCCATGGCCACTCTGCGAGAGGTGATGGCCCAACGTGGTAGTTCTGCTGGATCTCTCAGTTCCCCTGGGCCGCCCTCGCTGACGCCACCGGTATCCCCCTCTGTACCTCCCTCTGCACCCCCCTCTGTACCCCCTCTCCTCTCATCCCCAAAACCCATTACCCAGTCTTCCTCTCCTCCTCCTGTTCCTCACAAAGTTCCAAAGGCCAAGAAAGGCTCCAGGACTGTGTTCCCAAAACCAAAGGACGAACCTGTGGAAGTTGACATCTCTATCATAGAGTCTCCAAAGCCACAAAGCGCACCCACCACCCCTCTAACACCTCCATCTGATTCCAACACCGTTAGATCACCCATGATCGGTGCGTAAAAATTACAGTGCATCCAGTTACTTCTTTTATTCTTTTCTTTCTATTTATGTAAACTTTCTGTCGATTTTTTCATCCTTAAGACGTAGTCACACTAGACTAAAACTATACAATCAATTCCCTTTTACTACAAACTTGCAGCTTTAAAGTTTGAATTCTTGAAGAGATATTCATGCCATGACGAATCGTTCTTCTGTTGGTCACGTCTTTACCTGATACGAATTTGCAAGTCAGAGTTCACCAAACTTGAACTTTCAAATGCAGTGAAATTCGCATGATTTTGCATTTCCTGTTTCTTGTATTTGCATGTGCATAAATGGAAGTGAACAAACAGTGTAGTGTGACCACCCCTTTAGGTGTGCTATTAATTTTAGGATTAAAAGTATACATTTAGGAAATTAATAGATAATTACGTAATTGTACAATTTGCATTTGAATTCTGATTATTTATTTGCCTGGTTAATTTTATAGCTTAATGTGTGATGTTCAACGTTTTAGCATAAAAACATTTTTAAAAAAAACATAACTATTAACAGCCACTAGAAATCTCATGTTTTATTGTGAAATCCCTTATTTTGTTGAGTTTATAATGACTTGTGTCTGCTTTCCTCAGCTCCTAAGCATGAAAAGCAGGAGCCCAAACAGTTTATATGCTGCGACTACTGTGGCGAGATGTTTGATACTCGTAAAGCCCTGTCCTGTCACGCACGTGGTCACTTACGACAGATGGGAGCAAGGTGGTCGCTGAAAGTCCCGCCCATAGAGGCCCTGTATGAGCTCATGAAGAGGAAGGACTCTGAACAGGCATCCCACATCAAACCTGAACCTGATTCAGGGGCGGCAGTGCAGTTGAAAAAAACAGAATCCTCACCTCACACTTTTACTCTATCACCTGTGGAAAAAGAGAAACCTGCCTCAGACGACACAACTACAGGTACGTTGAACCAAGAATTATTTGTCTCTTAGTAACTAACATTTCAACCTCCCAAAAACTGCTCAGACACCTATGCAACTTGTAAACCTAATCAAAGGGTATGTTCAAAATAGCATTCTTCTGGTGAAATCAAGGTGGCATTATTATTTATTATTTGATCAGGCTGTGAAAACAAAGATTTTTTTACACACAATTAGATAAAATTGCAAAATAACTGTCAAATTCCACAGTGATGTCACTTGCTTAATGAAACATGCCACAATGTCTTCGTAATGTTTGTTGCATTTTCTGATACCAAAAATTATTTTAATGCTATGGCTGCTAACTTAAAAAATGGTAAATATTATGAGTCTATTCTACTTTATTAATATGTTTGATGTGCACTCTTAAAGGGGAAGTGTAAGTCAAAAAAGTAACTCTTAAAGGGTTACATTTTTGCCATGATCTTTCGCTATTTCTAGTGCTGGCCGATAATAAAGCGTTTTTGCGGATAAGTGTGAATGGGGATCGTTTTGACAATGTTAAATTATTCTGGATGTTAATGCAATATGTCTACTTTCATGTCTTGTGTTCTCCACTCTCTTCCCTTTCTGCTGTAGGCTGTGATGCCACCTGTGAACTCTGTGGTTTCGATTTTGAGAATCGCAAGGCACTGGCCAGCCACGCAAGAGCCCACTTAAGGCAGCAGGGAGTGGATTGGAAGGTCATCGGCTCTCCCATTGAGACCCTGAAGGCCTGGATGAAGAGTGAGCCGGGGAAAGTAGCAGAGCTCCACAAAAGCTACATGAGGGGGGACTTGCCTTTTGTTAAGAAGGTATGTCCAGGTTGAATTGTTGCCAAACTATAATGATATTTCTTATCTCTTAAGCATAAACTCACTAAAGTTTGTTAGATTTACACTTAAAACATAAAAAAGGGGTAAGATATATTCCCCAAAAACAAATCTTAACATCTTAAGTGTTTCATCTCAAGTAAAATTAAACTTAAATTTTTTTTTAAATAATTGAATGGAAAATAAGACAATAATACTGATTTATTTGTCTTTTGCAGTATTTTTGTTCCTTAAGATTTGCATGAACACAAAGTTGTCAGCATCTTGGAGTATCTTTGCTATTCACAAATTGTCTCTCTGTCTTCCTCTGGTGTAGAGCTCCAAAAGATCCTCCACTCCGTACTCTTCCTCAGACTCTGAGTCTGTCCGTCTTGCTTCTCAGAAGAGTTCATCAGCAGTCCGAGACTCTGCTGGTCAGCCGCAGGTATACCAGCTTTTCAAAGCAAAAGTGGCAACAGCTAGAGAGGGCAAAGTAGGAATGAGCCACTCCTCCTCCACATACAAGAAACAGCCTTCATCAGATGATCTTTCCTCAGACAGCCTGTTCCAGACTCCCACGGCCCGCAGGGAGCTGAATGTTCGTTTTCCTCGAGGTAGGGAAAATATGTATTTCTTGCTCATACTAGAGCTCCAAATTATGTATTAGTTCAGTTTTAGCCAATAAGGAAAATGATTATGCATTGTGATAATCACTGTGCTTGTCTTAGGCTGTGAACGGCGTCCTCCAAAGCATTTATCCCACTCTGAGAGTGGATCCAGGGAAACAGAATCTTCAAAGCCCTCTCGGGCTGGAAACATTCCATCCTTGGTGCCTAGACCACCAGAGACCAGCCTAGTAAAGCTGGTTGGGAAGGTGTACTCCCTCAAGTGCAGGTGAGTTGAAAACACAAATCAGTTTGTTCTGTAAACCTAGTGGTTTTGCTGTCTGGGAGTGGAGAAGAGGTGTGTGCTTACAAAGAAGCAGGTTTGAGTGGTTCATCATGACCTGATCCCATTCTCCCTGTCTCTCCCTCCACTTTCCGATCTACACTACTATTAAAGTGACCCCATTATGCTGTTTATAAAATGCTATGGAGGTCTCCGACAATAGGTTTATATGCATCCAAGGTGAAAAATAAAACACTTTAATTTTCTCCTAATATACATTGAAGCATCACCCCTTTTCTCACAGTGTCTGAAACGGTTCAATCAAGACTCCAGTCTATCCAAACCCTTCCTTTCCGAGAGCCTACACTGCTGTGATTGGTCAGATGGCCCAGCCTGTTGTGATTGGTCAGAAACAGAATGCCCATTCTTAATTTCAGCTCTGGAGGCTTCCTCAGCACTTGATACACAGTGATACGAACAGTAATGATGGCGTCTATTTTACAGCATCAATTCAAGCCCGAGTCCGGTAAAAAAAACTTTGGAAGACGTAGCTGATCAACCCGAACCACGGTTGCAAGCACGACTTGAGCAAGACACTTTTTAGTGGTAGAGGTTGTTAGCGGGGACCCAATAAAGACCATAGGCTGGCGTTACGCAAATTTGTTACATACCTGTGAATGTTTGTGAATGAAGCAAGACTGGAATAACTCGTTTCAGGCAGTTCAGAATTGACACTTTCTTTTGGGAGACAATAACTTAATTTATCATGCTCTTTGGTCTTTAAAACTTTGCAAACCTTTTACATTCACAAACAGCTTTATTACATGCTACTTTAATTATAAATGAATGCCTGTATTTCGGCACTGGTATTGCACTTAATTTTTTAATGTGATGACTATTTTGTCTTGTAGGAAATGTAAGTATCTATTTAAGTTTCTGAAGGCCAGTGCCAAATAAAAACAATATGGCCTTTAAACTAAATTAAAAAACAAATCTTCGTCTTTAAACAAAGTTTAAAGCAGTGCTTGTACTTATGGTGCATGAAGATTTAGAATTTGACCTGCATTATGTCCCACCAATAGTTGTCTCTCTCCTTGTCATTAAATGCATTGATTGTAGTTAAATGCCTATAAATACACGATTAGAACAATAAGTGCTCTTCTATAAATTATTTTATAGGTTCTGTGAAGAGGTTTTCCAAGGACCGCTGTCCATACAGGAGGATTGGGTCATGCACCTACAGCAACACATCCTGAAGCTTAAGAAGGATTCGGCCTCAACATCATCACCTCAGCCTCCTCTCAGTCATACCGAAACGCCGCTTCTTATTGGCCCTCAGGCTGTCTAGATACTCTTTCTGCTGTGGTCTTTATTTTCATCATTTTGAAACTCCGCAATCATACTACACTGACTCTTTTATTACAAATATTGCTCTATTACCTGGACCTTAACTGCCAACTGTGATGTGGATTTTATTTTAATTTTTTTATTTTTAGATGATGATTTTTGCAAGACACTACTGAAAAAGATTATGACCACAGTGTTTCTTACATGTCAGTGTTTTCCAGATGGGATGTTTTGAATGTATTGTACTTTTTATTGCATTTCACTGTTTTTATTGTATTTTGATAATGTGTTACCACATTTTAGCTGTTTTCTTGATTAACAAGATTTCAAACCTGTTTTATACTGTACTTAAAGTTTCCAATAGTACTTAATGTGTTAAGTTTTAAAGAATGTTTTGTGAAAAAAATAGTGTAGACCAGCTTTTGGTCATTGAAATGAAGTTGTTGTTCTTACCTTTTAACATAGTATTTTGAAAACTGCTTCTCACATGTGTGAACAATCAGATTTTTCGATGCCAAAAAAATCAAATAAAAGGGACAGATTTCTACAGATTTTCATTCATATGTATTAATGAAAATGTTCAGGTGTTTTTTGTTTTATTTTTGTCAAATTTAAGCAGAAACCAGCACTACAGAAAAGCCAGGCCATGTCTAGTTATTTCAGCATTAAATGAGACTTTAATATGTCTTTATGTTAATATGTTTTTACTACTGTATCTTTGACACCTTGATGATCAGTTTTTTTTCCCTCCTATATCTTCCATATTACCAGTTAAATTAGTCAACAGTGTGATTCTATTACATGTACTTGTGTATTTGTCTTTGTAAAGCACTGTGCCAGTGTCTGGTTGGAGTAAAGGGTGTTTTATACTCCAACAGCAGCTATTAAATACCTTTCCAGAATGTGTGTGGAAATTGCATATTTCCATGTACATTATTTCTCGTGGAATACATGAGGTTTTGTTTCACCATTTGCTTAGTCAGGCTTTGCAAGATTTTAAGTCAATTGAAACTGTCTATGACAAGCTGTAGTCCTTGCAAAATAATTTGGTAAAATACAGTATTGAAGCTTTTTATACCTGCGTTTGATTAATAAAGACACTTTGAATCCATTTACTGCTTTGTGGGTCATATACAGTATATTGCAGTACATTTTCATGTTCCTCATCAACTACTGAATCCTCTGCATAAACAATTCAGCATCTTTACTGACATAAAAGAGGGTGATATTCCCAGAGCTACTCTTCCTTTCCAATTTTTCATGGTTGTTTTTCACACGTGAGGTCTGCTAATGCTATATTCCTATGTAAATGAAACCCTCCTGTTTCAAGAGTATCGTCTGCTTCCTGCAGTGAGGAATCTGTTTAAACCAGCAATGCTGAGAGATGTTAATTACAGGGCCGACACCTTTATGAAGCTGTTGTTTGGATAAAAGGTCTTTTCAGAGAGGAAAAGAGGAAGGTGAAATGAAGCAGTGGACTGTTCTGTTAGGAAAAAACTAATTATTATGTGCTTTACACATGCTATATCTCTGAGAGCCTTACCAGTTAAAAAAGCTTAGTCTACTCTGTAATCTTGTATGTATGCCTATATAAAATGCAAATAATTTATGGTCAGCAAGAAGTGACGTCACCCAACATCGCTTAGAGCACCTTTAAGCAGCGAGTGAGCTTTATGACGTCATAGAGCTTTATAGCGGTGAGTGAGCTTTATGACGTCATAACGCGCTAGAGGTAGAGAAGAGGGAAGCTGCTGGAAGTGATTGAGCGATCATATCAACAAACTAATTAGCAACTGAAAAATATTTGGTAACACTAAAGTCAATATGTCAGAAAGTAAAAAAAGAGAGCCCGTGAACATGATTCAGCAGAATGCTCTGCATCTCGAGACAGTTAAGAAGGAGCAGAGAACCCAGAAGCTTTACACGGAGTTTCACATCAACCCCGCCAAGAAACGGCACATTTTGACTGACAAACCCAACGTCACCCCCAGAAAGGAAGAGGAAGACGAAGACCCTGCTGTCCTCCAGGCCATACAAAGGGCCCGTCTGGAGCCAACAAAGAAGTACTCTCAGCCTCAGACTGAAGCACAAGAGATAGGATGGATATCCACTCCTCTACCTGCCTCAGATCGCAGTGACAGAAGATTTCATTTTGGACGGCAGGCCACGGAGATGGCTAAATACATGGAGGCTGTCTGGCGATCGAAGAAGCAGGTCTAATTCGGGATGACAGTTTGGGCTGTATTTTCCTGGTGCAATATAGTGTAGCAGGGTGGATTTACTCCACCTATTGGGAGATCATACGCATGCATTTAGTTTATTAACTGCCTTGCATTGAGTATAAAAGAAGTGGGTTTTAGCTACCGGATATGCGTCTTGGCATCGCTGTTGCTCTTTGCATTGTGCAGGCGTTGTTTAACCTTGAGTTTAACGTTACCTGTTACTGTTTAGATTGTAAGCCTTTGTCTTCCCGTCTGCTTAACGTTACTCCTCACAAGTAAGTTATGTTGTTCAGCCATGTCATAAACACGATTGTTGACTGCGGTTAGCTACTATCGGTTCTATTTCCAGTGAAATATTCATAGCATGTCATTTACAGCTGTATTACTGATCGAGCTGCTGTATTCCCGCATGGTGCGCGACCATGAATGGTTTTGATTACGTTGACCATCTCGTGGTATGTAGAATTACAGCTTTGTTGATTTTAGTAATTGGTTGCTTCCTGTAACATACTTTTGTCATGCTCTGCAGGTTTATCTGCAGATCTGAGGGTCTCCCTGGCTACTTGCTGGGGTTGAGCATCAATATTGAATCGTGACAACGTTGCTGTTTTGCCTCTACGTCTATCTATTATAGTAACTGTTCGGACTTTGTTGCGGTGTCGTTCCGCGCCTCGGTCAGGGGTTGTGCGGCTTGTTGGCTATGGCGGGCCGGAAGGTCCAAAAATAGGACTAATGATTTGTCATGGGAAGTCACTATACTATAGCCCCTAGCTACTCACTTTCCCACTGATATGTCAGCGGTGGATCTGTATACGTACTCTCCTCACACAGCGAGCGACTCACTCTCCTCAGCTGGCGACTCACTCTCCTCACACAGAGAGCGACTCACTCTCCTCAGCGAGCGACTCACTTTCCTCAGCTGGCGACTCACTCTCCTCACACAGCGAGCGACTCACTTTCCTCACAGCGAGCGACTCACTCTCCTCACACAGCGAGCGACTCACTTTCCTCACAGCGAGCGACTCACTTTCCTCAGCTGGCGACTCACTCTCCTCACGCAGCGAGCGACTCACTCTCCTCACGCAGCGAGCGATTCACTCTCAGTCTCCTCACACAGCGAGCGACTCACTCTCCTCACACAGCGAGCGACTCACTCTCAGTCTCCTCACACAGCGAGCGACTCACTCTCCTCACACAGCGAGCGACTCACTCTCCTCACACAGCGAGCGACTCACTCTCAGTCTCCTCACACAGTGAGCGACTCACTTTCCTCAGCTGGCGACTCACTCTCCTCACACAGCGAGCGACTCACTTTCCTCAGCGAGCGACTTATTCTCCTCAGACAGCGAGCGAATCACTTTCCTCAGCTGGCGACTCACTCCTCACACAGCGAGCGACTCACTTTCCTCATACAGTGAGCGACTCACTCTCAGTCTCCTCACACAGCGAGCGTCTCACTTTCCTCAGCTGTGTGAGGAGAGTGAGTCGCCAGCTGAGGAAAGTGAGTCGCTCGCTGCGTGAGGAGAGTGAGTCGCCAGCTGAGGAAAGTGAGTCGCTCGCTGCGTGAGGAGAGTGAGTCGCCAGCTGAGGAAAGTGAGTCGCTCGCTGCGTGAGGAGAGTGAGTCGCCAGCTGAGGAAAGTGAGTCGCTCGCTGTGTGAGGAGAGTACGTATACAGATCCACCGCTGGCATATCAGTGGGAAAATGAGTAGCTAGGGGCTATAGTATAGTGACTTCCCACAACAAATCATTAGTCCTATTTTTGGATCTTCCGGCCCGCCATAGTTGGCCGGTCTGTCTTCGCCGACTGCCACCTGCTAAACTTTATGATTGTGCATCAGTCAAGTCATCTTCATTTATATAGCGCTTTTATCAATGTAGATTGTTCCAAAGCGGCTTTACAGTGATACAAGGATAGTTTAAAGTAACAGAGATTGTTTTGGCTTTATAGCAGTTCTTGAATAAAGTTATTTTCCAGCTACATTAACTGTTAGCTACAGTTAATTTGATTGATTCACTTCGGTCGCAACGATCATTAGTTATTAACTTAGGGGCCGCTAACATGACACCGTTTTAACAGGAAACTCTACACAGATGGCGTGCACATGTGTATTACGAGTTCAGTCTATTGGTATGCACATTTGAATATATGTGCACAGGTTTGTAATTCCCTACAAACCAAGCCTTAAAAAACTACTTGTCTGGCCTTAACATTTTGATACAGAATTGTATCACTTCGGGGTAGACACGCGAACCGGATTTTCCCGACAACGCTTTCTCTGTAGAGTGGTAAAGGGATCCTCCATAAGGAGAAATTAGTTGGCACTTTAGCACCCCGCTATGACATCGGGTCCAGGCACAGGTCCTTCATCAGATCTGGATACAGCCTGGATCCGGCAGGCTGCGGGAAAACCTCGGGATAAACAAAAACACTAAAATTAGCGTAGATGCCATTCTTCTTATGATGTAACGAGTACATCAGGATTTATGGGAAGTGTTCCCGGTTCCGGCTGACCTGATCTATGCAGCCTAACATTGAATTACAGAAGTCTATAATGTGTTATGTGTATGCTAGGTCAAAGAGATGTGTTTTTAGTCTAGCTTTGAACTGACACCGGACAATGGTAGGAAGACTGAGAGTTTTGGTGCTAAATAGGAAAAGGATCTACCGCCAGCAGTCGATTTTGATATTCTAGGTATTATCAACTGGCCGGAATTTTGAGATCGCAATAGACATGAAGGACTATAATGCGTTAAGAGCTCGCTCAAGTACTGCGGAGCTAAACCATTTAGTGCTCTGTAAGTAATCAGCAATATTTTAAAATGTATACTATGCTTAATAGGGAGCCAATGCAGTGTTGACAGAACAGGGCTAATATGGTCATACTTCCTGGTTCTGGTAAGAACTCGAGCTGCTGCATTTTGGACCAGCTGTACTTTGTTTATTAAGCGTGCAGGGCAACCACCCAGTAGAGCATTACAATAATCTAGCCTTGAGGTCATGAACTAATTGTTCCGCATTTGTCAATGAGAGCATATGGCGTAATTTAGATATATTTTTAAGATGGAAAAATGCGGTTTTACGGATACTAGACACGTGACTTTCAAAAAAAAAGTTTGGTATCAAAGAGCACACCCAGGTTCCTAACCGACGACGAAGACTTGACAGAGCAGCCATCAAGTGTTAGACAGTATTCTAGATTATTACGTGAGGACGTTTTTTTGTCCAATAATTAGAATCTCTGTTTTTTCAGAATTAAGTAGTAGGAAATTACTAGTCATCCAATTTTTTTATATCACCTATGCATTCCGTTAATTTTGTGAATTGGTAAGTTTCGTCAGGGTGTGAAGAAATATAGAGCTGAGTATCATCAGCATAACAGTGAAAACTAATTCCATGCTTCCTAATGATATCTCCTAAGGGTAGCATGTACAGAGTGAAAAGCAACGGTCCTAGTACTATGCCTTGTGGTACGCCATACTGAACTTGTGATCGATGAGACATCTCTTCATTTACTGCTACAAACTGATAACGGTCAGATAAGTATGATTTAAACCATGTTAATGCAATTCCACTAATGCCAACATAATTTTCGAGTCTATTTAAAATAATGTTGTGGTCAATATTATCAAATGCAGCACTAAGATCAAGTAACACTAATAGAGAGATACAACCACGATCGGATGATAAGAGCAAATCATTTGTGACTCTAATGAGAGCTGTCTCGGTACTATGGTACGGTCTAAATCCTGACTGAAAATCCTCGCAGATATCATTTCTTTCTAAAAAGGAACATAGTTGTGAGGATACCGCCTTTTCTAGCATCTTTGACAGAAAAGGTAGATTCAAGATCGGCCTGTAATTGACTAATTCTGTACGATCGAGTTGCGGTTTTTTAACAAGCGGTTTAATCATAGCCAGCTTAAAAGTTTTTGGAATGTATCCTAATGACAAAGATGAATTAATGATAGTAAGAAGAGGATCTATGACCTCTGGAAGCCTCTCTTTCAGTAGCTTAGTCGGTATAGGGTCTAACATGCATGTCGATTTAGATGATTTAACGAGTTTAACGAATTCTTCCTCTTCTATAGCAATGAATGAATACAATTTTTCCTTAGGGACACTACAATGCACTGCCTGATGCGATATTGTAGTATACGCTTGCATAGTTATAATTTTCTCCCTGATATTATCAATCTTATAAGTGAAGAAGTTCATAAAGTCATTACTGCTGTGCTGCTTGGAAACTTCTGGGCTTTATTTTTCGTTAGTTTAGCCACTGTTTCAAATAAATACCTAGGGTTTTGTTTATTTTCTTCTAATAGGGTTGAAAAATAAGCAGATCTAGCAGCGTTTAAGGCCTCTCTGTATGCAGTCGAGCTCTCTTTCCATGAAATGCAAAATACCTCTAGTTTTGTTTTCTTCCAGTTGAGCTCCATTTTTCTGTCTGCTCTCTTAAGGGCCCGAGTGTGCTCGTTGTACCACGGCGTTGGACTATTTTCTTTAATCTTCTTTAAGCGCAATGGAACAACTGTGTCTAAAGTGCTGGAAAAGAGAGAGTTAAAAGTTTCTGTCGCAATATCGAGGTCTTCTAAGCTATCTGGGATGCTGAGATGATGAAACTGATCAGGAAGTTTATTAATAAAGCAATCTTTAGTGGCAGAAGTGATAGGTGTAACATGAAGCTAAATGAAGTTTACACAAGACTAGATAATGATCTGAGATGTCATCGCTCTGCTGCAGAATTTCAACGGCATCAACATTGATTCCGTGTGATAATATTAGATCTAGGGTATGATTACAACAATGAGTAGGTCCTGACACATGTTGTCTAACTCCAATAGAGTTAAGAATGTCTTTAAATGTCAGTCCCAATGCATCTTTTTCGTTATCTACATGTATATTAAAATCACCAACAATTAGGACTTTATCTGCAGCCAGTACTAACTCTGATAGAAAGTCAGCAAATGATTTGCTAAAGTCTGTATGGTGCCCTGGTGGCCTGTATACAGTAGCTAGCACAAGCTAGCGAGCGAGTCACTTTCCTCAGCTGGCGACTCACTCTCCTCACACAGCGAGCGACTCACTTTCCACAGCGACTCACTTTCCTCAGCTGGCGACTCACTCTCCTCACACAGCGAGCGACTCACTTTCCTCAGCGAGCGACTCACTTTCCTCACGCAGCGAGCGACTCCCTTTCCTCACGCAGCGAGCGACTCACTCTCCTCAGCTGGCGACTCACTCTCCTCACACAGCGAGCGACTCACTTTCCTCAGCAAGCGACTCACTTTCCTCACGCAGCGAGCGACTCACTTTCCTCACACAGCGAGCGACTCACTTTCCTCAGCGATTATTGGTTCAGAATAAATGACTTTTACAACACAAAAATTGAACACTTTACTGAAGTAGTTAGTTATTGCACCAATACAGTCCTTGAAAAGGGTAGAGATTTTATTATAATATTAGGCCAATGTAGGCTACATGACTGAGTAGCTTGCTGCGTGAGGAGAATGAGTCGCTCGCTGAGGAAAGTGAGTCGCTCGCTGTGTGAGGAGAGTGAGTCGCCAGCTGAGGAAAGTGAGTCGCTCGCTGCGTGAGGAGAGTGAGTCGCCAGCTGAGGAAAGTGAGTCGCTCGCTGTGTGAGGAGACTGAGAGTGAGTCGCTCGCTGTGTGAGGAGAATGAGTCGCTCGCTGTGTGAGGAGAGTGAGTCGCCAGCTGAGGAAAATGAGTCGCTCGCTGTGTGAGGAGAGTGAGTCGCCAGCTGAGGAAAGTGAGTCACTCGCTGTGTGAGGAGACTGAGAGTGAGTCGCTCGCTGTGTGTGTGAGGAGAGTGAGTCGCCAGCTGAGGAAAGTGAGTCGCTCGCTGTGTGAGGAGACTGAGAGTGAGTCGCTCGCTGTGTGAGGAAAGTGAGTCGCTCGCTGCGTAAGGATAGTGAGTCGCCAGCTGAGGAAAGTGAGTCGCTCGCTGTGAGGAAAGTGAGTCGCTCGCTGTGTGAGGAGAGTGAGTCGCTAGCTGAGGAAAGTGAGTGGCTCGCTGTGTGAGGAGACTGAGAGTGAGTCGCTCGCTGTGTGAGGAAAGTGAGTCGCTCGCTGTGTGAGGAGAGTGAGTCGCCAGCTGAGGAAAGTGAGTCGCTCGCTGTGAGGAGACTGAGAGTGAGTCGCTCGCTGCGTGAGGAGAGTGAGTCGCCAGCTGAGGAAAGTGAGTCACTCGCTGTGTGAGGAGACTGAGAGTGGGTCTTTTGCAGTGTGTTTGAGGAGAGTGAGTCGCCAGCTGAGGAAAGTGAGTCGCTCGCTGTGTGAGGAGACTGAGAGTGAGTCGCTCGCTGTGTGAGGAAAGTGAGTCGCTCGCTGCGTGAGGAGAATGAGTCGCTCGCTGCGTGAGGAGAGTGAGTCGCTCGCTGCGTGAGGAGAGTGAGTCGCTCGCTGTGTGAGGAGAGTGAGTCGCCAGCTGAGGAAAGTGAGTCGCTCGCTGTGAGGAAAGTGAGTCGCTCGCTGTGTGAGGAGACTGAGAGTGAGTCGCTCGCTGTGTGAGGAAAGTGAGTCGCTCGCTGTGTGAGGAGAGTGAGTCGCCAGCTGAGGAAAGTGAGTCGCTCGCTGTGTGAGGAGAGTACGTATACAGATCCACCGCTATGCATATCAGTGGGAAAGTGAGTAGCTAGGGGCTATAGGATAGTGACTTCCCAGGACAAATCATTAGTCCTATTTTTTTACCTTCCGGCCCGCCATATATTTGAAACTAGAGTTCTTAGTAATTCTAAAAATATTACTATAAATTACAGCAACACCTCCCCCTTTGCCTTTCAGACGAGGTTCATACTGTTTATAACAGTAATCTTGCGGGGTGGTCTCATTTAAAGTAATGTAATCGTTTGGTTTTAGCCAGGTTTCTGTCAAACAGCACATCTAGATTATAGTCTGTAATCATATCATTAACAATAAGTGCTTTTGAAGTAAGGGATCTAATATTCAGCAACCCAAGCTTTATCATTTGCTCATTTGTATTATATCTGTTTTTTATTTGTTGAACATCAATTAAATTTTTAACCTTAGATGGGTTTGGAAGTTTTTTGTATTTCCTAATTCGGGGAACAGACACAGTCTCTATATGATGATATCTAGGTGAAAGAGGCTCTATGTGATGGGATTTATCTGACCTTGGTGACGTGAGACAGCTAGCAGACGGTCGGTTTAGCCAGTCTGTCTGCTTCCTGACCTGAGCCCCAGATTGTCATGTTTGAGCTCTAAGACTATGTGCCATATTACTAGAGAGAAGAGCAGCACCATCCCAGGAGAGATGAATACCGTCTCTTTTCAACAGGTCAGGTCTGCCCCAAAAACTTTTCCAATTGTCTATGAATTCTGTATTATTTTGCAGACACCACTTAGACAACCAGCCATTGAGTGAGGACAATCTACTAAGTATATCATCACTCCTGCGAACAGGAAGGGGGCCAGAGCAAATTACAGTGCCTGACATCGTACTTGCGAGTTCACACACCTCTTTAACATTAATTTTGGTGATCTCCGACTGGCGGAGTCGAACATCATTTGTGCCGACGTGAATAATAATCTTAGAGAATTTACGATTAGCATTAGCCAGCACTTTTAAATTTGCTTTGATGTCAGGCGCTCTGGCTCCCGGCAAACATGTGACTATGGTGGCTGGTGTCTCTATTTTCATGTTCCGTGTAATAGAATCGCCAATAACTAGGGAACATTCAACAGGATTCACAGTGGGTGTTTCACTGAGTGGGGAGAATCTATTTGAAGTTGTAATCGGAATGAAAGAGCGGTGTTTTGTCCCACGACTACAGCGTCTCACCGTCACCCAGTTGCCCTGCTGCACGGGCTCTACTTCAGCCGGAACCAAACAATGTAAAGAGTTCACTAAGCTAGTCGCATCCAAAAGTATCTAAAACCCTTGCACTCTTACAATTAACCTCGATTAAAGCTTCGATGTGTGTCTCTAGTTCTGAAATCTTCCCTGTCAGCTTTACTATCTCCCTGCATTTATCACATGTAAATCCTGAGCTGACAGAGAAGGATATGCTAAACATGTTGCATGAGGTGCAAGTAACAATAAGAGAAGATGACATGACTTACCGTGTTTGTTGACTGATCCTACTCACCTATTTAATTATATATATATATATATATATATATATATATATATATATATATATATATATATATATATATATATATATATATATATATATAATATATATAAACCTACCAGTTATTTCATGGACTCGTAAAAGGCGCAAGAAAAATAAATAAATAAAGAGCGCACAGATGGCATGCTAACAGGCTAGCGAATTACTAGCGTGTTGTGCCAGCAATAATGATTTAGATTGAAGCTAGCGATGTCAGGTTAATGTGTTATGTTGAGTAAGTTATATTTAGCAGTATTTACAAGGAATGATAGTAAATAATGATTCAAAACAGAAAGATATCCAGTATGGGTTGCAGTGGGGGCCGTTGTTGAGCACTGTTAGTTCATTGCCAAAATCTGAATTAAGTGATTTGAGAGAAATGTTAGAATCCCAGTAGGCACAGCTGGATCAGCTTACTAAGGGTTTTGCGTTATTACAGGGTTTTGCTGCTCGTAGTCAATCTCCTCATTCTTCTGAGTACTAGTTCGGAGTCTTGTTTAATGTCGTCATGTCCACACTTGGTTGTTCTTATTGGTGGGGTTCCGGTGCCTTGTTTGTTGGATACTGGCTCTATGGTTTCCACCATTACCGAAAGTTGCTTTGTACAGCATTTCGGGCCGTGGGGTCAGGATCGCCTTCGGTCGTGCCAGTGGCTGCAGTTGCGGGCTGCTAACGGGCTGGACATCCCTTATATTGGATGCGTAGAGTTGAATGTCGAGCTCTGTGGCAGGTTAGTGTCAAATTGTGGGGTGCTTGTTGTCAGGGATCCTCCTGGTGGCTTATGCACTAAAGTGCCAGGTATTTTGGGAATGAATATTCTGAGTCGTTGTTACCAGGAGCTCTTTGGCCAGCATAGCCCTGCCCTTTTTGAGTTGCCATCGCTACTGCAGGCCCTTACTTTTGTAACCCAGGCGTTTCAGCACTGTCATGAGGTCAACTGTAGGTTGAGGTAGTGAAGGCCCACATTAATACACTGTTAGTGGCGCAGGTTATACATGAAAGCTTCAGCCCTTATGCGTCCCCGATAGTCCTGGTTAAGAAGAAGGACGGTGGTCTACGCATGTGCGCGGACTACCGTCAATTGAATTCCAAGACCAGAAAGGATGCGTTCCCTCTGCCTAGAATTGAGGAGTCCTTGGATGCACTGACGGGGGCCCGCTGGTTCTCCACCATGGACTTAGCCAGCGGGTACAATCAGGTCCCTATTAGTGAAAGGGATAAATCAAAAACTGCTTTCTGTACACATTTTGGCTTGTTTGAGTGGAACCGGATGCCCTCCGGGCTCTGTAATGCCCCTGGTACATTCCAATGTTTGATGCAACGGTTGTTTGGTGACCATCAGTGCCAGTCACTATTATTGTATCTTGATGACTGTCATTTTCTCTTCCTCAGTGGCGCAGCATCTGGAGCGCTTGAAGGTTGTCCTGAGTAGGTTGAAGCGTGAGGGCCTAAAGGCAAAATTAGTGCTCATTTTTCCGCCCAGAGGTGGCATATCTCGGCCATGTAATATCAGCCGATGGCGTTTCGACTGACCCAAGAAAGATTGAGGCGGTGGCTCGGTGGCCAAAGCCCACCAGTGTTTCTGGGCTTCGATCCTTCTTGGTGCGGCTTGTTGGCTAGTCTGTCTCCGCCGGCTGCCACCTGCTAAACTTTATGATTGTGCATCAGCACTTTGTTGCATATAGAGTTCATGTATTTTGTTTATTATTTTTGTTATGGTTTATAATTCACTCCGGGCACTGTAATTTATAACTGCTGGAAGTCTGAATGAATTCTGTGCTTTAAATTTAATTTGTTCTTTCTAAAGAGAAAAGCCATTCATATTTTTTTCTTTTGTTTTTGTTTTCTTTGTTTCCTTTTGCAGTGTTATATCTATATTGTGTTTTTTCAAGTTGTTGATTTGTATTTTTGTGTTTACTTTCTTTGCAGGAGCTGGGGGTTTCTGGAGAGGGGAGGCTAGCTGCTATTGTATGGTGTGTGGTGGTTACACCTAGTGCTGCGTGCTTTCTTGCATCCAATTCTTACGTGTGTGTGTGGGCGCGTGTATCGGGTTACTGGGGCTTTGTTAATTTGGCAGCTAGCCTGTACCTCCAGGTACCTCCGCTGCTGGTCAACTAGCTCAATTCAGATCTAGGTTTGTTTGTTTGTGTGTGTGATGCAGATTTGTGTACATTACTGTATAGCTGATTTGAATCTTGCTGTGATGTTTATTATTCAATGTTGATAAATAAAATTGTACTTTACTATATATGACCCACGTCTCCTCACCCATTCTTTGATGAGAACCTTAGGACTGTTATTCCTCAATATTTTGGGGTGGCGTAGTCGACCGTTGTTGCCATTATAGAGCGTCTCCTTCTTTTTGGAGCTTGCCGTCCCCCCCCTCCACTTTGCCACAATAGCACTAATGCAGATAAACAAGTCTGGGTAGCATCTGTGAGCACTGTAAACACTAAATGTACAAGTTAAAAATAATAAATAAATAAAATAAAACGTTGCACGCAAGACAGATTTGTGAATCTATTCTCTCATTGCTTTCTCTGCTGATCCTAAATCCAATAGTGTAATGCAAGCGCACATTGTGATCATGGGACAGAAGAGAAAAAGAAGTTGCTCTTGCAGCGCAAAAGCTGAGAATGATTTGGTGTTCAACTTCGATCAAAGTGCACCTCCATCATCCAGCACTAATGTGGTGGTGAACCATTTTCAGTCCGTTGGTGTTGGTGAGGGAATCGAGAGGCAGGCAAGAAAGAGGAGGATGATGGACTCGCCCTATCGTTACTTCGTTATTTCTCTGACCCGGCTCAGGTCACAGAGTAAAAGTGGAGGACCAGGGTACTGAAGGTGAATCTCATGTGATGTGAATGCCAATGTGGTTTACTGGAACTCTGTACATCAAAAGCCTCATCTTCATATTCAGCTAAGTCCAAGTTTAACAATTATAAAAAAAAATTTGTTTATGTTGTCAACTCCAATGATTTAATTTTTTGTAGGTGACATTTTGAGCCGCTATGAAATCGGCAGGGATTCGCTTGAAGGATGGCCTTAAGTTTTTATATTTTACTCTCAGTATCTAGTTAGCCAATTGTTTTGTCCCATTGTATCCTTTCCAGTCCATTCTTAATTTATATTATGTCCACAATTTAGGGAAAATGATAAGACCATAAGGGCACTTGAGTTGTTGAATAATGACATGACCTCTGTAAAAAAATGTAACAGTTGACGTGTGCAAAGTTTTGTTTTGTTGGTCAGGTGGCACTGAAATTTGCCTTGAAGACGGACACCACGGAATATATCAGAATTGTAAGTAGGCTCCTGTGTCCATGTTTTTTCACATTTTTCGATTTAAAACATCTTACATTAATAATAATCATAGACTACAAATGCTTTTTAAAACTCCCATTGACAACAAATTGTTCAAGACTGGACTTAATGCTTCTTTTGGGAAAGCACCTTGTGTAACAATCATAAAAATGATCTTTCCTCGAGCCTGGTCATCCTGTGCCCCTTCCCTTAGAGGTTGCCCTAACAATGCTTGCTAACAAGGGCCCCAGCGTTCCACAGATGTAGACAAACCTGATTTGACTTTGAGTGTGTGTGTGTGTGTGTGTGTGTTTGTTTCAGTTCACTAAATCAGACATGGTGAAAAGGGGGTAATGTAAATGTCAAATTAAATATAAATTTAATTTCCCCTATTTACCACCTCAGTTCCAGAGCCCTCCAGTCAGCTTACTGTCTGGCGGCCTAAAATTAGTGCCTGGCATTTTTAAAACTTGCCTAAGGATATTTAAATTATGTGTTAGGTGTTCCAGAGGTTTAATGTCAGCCGTTTGGATGTATAATGAGACAATACAGGACAAACTGCCCTGTAGAGATTTAATATGTTTGCTTAAATACCTGATGTTTCTGTATAATAAGAGATGGAAGGGAACCCTAGTGGAAATGTAGTCTTAAGACCAAAGAAAAAAATACAACGAGAAATGTAATATTCACTGCTGTTTCACATAATAATTTAATAAAAATAAAGAGACATGTAAAGATATCCATTAATTACATGTAATCCAATTAAAAACAACACACTCAGCATTCAGAAATACTAAATTACTTGTTTCGATCAACTCTCAGGGTCTTCTGCAGACTTTCTATGCTGGCGTCTAGTGCTGCAAGCCCATCCCTAAAATTCTGTTCATCCTGTGTGTTAAACGTGGACCAGGAGTTTATGCTCCAATCAGAGGCTAAAGATTTAATATCACAAGAGGAAAAGGTGTTCTCTATCACTGAAGGGTATGCTGACTGAACACCCATCCTTCGGGCACGCAGAGATTGCACCGATTGATTATTCAGGCCCTTATTTTTCTGATTTAACTGCAAGGACACACCTTGATGTTCTGAAAGGAAATCTCTGCCATCATTCTTTGCATCCTGAATGTGGAGCCCATCTGAGATGTCCAGCTTTTCAAAAGCACGGCCCATATATTTTTTAAGCCCTACATCCGCATCCACTTCTTCTCTTTGATTCTTGGCTGTTTTCAGCTCATTATACTGAGTTAGCGGTTTACTATGAGCAACTCCTGAGGGAAGTTGCACTACTGGAGTCTCTTTTAAAGGAGCAAACATTGTTCTTTTCTGCTCTTCTGAGTCTGACTGAGGAATATTCTCAGCTATAGTTTCCAGGGTTTGTTTGTGTATATCCCTATCCGTTGGTGAGCAGACTTTAACATCTGTTGGCATAAAGTTATCTTTTCCACCATTAATCTGACCAGGGGAGACTGGTTGTAATGTCTGGGACTTACAGTGAACTCGGTGGAGAGGAGAGGCCTGTCCGATGCCCTCCAGGGTCTGAAGGTAGGTCTTTACAGAGTTTGAAAGTTGATCTGACACAGTGGACTCCCTCTGTGCATTTTCATGCAATTCCAGAACACTCTTAGTAAGCTGAGAGTTTGATTGGCACAAGTCCTGCTGAGGAGAATATTTGCTAGTGTCTGTTGTTTGACTTCTCTCCAGATTTCTGTGTGCATGAAAAAACAAAAGTTACAATGACCGGCATCTCACATACATCTTCAGTTACATGCTAGATTCTCAAGATTTCATTTGAATACATAATTTCTTTATAGTTTAGAAGATGAGTGATTCATGAGTGAACATCAAGAGGCAACATAATGGTATCAAAATGGCTTGTCCCACACTCAAAAAGATGAGGGCTTGTCACACAACACAACCTGTCCATGTTGGCATGTCTAACATGGCTTAATGGATAGTTCACCCAAAAATGTATATTCTGTCGTCATCAAACAGTTGACAGTAGCTGTTGACTTACAAAGTAGGAAAAAACACTATGGAAGGCAATGGCTACCGTCAATTGTCTGGTAACCAACATTCTTTAAAATATCCTCTTTTGTGATTAGCAGAAAAAAGAAATTCATACAGGTTGGTGAGTAACAGGAACATGAGGTTGAGGAAATGACAGAATTTTCAGTTTTGGGTTAACTAATGAATGTGCATCAAAATAGAGTTTGATTAACTGGATGCACAGCCTTTGAAGTCAACAATAAAACAGATGAGTTTTCTCCTATTTTTAAAAGCTGATGAGGATATTTATTTGACTATCTTAAAGGTGCTGTAGGACATCTGGGAAAATGCTAACTTTAGCCTGATAGCAGTGAAAGCGTACATCCCACCCTCCCTGCAAATCGCCGTCCAAAGCCACGTTTCCTGAAAGCATGAACGCGCACAGCCTAGAAGACCGGAGACAACGTTACTGCAATACCAATATCATGTGTCATTCACCGGTGAGAGAACTTTATTAGTAGAGTTAGTAACACTACAATACCAAACGTAAACAAATTCTTAAAAACAGAATTAGATGCAGCAAGTTTTCGGTTTGTTTAGCTAGCAAACTTGTCATTGTGTTATAATATTTCTTGCATGACAGGGTTCCCACGATGAGAGTCTGCTTGGCTCCAAAGAAGATATATAGATCGTAGATCCTTTGCCAGTGCCACTTGTTGTCGGTTCAGAAGGAAAGTGAGGTTGTTGCTGCTTGCCATTCTCGCTCTGTCTTCACAGCGTACGTGAACGTGCTGATGAATTATTATGTCTGCGTGAACAGCCTGCGCAGTGGTATGCAAACACACATTGACCGAAAGGGAACGCATGCTATAGGACGGTTCGGACCGAACGCAACGATTGAACAAACATTTTATGGTCCTACACCTTCCACAGATTAGATTACATATCAATAAAAATGCATTTAGACCGCTTAACTGAGTGATTGCTATCAGGATATGAGGAGACTTTCAACCAGCATAACAAAAAAATGTTTCTGCAGAGAATCACCTATGGCACCTTTAAGTACTAACAATTATATGATCGTTTGCATTTAGCATCGTATTTCACTGTTGTCTGTGACTCTATCAGAACATACAGTACCCAACTCATCAGATAAGAACCACTTGTTAAATTACCTGATGACTTCCTGCAGTCTGCTGATCTCTGCCTCACTCTGCTGGAGACTCAGAGACAGTACAGTCTTCTCAATCTCATCCTTATTGAGTTTACTCTGGTACCTCTGCATTTCAGCTAATGCTTCATTCATCTCTGCGTGGGTAAAATAGCATGACAATCACTAACAGCAAAAAGAAAAGGGCTTGAAATGTAAATTTAACAGTAATATAGTAAATATAGTGATTATAAAGTCAATGATAACACCTTACAATGAAGTCAAATTTGTAAACATTAATATTTGTAAATGTTGGGAAATTATGGCCTAATCGTTAGAGAGTCAGATTTGATTCTCAATACAGGCAGGAAAATGTAGGTGGGGGAGTGAATGAACAGCGCTCTCTTCCACCCTCAATACCCTCGACTGCAGTGCCTTTCAGCAAGCAGCACATAGCTGCCCAATGCTCCGTGTGTGTGTGTGTGTGTGTGTCTCTGTCTGTCTGTCTGTCTGTCTGTCTGTCTGTCTGTCTATCTATCTATGTGTGTGTGTTCACTACTCGCTGCTCCTAATGTTTGTGCACTAACTTGGATAGGTTAAATGCAGAGGACAAATTCCAAGTCTGGGTTACCATACTTGGCCTTCACGTAACTTTTTTTCACTTTCATTAGTTATCAGATTATTCCAATGACATTAATGCATTAACTTGAACAAACAACAAACAATATGTTTTTTTACAGCACTTATTAACTTTTTTTTAATGTTAGTTGTTCATGTTAGTTCACAGTATTAACATTAACTTTACTTTGCATTAACTTTGCATTAACTTTCTGGACGTAGTCTTTGACAAATGTGATTTCCTCAGCTTTTTGTTGATAAAAAAAATAAATGAATGCATGCTAGAATAAAATAGATTTTTTTTTGCTTAGAGGCAGGGTAGGTAGGATTTTTCAAAAAAAAAAAAAAACATTCCAAATTTGTTTAAACTCTTTATATACCAATACATAATTAAAATGTAAGTACTCTGAAAAAGAGAGTATAAAAATCGAGTGTCTGTATTTTGAGAAAATTATCAAAAACGAATTAAATGAATGAAATATTCCTTTCCAAATGGCAACATGATTTAAAGCTACAACACAATAAGAGAATACTCTTACCCAGCCTTAGCCGACTGTTCTCTAACTCGCACAACTCTTTGTGCTGCTTCAGGTCACTGTCTTTGTCCTCCATGGCTTTCCGTAGTCTCATGTTCTCCTGTTGCAGATCATCAAGCTCTCTACGGCTCTCATTTAACTGAGTTTGTAGAGTGAAGTTTAGAGACTGCAACGCAACCACTGTAACAGAACCATGCCAATGGTTCACAAAAGTTGTTTTCATGCATCCACTTGGCTAGACAGAAAATAAAAGGCTAAATTCTAAAAATATATTTACATATTTGCACATTTACTCTTCCATATGATGTATTCCTTCTTAAGTCAAGCCCTTTACAGACAGAACAGAGAAGACAGCATGGCTCCACTCACCCTCCATGTCACAGGCCTCCGGTCTGGCTCGCCGTTCTGCTCTCTCTCGCTCCAATAACTGCTGATTGAGTATTCGCAAACGCCTGGGAGACATGCAAATAAACACAAATTAGGGTTATCAATTGAAGTGTGATTAATTTGAAGAAAAAAAAATGCTTATGTCCAATGCCATGCAAATAAAACAAACAATATATTTGTGTATGCTATAGACCATTTGGTAGTAAACATCACAATTACGTCACTGCAGTTGTGTGCGCATTATGGTGGCAGAAAAACAGTGGTAACAAATGGAGGAAAATGAGGCGAAATCCACAAAATAATGGAAAAAATGTCTTGTGCCTTTAGATGTCAGAATCGGATTGGAAAAAAGATGGTCTTCATTTTCATACAATACCATCGTCTTAAGACACCCTTTGAAGCTAAACGCAGACATTTAGTGCAAACCATTTAGACAGAGTGGACTGATAAATAAAGCATACATTTGATGTAAACAATAGATTTACATAAATTAAAAAACAGTTGATAGAGGGAATAATGTATTCACCCTACAGTTACAGCATGAAATAAACTTAAATCTATAACATTTTACATAGACTAGATAGTAGTGTAGAAGTAGTAATTCTAGTGTTTTATCATAAAAAGAGTTGTAGCCTACTGTCCTGACCCAGACATTGCAAGTGCAGTTCGCCATTAGTATATTGTTGTTTGACTTGTATTGCTGCGTTTTGTGTTTTTGCCACTGACTAGGCAGTACCTCGGTCCATAATACATTCGACATGACCAAAGTACAAAATTATATGCGATTATGCGTAAAGAGATTTGTATGCCTTGAGTTTTTAGATGCTGGGTTGTTTCCACAAGGAATACGAAGATGTCCAGCCACTGTAATTTTGGTCATTTAGTTGGTTTCTTGACCCAAATATGACCGCGAGTACGGGTCAGGAAAACTTATCCCATTGCTAGGGGTTCGCTTAATTAGTGTATGACAACATGTCTTCTGCTGGCAAACCATTCAAATAACTGGAGAAGGCGTCATGTTGTAAATAAATTCAAACTACTATTCATATACTATACTACTTTCTGCCACCAGGTAGGCTCCGCCCACAAAATACATCAACACCCAAAATCTATTCAATGCCTTTGTCTGCCACAATGTCATAAAGTAACTGACTTAACTTGATGTGGGAGCTTTTCCCAACACATAATGTGGTTAATCTGATTAATTGGCTAATCATGTAATTCATTCAATTACAGTCTTTAATCATTTAATAGCCTTAATACAAATTCACACACATCCTTGCAACACACTGACATGCATGTCTGTAAACACTCTTCGAGTTGCTGACCTTCGCAGCTGTACATTCTCACTCCTGAGTGGCTGTAAAGCGAGCGCAATCTCAGCCTGGATGTTGGTGCTGCCCACCATGACAGGAAGTAGTGAGATACTCTGCTCCACCTCAGAGATCAGGCGCACAGCTTCACTGTCTGCACAGAAGAGAAAACGTGTCATAAAACTTGAAAATAACACCCAGAGGGGAAAAATCTGCTTAAATGTCCAATTTTTGATTGTTAAAGAAAGTGAATTAGTTAACCATCTCAAGTTTGAAACAGGATATCAACTTTTATAAACGATAACTTCCAGATGTTTGGAAGACAGCCCTGTAATAACACCCTGACAACAACATAGAGAAAAATATCAAATTTAAAAAAAGATATGCTGACAAATGTCTCGTCTATATAATTTAAGTCAGTGAAGTTTTGAACCCCATTTTGGCCTCATTGAATGGAAAAAACATTCTGCAAAATATATTTTAAATCAAGTTTCACAGAAGAAAGAATGTCATACAGGTTTGGAACAACATGAAGACTTTTCATTTTCTGGTTAAATACCACTTTAAAGTCACCATGAAATCAAAATCGACAATTCTTATTTTTTATGGAATATTGCAGTATTTATCATAACTGGTTTATCCATGCACATCCTTGTTTGTTTTTAATTCATGTGCCCTAATAATCTTTAATTAAAATAACTTCTCCCAATTGCAGTAACATCTCTTCTCTTCTCTGATGATGTATTTATTGGAGCGAGGACGGGACAACCTGTTACTCACATGACATCATCACAGCCATAGCAAATCACAACCATCCAATCAATTCCACATGGACAAAATCCAGTCCCGCCCTACATTTTTTCTTGTTTGAGAGGCCTCTACGTCACAACAGGGTAGAAAAGACTTTTGCAAAGTTTCATGCTGACTTTGAGGTTTTTGAGATTTGTTAAATCCAAGTACTTAAGATGGATGGAAAGTCAAAGATTCAAAAAATAAATTTGAAAATAAATCAAATATTCTCACCCTGATTAGCAACTAAAGTCTTCAGCTCTCCCAGCAGATATTTAACAGTCACCACTTTCTGTGCGGTTTTCTCTGGACTGGTGGGTTTGACTTTGTGACTCAGAACTGTTAATTTCTCATAGCTGGTCTGACAGCTGATGTCTCTGACAGCTGTATTGTCCATCCCATGTTTTTCATCTTCATCCTCTGCACTCTCCTCAGAGAAGATCTCCTGTACTGGTCCATTTGGATCAGGCTGAGTCTGGCAGATCAAGGACCCAGTGGATGATGTCAATTTAACCTGAGGAACACTGCAGACAGGGCTGGTGATTATAGGTAGCCCATGCCCTACTGGAGTGCAGGACCCATTTTGGACAGGAGATACAGTAACTGGAGACTGTCGCTGGACTGCGGGTGGCATTGAGAAAGAAGCCATATACTGATTTGGAGTGGCAGACATTTCTTCACTGTGAGCTGATCCAGGTCTCTCGGGGCTCAATGCAGGAGTGGATGTAGTCAGCCGACAGTTAAATACAGTGGATGTGTGAACCTGACCTGCAAACAAAGGGAGAAACCATTTGGATATGATATCAGCAGGGCTTGACATTTACACCCGCCAAATGTGGGTGGATTTCAGCAGTGGCGTGTAACGCAGTCACTACTACTAGCCATACTGGCGGGTTGAATTTTATATATAATACATTTTTCAAGTCTTTTAAAAAGGAATCTTAAATAATAAACTAAGTGCAATGTAGCGTTGTCAAAAATATTGATTTTTCAAACCATATTGATTCTGAAACGCTTCCAATACTCATTTTCCCCAGAATAGATGCACGATTTCCGATAAGAAAAATTTACCAGCTGCGCTTTCCCACTCTCCCATCTCTTTGACAGCGAGTTGACACACAAACCCGCCTCCCCTCACACACTCGTTTCATTTGCTCCAGATGAATATTGTTAGCGTTACAGGGCTTGAATTTCGACGTGGGATTGAGCGTATTTTACTTCATTTTGTGCTCACACCCAAAGTGAGCGCACATAAAGCCACTATAATATTATTATTATTATTATTATATATATTATTATTAAGCCACAGATAATATTAAAAATATCTATATGGCAGTTTTTCCCCATGGCATCGATGTCAAAACTGTGGCCAGTGAAAATGCTGAGTGGCTAGTAACTTTGGAAAACCACTAGCCACAGCAGCTGGTGAGTAAAAAAGTTAAGTAAGACAGAAGTACAGTAAGACATTCTTATAAATGATCATCATTTGAGCAGGCCCTTTACAGAACCCACAGAATTAAATATATAATGTGTTAGTGAGCGTGTCTGTTTACCAGAAGTCGGCAGATTACAGCTAGCAGCAGGCTGAGAGGAGGCCAGTGGATCTGAGACTTGCTGGGCATGTTCTGCTTGCGTTACACGGGTCAGTGCTGAAGGTTGATCCTGTGATCCTTGCGCCCGTTTGACCCCAGGGTTCTGATCACCACGACAACTCGGCTGCCCTGCTGAACTCAGGAGACAACTGGAGGATGGAATCGTCTTCTGCACTGCAGCTACAGTAAGAAAAATACAATAGGCTGTGAAGCTGTAGTTTGTGCTTCTGCAAATGGTTGTTAAAAAGAATCACCTGCTGTGGCAGTCACACATATACAATAAGGATTTTACAATAAAGGAGGAAAATGAAACGAAAAGATTGACAAAAATGTAATTTCAAAAACAATGGAAGCTTGTTAAGAAAAAAAAAGTAGCCTAATTGTGTCTTTTTATCTCACAAGTCTGACTTTTTTTTCTTGCAATTCACGATTCAGACTTTATAACTCACAATTGTGAGTTTATATCTTACCATTCTGAGAAAAAGTCAGAATGGTGAGATATACTGTACATTCGCAATTCTGACTTTATCCTTGTAATTGTGAGTTTAGATATAAAGTCAGGATTGGGAGTTTTTTTTGGGTTTTTTTTGTCTCAGATTTCTCTTTTTCTCAGATTTGTGAGATATAAAGTGCCATTTACCTTTTTTATTCCATGGTGGAAACCAGCTTCCATAAAAAACATATTCCACAAGTATGTCTAAGATGAAAAAAATGATGAACACTATGTTAGAGCACATTACCTGCCCTTTTTTTCACATGTATTGCCGTGGTTGTCTTCTTCCCATGCTTTTTTTTGTCAGTCTCGATTTTTCTTGATAAATTCTTGGGTTTGGACTTGAAGGTGCAGGTCTTTGTTCCCTGTTGTTTGGGCTTAGATTCTGTTGATTCTGTTGTGTGAAGATTACTAATCTCATCACTACTTAATTGCTAAACACAGAAAATTAGGTCTGATTTTGTAAATACAATACCTGCTTGTTCTGCTTGTAGTATTCCATTGAGTAAAGCAGCACATCGGTCCAGTCCCTTGTGTATTGTTGTCACCTGGAAGCAATTTTCAATGTTAAAGAATGTCATGTGAGTTCAAAAATCACTGATTCTTTATACACAACCTCATGTATGTGGCTTCTTTACCTGATCTTCAGAGTCTGTAGAATATAGAGAATAGTCTGGTTCAAGAGGAGGCACACATCTTCCAGCTAAACTAAACCAGACAACATTTATGTTTGTTAAATGTGTGAAACAAATAGCATCTAAAATTAATTCTATTATATCTTTTATCTAGGATATCTTTTATCCGGTTTGTTACCGTTTTTTTTGTATTTGTCCCCGTCCGGAGCCCGTCAGTCTGCCTGATGAGACCACCTGCAAGACAATTGGCTTTAATGCTAAACAAACCACAGCATAATAACTTACATAGTATCATATATATAAAATAATTAAAACATTTATAATCGTTTATAACCGCTACCATTGGTCTTGATACTCCCTGTCTTGCCATGCGTGATGTATAGTCGATAAAACCTTCAGAAATCACCGTTCACCTACAGTACATGCAGCAAATATGTATAGGTCTAATAATTGTTTACCATTGCTTCTTGTATTTATTGCGCGAATTAACGGCAAAAACGTAAAGACCAAAATACATATCAAACTGTAGTAATCTAAAAGCTAATGGATGAAAAGCAAAACAAACTGCCTCTGTTACAATCACCACTACGCAATCGTTGCGTTCAAAACGGAAGCCGGGTGCCGTAGTCCAATAGAAAAACAGTTCGTTTTAATCTCTGGATTTGATTGGTGAATTACGGTAAAATCATTACAAACCTTTCGTCTATTGGTCTCAGACTATGTCAGTCGTATGAACACTAGCCAATCGTTTCCTCAGACTTGGCTAACGCCCATTAAGACTTCAGTTCAGACGCCAAAAGGTATTGCTATGGAGATGGAGAGGCAGAATTATAAGAACAATGCCTGCGTCCCAATGTGCATACTATCCATCCTAAATGGTATGTGACATTAGTAATTGTCAATACTATTTAGGGCAGATAGGGTGGATAGTATGCACATTGGGACGCAGGGTGATACTTCGTGGTTTTGTAAAATGATAATCCCCATAGGCCTATATAAAATGCAAAAAACAATGGTCACTTTGAGTGACGGTTAAAATGAATGATAGAATCACTTTTTCGTTACATTTATGCTATTATTACATTAATCATTCACGAAAATGGTCAATTCTTGTAATGCATATCCCCATGACTTGCTACTAATAAAGTAACAGTACTGATAGTCATATATCTGACAGACTTTTGCATAGTGTGTAATATTTGTGTAGGCCTATATTTAAAAAAAGTACATTTTTAGGCAAGTTACCAAAATAAAGCCCCTTTTCAGCGCTGCGCTTGTTTTGTTCTGTCTTCCGGGTTTGTAACTTATTTAATTTTCCACAGAGAGTAAGATCTTACGGATTTATGAATGAACCGCTCGTTTTGAAATCTTATACTGACATTTATTATGAAATCGGCTTCAAACATTAGCCTACAATGCTCATGATAACTTTCGTTAACTCTACAATAAACCACTTCAGCTAATTTTCAAACACAACATTATAAAGATGGCTGCGCATTTGTTTCTCTGGTGCATAAGGTTTAGTCTGTAGTTTTTGTCCATGTCCCTTCACTTTCAGTTCAGTCCCATTATGCTGTGACATTTCACTAATTAAAATTGCAGTTTCATTTTTCTGACATCATAGTTAATGATACTTTGGAGCTGAAGTGGGAAAATGTGATTTCTGGAAAGTTCAGCAGTAACCTTTTCAAATGAAATTATTTTTAAAAATCCTAAAAATTATCCAGCACAATTATATCAGAATGACCCAGGTGCTGCTCACCAAAGAATGCAGTGTTTTTCTAGTTCAGCATGAGCCTCTCCTGTAGACTAGAGAGATCAATGGACATCTTAATGGAAAACTTAAGGTAGTGAGGCACCGGACCCTTGTAAATATTGTTGGAGACCTCAGCAGAGCATTTCTGCAGATTACAGGCAATTCAAACAACACCATTCAAATGGATGTATTCATGGAGAAATATGGAGGCCAACAAAGGAGATAGAGTAGTTGAGCTGTGTGGAAAAAAATGGTAACTGGTTTTATTCAAGCCAAAAATATAATTTAACATCACTGTTTCAACTTAAATTTAGCAATTTATACCAACAAAACTTTTTTTATGGATTAAATCAGGTAGAAATACTTGTTCATTGTAACAATTGCAGTTTCCACTTTTTACAGTGTACTTTGAAAGTCATGAATAAAATAGACCTGACCTTACATTTTCAACTTTCTTGTGCATGTGAAATGTTGCTGTTTGCACATGAAAAAGATCTGCAAAGTTACAAAGCACAAAGTCCACTCCAAAGGGAGTTATTCTCTATATCAGTAACGTACTCGGTTACTAACATAACCTCGGTTCCCTGAGAGATAAGGGAACGAGTATTGCGTTGCAAACACATTGGGAAAACTTTATTTTTAAAACGCAGTGCAGCCGCACAGCGAGCTCAGTGCAAGCTGTCTAAGCTCGCTGATTGGCTGTGCTGCGGCAACTGCACAAACCTATAGCGAAGCTGCGAGGACGCACAATCCTATCAGAGCGCTTCCGCACTCGCTCGCACCGAAGCGCGTCAGAATGGGCGTGGTTGCAGACTATAAATAGCCCATTCTTCGCCATAGAGACAGGTTAAATGGACTGAAGTGAAAGCACCTGACATAAGCATAATAGCACGGCCAGCAACGCAACACTCGTTCCCTTATCTCTCAGGGAACCAAGGTTACGTTAGTAACTCTGAACGGAGTTGAGAGCACCTTGGGTACATAGCCATGTCTTGGTCGACTCTTGAGTCATTGGGCCCAAACTCAAGGCAAGACTCTGGAGCACTCGTTGCTTCTTACCAATGTGTTGACTATTGCGTGAAAGCGTGGGGGTCTGCGAGCGAACTGAAGCGAGTAGCCTTGCTTTATAGTATTCATTACCCAAGCTGACACTCCGGGGAGAGCTTGCCAGGCCTCGGCCCGAGTGGGTAGGGGTTGAATGAAGTCTGGGGGCGGGCTGCCAATACTCGGGGACCCGACCTCCCAGGTGTTTGGGAGAAACAGCGTTTGATTGCAGATGTGCGTGAAGAGAGACGGGCCCGTGTTCTGCAGTTAATACATCTCCAGCCGCCTGAACTGAAGAGGGAGCTGTGAGAAGCACTCGAACGATCTTCAGGGGTTGTCTGGCCATGGCGAGACATGGCCCCCTTCTTTTTCTGGCTAGGACGACTTCCTAGGCTCTGGGTCCAGCGTGAGCTTTGGCCGCGGGCCCTGGTGTTTGGGGAACGGGAAGCGTTTCGCTGGCCTGAGGCGCTGGCTGGTTTCCGCTGCTGGGCAGGGCTGAGAGACCTGCGGTGCTGGTTTGGCTGCCTGCATGGGCGGCACGCTCTTGGGGCATCGTGAGGCAGAACTAGAGCAAACCCAAACTATGCAAAAGCGGCAGCCCTTCCGACGCATTCAGTGTCTGAATTCTCATTTTCATTCACTCCTTCAAGTGGACTATATTAGTGGAGTAATGTAGGGAATAGTGAATGAGGGTATAGGGGGTAATTTCAAACACAGCTACGACTATGGCAAGGGGCGTGACATTTCTGAAACAAGCTTGAACTGGTCCACCAGCCAATCAGAGCACATTGCGCTTTTCGGTAGGAGGGGCTTCATAGAGACAGGAACGAAACAGAGCGTTACTGACAGACTGCGAAGAGAGGTGCTGCAACAGTGTAAAATAAGTGAAAAATAATGTGTTTTTTAAACATTCAAGCATGAAAACCTATTTCAGTAGCCTAGAAATCTAGACGCACCCTAGCGGCAGCAAATTGTATTTTGCAGCCAGGGTCGTCTAGCAATTCTCCATTGGCTTTCGAGCTGGAAAAACCAAACTCTACTCAGGCCAATCACATCGTGTATAGAGTCGGTTGGTGGGCTTAACATGATGACAGCAGAGTTGCGACAGTTCCGCGATGGCTGCTGCTGGCGAACAGCGGTCTTTCGATTCAGCTTTGGTTGCGACTCTGGAGGACTTGGAGTTAAGCTTTTCTTTGAGAAAAGAACAAAGAACGGCACTTAAGTCATTATTAAAAAGGAAGATGTGTTCGGAGTTTTGCCGACTGGATAGGGCAAAAGTTTAATCTATCAACTAGCTCCGCTGGTGGGAAAACGCTCTGGCTGGTTGTAGCGCTATCCTATAAGACAACCGTTTATCCCGCCCCTCGGATTGAGCCCTGCCAATGGTGAGTTCCCAAAACTTTGAAAAAGGGAATAATATGTCCCATTCAAGTAGGTCTTGATTTACGATCTGCAATTTGAATAAAACAATTTAAAACAAAATTTTCTTATTCTTGTCTAGTCAAAGGTTAAAACATTGGATAAATGTATTTCGGCAGCATTTTTTAAGGGGGTTGTCCTTTTTGAAGTCCATTATCATTGCAAAGTACAAGAGACCATGTATCAGAGCTGAGCCAAACACAAAGTCTGGGAGTCTGGTTAAAACTGTGAGATGACAATATTGAGTTACAGTAGAGCATCCAAGCCGTCTTCTCAATTTAAACAAGGCCTGTAATCTTTGATAGATGATTTATACACTTCAAGGTTTGGCAACTGAGGACAGTTTCTTACACGACTTGTGGCTTTGCAATCGGAGCTCTCCGAGGAGCCGTTTCTCAGTGCAGATGTGCAGGATACTTGGAGTTTTTTATATTCCATCTTGAGCTGCTTCGCAATGTTCTACAAAAATAATCCCCATCTATAATTCACGTCGTTTATTTGAATGGATGTGCTTCACATCCTATATTTCTTTCTGTTTTTTTGTCATGATAAAAGAATAAACTGCAATGATGATTATATCAGCTTTGGCAGTCAACTCAAACCCACAGTGAAAAAATTACATTAGTAAGCGAACTACAATAAGAAAATCTTAGCATTATTTATATCATTTAGATCTTCACAATAGAAAATATCTTTCATGCTATTCTAATGCTTCTATCACTTAATAGAAGGACGAGATGAAAAGTCCATGTTTTTCATCATGCTGCTCGCTGCATCCAGTGTTGCCAGATTGGGCGGGTTCCCGCCCAATTGGGCGGTTTTGAATTTGATTGTGCGGGTAAAAAAGGGTTTGGGCGGGTGGACAAAATTTGGGCTGGTTTGGGGTCAGTTCGGCGGTTTTCAAACATCTACATTTTAAAGTCTAATTGATTAAAAAACTAAACTAAAGTGTGCATGTAGTCCATAAAATCAGTCATCATGACATTACTGTACACACACGCGCGCCCATGCAGAGTCAGCTGGCGTTAGTGTTGACATCACCGACGAGCACGCACTTTTAGCCAATCAGTGATCAGCAGGCAGATGCGATTGAGCGCGATAAGCTGTAGCTGTATATTCAAGTGATCGCTAATGCCAAAGTGATAGGCTAGCTATAGCCTACTAAACAGTAAGTTTTATCTACACAGTAAAGAGTAAGATAGTGAGCAACTCTAAAAACGTACACCTGGTGGGAGATAGATGGTGAATATAACTCTGAGGAGAGCACAGTTGAATGACTTGAAATGAAATGAGGGACGTGAAATATGTCCATGGCCATGTGCACACTAACCTAACCTTACCAGAGACATCGGCAACTTTTACACCGTCCAGATTGCACTATACTCGACCCTGACAGCTGCTGAAAAAGGTTTGAATCAACGATGAATGAGTTTGACTGCTAAATTCTGCGTTATGTTCTGCAATGTGTACTTCCGAGGGTTAAAGTAATCGGTTCATTTCTTGATTGCCGTTTTGACAGTGTCCATCTGGACATTTTAGTCATATTGGCTAATTCTCCTTTATTATTGCCCTGTTTTGATCTGTTTTCCTGGAATTTTATTTTTTATTTTATTTTATCATTGTTATTTTGTTTTAAGGAGATAAAAAATGTGCTTATCAACCTTGAATGACATGGTAATGAATTTATATCATATTATTTTGGCGGCAGTAAAATTTTGGGCGGTTTTTTCTTGTAGTGGGCGGGTTTTGGTGAGCTTTTGGGCTGGAAATCACCGTCCCAATCTGGCAACACTGGCTGCATCTTAGGTTTCCTCCACTGATGACACATTGATTCTGCGACTGTCATATGACACGACTGGCCCGACTGCATCTATCTAAAGCAAAGCTCAGGTAAGATGATCTCAAACTAAAGGATGTTTGAACTTGAATGCATTTTCCTGAAGAAGACCCAGCAGGGTCGAAACGTTGCATTTTTTTATTAAATATGGGAGCAAAAAGCAGTGTTGCATCATATTTTTTTCACTTCATTAGTTCCTTTTGTCCTGCACTGCCAGAAGGTGGGATGTGTACACAATTACTTTTTTAATTATATTGAACTTGAATGAATGGCATAGCTCTGCTTAAAATGTCGTATGTATCGTGTTGTTTTCATCACTGATGGGTTGTGAATATTGTGAACATATTCAGTTGTTCTTCTCTCATCGTGTAACTGAAGATAACATGTTTATCAAGGATATTTTCAGGTGAGCATGTTTATCAAGGTTACTCTGAGGGTTTTTCACTGCAGGTTCACAAGATTTGCATCTCAACATCAGTATCAGAAGTTAATTGTTTATTAATTACATTTCATTAAGATGCAATATTTGGTCCATGAATTGACTGATTGATTTGATCATAATCATCATAATCATTAAATTGTTTATAATAATATTAAAACATAAACTGTATCAATTCAATAAAATAAATGTATAATGTGGCTGTTATACATAGATTCAATTAGATTTGTGTCACTTTGCAGGAGATTTCAGCAACAAGCGCTGGTTCATTTTTTACACTTCTCATTATGCAGCTCACTAGAGAAAAGTACAAAAAGGCACAGTAGATGCAAGATGATAGTTGGTAACATATCCCATGAGATGACAGGATGAGTGGAAGGAAAGGCGAAATTAAGGGAGGAAGGAAGAAGAGGAAGTTACATACCAGTGTTAATGATGGGCTGTAGTGAAATCCACTGATGTGTTATCAGTCCTTATTTACAGGCCAACGCTAGCTAAATTGACCAGCTGACTAGCACTGTATGTTGATTATTTTTTTTCAGGTTTTGTTTTTTTGGACACTTTTTTTGATACTCTAGTCCAGATTTTATTTTTTATGTAATTACTTAATAAACATTAACTGAAATAATATAAAATATATAAATAAATAAAAAACGTATTTTATTTCAGCTAGTTGCCAGAGCAATGTAATGAATGGTATCCATTCATCCAACCGCCAGAGGGAGCCCTCTCCTGAAAACTTTCCCAGATTCTATTTCGCCTTCATGTCATGTTGAGTCCTCACTGGCAAAATTGAGGTACTGAAATAACTAAAATGAAATAAAATAAAAACTAAAACGTTAAACTAGACATTTTAAAAAACGAATACAATTGACAAAAACACAACAAAATTACTACCAACTTAACTAAAATTAAAATGAAAACACAAAATATCTAATTCAAAATGATTAAAAAAAACTATAATAGTATATCAATGATATTAAAATAACACTGATCTAAGTATTTGGACATTTGGTTAAAGACTAAGGTTCAGGGAAAAGGAGGTGGGAACCAGCAAACATTCAACATAATTTTAATCACCAAAATAAACAAACAACAAAACAAAAGCCCCTCCCGGACGACTGCCGTGGGACTCGAGACCAGTGTGGTGCGCAGGTGACGCTCATTAGCACTCGTGCCACTGGCTTCGCTCCGTTCCCACGGCTCTCGGCCCCGCCCTGCTTCTCGCCACACTTCAGTTATATTTAACAAATATTACACCAATACAAAATGATCTTGACATTTGAAAGACTAGACACTGCAGTCTGCAATCCCAGTGAATTTCAATGGTTCTTCAATATCTCCATTGGATGCGGGAACTGATGGATCCAGGATGATGCATAAACAATGTTTATTCAGTGTGACATATGATTTACTAAAGGTAATCAATATATTCAGGCCAGTATTCAGAATATTCAGATTAGCTAAATATTGATGCAGGAGAAAAATAAAACTAAACAAAGGCGAGAACTTCGAGAAGTAAACATCAGTGTGTGAAATCAAGTGAGTAAGTTTTACCAGTGAGTGCACATCATTTGAAACATTTCATATTTGTAACATTTGTTTAGGTGATGATCTGTGTGAAACCCTAGTTTTTATAGATAAATTAAAAATAGCCTTATTAAAGTCTTATAGTCTTAAAAAAGTTATTTTGAATTTGTCCTGAGGCATGTTCTATATACCATCACACTTTCACGAAAGATGATCTGAGTTTCAAAAACATTCTGTCACATTTTTTAAATGAAAAAAATGTTTCAGCACATAATTCATGTGAGCACACGTAACAATATGAGGCTGAATATTAATAATAATATCCTGGACAGCAAGTACACTGTCTGAATACATTTCCAGATGATTCCTTGTTTGATATTTGGCCTCTCTGACGGTCCAGCCACCGCATTGACTTACAGATGGGCTATTTTTAAAGCAGACAGATTCAATGACAAATCCAGACAGAGGGTCTCAACAATTTATGCATGAGAAAGAAAGAGAGAGTCTGATTAGTAGTAGTAGCTACAGTTCAAGTTAAAGTGTGTTACAAAAGTCACGTACGCTCTCCATCTGTTCACCAGTCCAATCATAGTCAGAAACAGCATCCCTGTATAAAAGCACACACCTCAGAGCCACTCTTTTGGTGCGTTTACACGACAACGATGTACTAAAAACGGAAAAGTTTTTCCTTTTGTGTACAGACAACAGTGTTGTCAAAACGATCCCCGTTCACACGGATCCACAAAAATGACTAAAAACGCTATGTTATGCTGCCAGACCAGTAGTAGCTGATGACACTTAGTGTAACCGAGCAGGATTCAAACAGGGGGAAAAAATTGAAGCTTCCCCGGGCGCCGCCATTGATTAGCAGACCATCACCTGCTGTTAGCATTCCATTGACTCCCATTCATTTTGACGTCACTTTGACAGCGAATAACTTTACATCTGAGGCGTTTAAAGACTCAATTTTTCCATTATTTATTTCTAAAGAAACACGAAAAGGTAAGAACGCAGCCGCTAGCGCGCCTCTTGAGGAGAGGGGAGTGAAGTTTACACACACACAGCTCTTTCTGGCCTACGTCCATTACACTCACCCCCTAAACCTCACTCCTATCCGGGTCATGGCACCAAACTTGACCCGCTCTGAGCGGGATTTCTCTGGCACGCTATAACAAGGACGCTAAAGACTGCAGCCGCTAGCATCAGTCACTAGCGCGCCTCTTGAGGCCAGGGGAATGAGGTTTACATGGACAGCTCTTACTGGCCAACGTCCGTTACATTTGTAAAGAAACACTAAGCACCTATAGACTGAACACGTAATCCGCATGAGCACGACAAATTTGCGCTTTGCAGGCCCCCAAAACGCTGTTGTGTGAATGAACAGCCAAAACACATTGTTTTCCTTTTTTAGTTGAAAACAGTGTAAACGGCCCCTTAGTCTGGTCTCTCCAGTACAGATTACAGACAATTTACCTGCTCTACTTACCTGTGAAATCTCCTTGTGATACTCCAGTGATCTCCTGTAAGCTATTGTTTCCTTCCATTTAGGTTGTCAGTCACAATGATTTCTGTCATCTTTGCTCTCTATTTCTATTTAGTTTTAAAGCTGCAGCTCAATTTTCTTCATCAATATGTTCGAACTGTTCAAAAAGTACAATGAACTCATCACTGTAGGTTGTAGCTTTGATTTTACTTAAAGCTGCAGTCCGTAATTTTTTGGGTTAAAAATTAACCAAAATAAAATTTTAAGCAAGTACATAACCAGCCAGTGTTCAAAACTATCTGCTTGCCTTAGCTCAATTCAAAACGGTAAGCTTGTAATTATGTTTTTAATTCCAGTGTTACTGGTGGATTTCCGCGGGAAATTCGAGCATGTGTTTGCGTCATTACGTCACATCTGTACACATAAAGAAGGTGTATCGGTTAGTAGGCTATGAGTTGGTGGAGGAGATTTATAACCTTTTCTCACAGCACTTGATATAATTAAACTTATCAATTTGATGGCGGATCCAGAAAGGTTCAAACGACAATCACCAGTGACAACTGGAGATTCACCCGTTGTAAAATGCAAAAGACTTCGGACTTCGGAGTGGCTACAGAAAAAAAAGTTCCGGGCCCATGCGAAAACAAGGATAAATATCGGAAGGGCATTAAATGTAGTCACGCAATGCTGATGTTGTTAACATTAACAATTTGAGAACAAAGTATAATTTGCACGGTTTGACGTGATATGATAAGCGATCGTTAGATTTAATCAGCGTGATTTACTGCAATGCTTTTTTTCCCTTAGTTGGTCAGAACAAAAGTGGATGTTACTTGCTTGTTCAGATGATATTTTCCGGTCAAAATTCTTATGTTAGTCCAAAAAGTAGAATCTGTGATTACGAATGACAGTTTCCACACCGGCGCGGCGACTGACAGCCGCACATTCTCCTCAAAACATTGGATTCATCCGCGCTGTGCCGTGCCGAGGCACAACCCACGTAAAGTTGATAATTCCGCGAATAACTGCAATTGCAGATTAGGGTAAAATTGGGGCAGCAATTAAACTTACATTTTAATTTAACTTAAACTTTTACCATTTTTGTGTGTTAATTTTTTGTGTAAATGGAAGTCATTTTGTTATAACTCTGTATGAGTATGAAAAATGACAAAAGTATGACCCCTTTAACTTGTCATGCTTGGCAATTCTATAACTTCTCAGTTTAAATTATTATGCTACTTCAAAATACTTTAAAACTCATTCACACAAGAAAGCTAAATCTGATTCTCTTTGGCATTCAGTGCATGATTATGTTCAATGACAAACAGCTATTTATCTTTTAAATATTAAAATAGATAAATATGTAAGGCTGGAAACTTACGCTGCTACTTTGAACCAATAATCGGAACAAAAGGCAGTTGAAGGATGACGTGTATAATTCAAATATTTATCTGATTCCAATATAATTAATCTGACTCCATTACTCCATTAAAGTTGTTGTTATTCTTTAACCTCTTATTCTTTAAAGGGATACTCCACTTTTTTCGGAAATATGCTCATTTTACATCTCCCCCAGAGTTAAACAGTTGAGTTTTACCGTTTTAGAATCCATTCAGCCGAACTCCGGGTCTGACGGTACCACTTTTAGCATAGCTTAGCACAGATCATTGATTCTGATGAGTCCAGTAGCATTTCTTTCAAAATGACCAAAGAGTTTCAATATTTTTCCTATTTAAAACTTGACTCTTCTGTAGTTAAACCGTGTACTAAGATCGACGGAAAATGAAAAGTTGCGATTTTCTAAGCCTATATGACTAGGAACTACTCTCATTCCGGCGTAATAATCAAGGAACTGTGCGGCTGTACCATGAGTGCAGCAGGCGTAATGATATGACGCAGCGCCTGAAAATAGGTCTAATAGGTTAGACAAACTTAGTCCCGGTCACGTTGGAAGAAGTTACCGAGCTGGGGACTATTTTCAGGCGCTGCGTCATATCATTACGCCTGCTGCACCCATGGTACGGCCGCACAGTTCCTTGATTATTACGCTGGAATGAGAGTAGTTCCTAGCCATATAGGCTTAGAAAATCGCAACTTTTCATTTTCCGTCGATCTTAGTACACGGTTTAACTACAGAAGAGTCAAGTTTTAAATAGGAAAAATATTGAAACTCTTTGGTCATTTTGAAAGAAATGCTACTGGACTCATCAGAATCAATGATCTGTGCTAAGCTATGCTAAAAGTGGTACCGTCAGACCCGGAGTTCGGCTGAATGGATTCTAAAACGGTAAAACTCAACTGTTTAACTCTGGGGGAGTTGTAAAATGAGCTTATTTCCGAAAAAAGTGGAGTATCCCTTTAAAGGTAAGAGTCTTCCTTAGAACTGATAGGAAAATGTAGGATTTAACCTGAACGTTTAGATAACGAAAGTTATAATCACTTTAGCTTTCAACATAATCAGTGATAAAAGGAAAGATTCTCAAAGCCTTTAAAGCAGGCAAAGTTATTTATTAAGTTACATGTTTAAATATACAGACAGTAGAATGGAACAACATACTATATTGAAAACTTAGTTGTAACAAATAAAGCACTGTCGTGCAGAAGAGGCCCTAAAAGCCTTTCTTGTAGTATGAGGTTACGCACCGGTGTGCGGGAGTGGCAGGGTTAAAGCCTTTCTCCTCAACAGTTACTTTTCCTTCTTATACCCTGAGCAAAGCATTGTTAAACATGAGTGGAATACCAACACCAAACCCAACTGACAGGAAACCAAAAGATGAGGCAAATGGGTGGAGATCAAGAGGGGGAGAAGAACATTAACATTCTCCTCAATGCATGTTTAATCAATAGTACCAAATTGTACATTAGGATACTTAAATATCTCTATTAAGTTCACCACCATTCATTTCAGTTTCAGTTTATAGGCTGTCAGATGAGACCAAACATGGCATAGTTACATATTAGAACACACTAGTAAATAAACAGTATAGTTGAAAGCATATGTCCTGTGAAGCAAATGGTACGGACGTGTCATTGAGGTGCAAATGACTCTGTCTCTCCCGACAGAACCATCCTGTGCCTGGAGTGTCCCAACAGTCCTCAATCAGCATATTGGTGAAATTCCTGCACTAGATAGGCATTAGCATACTGTGATTATGAAGGCCATTGTGCCACGTTTAATTCACATGTTTAAAAGGCTTTTTGAAGAACTAGGCAGTGAAGTTCTGCCCATATTTGCTCAGCCCTACAAATATGTATCTTTATCTATCCCCAGTGTCTGAATCATTCATTGGCTGGTTCTTTAGTGTGTATTTACATTCCCTTGCACTTACATTTAAAGGGACTTGGGGAAGTGCATTTGAATTGCAGGTGCATCTTAGTTGGTCTTTTGAGTTTATTTACCAGCAAAAAAAAAAAAAATCAAATAGCTTTTTTCGTTGTTGTGATGAACAAATGGAATCCATGAGTGTTTGTGTAATGAATCATGATTCTCTAGACACCGTTGAAAGACAAAACAGTCCAGAGACGAGGGTCTGGAGACTTGTTTTGTTGTGTTTCTCACATTGCCTAACCTTCTCTCTTTCTCCAGTTCTTTTTTTTTTTTCTCACTGACTGATTCTCACACTGACTCACTCTAAAATATGCTGGGTGGTTTTAACCCAACTTTGGGTCAAATATGGACAAACCCAAACGTTGGGTTAAAAATGTAATGTGATAATCTAACCCAACGGCTGGGTTTTTCCATATTTGACCCAAAGTTGGGTTGAAGCAACCCAGCAGTTTTTAAAGTGCTCTTTTTCTTTCGGCAAATCAAATGTAGTGGGCTACAGAGTTCTGAAACTCATCTTAATTTTGTTTTTTAATCAAATACTCTGTGAAAGAAGGTTAGCCTCCTGAACATTTTTAAAAGGGGTGGACCTGCTCTGTAACAATGTTTAGGTAGGTGGCACATGTCAAATTTAAGTCTATATGAATGGCCGGACCCAGGGTTTTCCAGCGGAACATTGCCCAGAGGGTCACACTTTTGCACTGTAAAAGAAAACGAGACTCATCGGACCAGACGACCTTCTTCCACTGCTCCAAGGTCCAGTTCTAACACTTGTGTGCCCATTGTAGCTGCTTTCAACAGTAGACAGGGGTCATAGGCTCTCTGATTGGTCTGAAGCTACACAACAGAGTGCAATGCAATGTATGTAACATTTTAAATGACTTGTGGAACAGTAGACCTTCTGTTGGCTCGGACCAAACGGGATAGATAGCCTTTGTTGTTCAGAATCTGACCTAGTCGCCTTGCCATAACAATTTGACCCTGTCAGAGTCTCTCAGATCTTTATTCCTGCCCATTTCTCATGCATCCAACATATTGATTACAAGAACTGATTGTTTGCTTACTGTCCAATCTACCCAGACCTTAATATGTGGCCTTGTTAGGAGATGATCAATGATATTCACTTCACCTGTGACTGGTCATAATGTTTTGGCTCAGCAGTATGTGACAATGTTATATTATATTGAATGTTTTATTTTTTGTATTGTATTCATTTATTTGTAATCTTCTAGCTATAAACATCAAAATTAAATAGACTCTTTATAAATCAATTTATAAAAATTAAACCATGCATTATGAAAAATATATTGTATGCATTAAAAAATAGCCAGATATTTGATGTTTAAAATAAGCTATTTTTCATATTAAATTTGTTTTGTTAGATTGTTTATATAACATTTCTAATCATGTAATTGTAAAACAAATTACAAACATTATTCTTACACCAAAGCCAGATCCAAAGCCACAATTTTCTGCACATTTATTGTAATTTCAATAGACCTCAATCCCAGAAGAGACAAACCATTTGTGTTTTATTCAAGGAGAACAGACTGACCGTAACTGCAAATCCAACAAAGAACACCAGTGAGTGCTTATTGTAAATGACTTATGAGACAATTTTTCATCATCTGCACTTTTTATTCAACATCTCACATTGGAGATGTATGTCCACTCATGATTAATAGCTCTGGACATACTTTTCATTTCTCAGGAGTCTTCAAAGCGCACAGAGCCTCCGGAAAGATCAAATCCATTGAGAAATACATTGTGTTTGCCAGAGACATTAACTAATGGTGTTTTGGTCACAACATCAACCTTTTCCAGATGCAAAAGCGTGTAATCCTTCCGATTTTATTGGCACATGCATTTATTTGATCTGTTCTCAGTATATTATCTATTGAATCTTAAATTTGAGAAATGTGTACATTTATTTTAAAATATGTTCTCCCAGTTCTTATCCAACAGAATCTACACCAAAGATTTGGCCACTTGTCATTCACAAAGCTCTTCAAATGCTCAAACTTGTGTTTTTGTTATATTATAGTATGTTTATTTTATGCTTTCAGTTATCAAAGTGTCTAATAGGCCTATTCTTTTTTCCGTTTAACACATTGTACCATATCTAATATATTCCCCTGAATTCTGCAATCCAACCAGCAAACACAGTAACACTGGCTTGACCAATGGTGTGATCGTGGGGCGGGGTCATCTGTTTACTGGCCAATAGAAGATGGAGGGGAGTGTTTGAGAAACTTGTCTAAAAACAATCAATATTTGTGCAATTCAATTTAAAAATCTTTAAAATCTGACCTTTTCAGTTCACATGATTAATGCTATGCATTTTCTCATTTGATCATTAACCTAGAAATAGTGGACTATGATTTTCTTTTATAACCTTTCTTTTAAAGGTTTAAATTAGATTTTAAATCACTGATTTCCAATATGGTCACATCATTTTGGACCCTGTGAGGGAGTATTTCTAACATATCATCAAAAGACAAAATATCTGTTGCATTTACTGATATAAATCAGAATGAGAATGATGGTTAAGGTGTTGCGTGGGATGTAAAATGTATTAAACTTTCATTTTACATTGATTCCTTTGTCAGAAATAAAGGGTTTGTGAGTAGCTCACACAAAATATTTCAATCTTCTGGATTTAATCTTCTAGTCTTTTTCAGATCCAGACTGTTGAGAGTGCAGTTCAAAGGAAAACTTATGTGTTAAACTTGGCAGAATGAGATATAGAGGAATTAAGCGGCAGCTGCCTTTATGGATATGTAATATGGACCCTGCTTTTGAAAAAAAAAAACAGATTAAAGCAGGAATTCATCCAGGTCAAGCAGGAAGAAAAACAACCCAGGCCATGGCAGCCTTTGGACACTACACCTCACAGCTTGAATTCTCACATATAAAGTCAATTAAAAAGTCAGCGGAGACATTTATTATTGCCTGAGCAGTAAAAGACTTGAGCTTCATTAAATAAATAAAGCTCTCTAGGACATCAAAAGCACTGGAGAGAATCATTAAAGGATATGGGTTCAGAGCAAGTTAAGAATATTTTTTTAAATGTCTGTATTGATTTTTCACAGGTGTTTCACCGATTCTTACAGTATATGCTTTAAAAGAAGATTTAACAGTGTGTGTGTGTGTGTGTGTGTTCATGTGTGTGTGTGTGTGTGTGTGTGTGTGTGTGTGTGTGTGTGTGTGTGTGTGTGTGTGTGTGTGTGTGTGTGTGTGTGTGTGTGTGTGTGTGATAGGCTTTTCCTATCACTGCTACACTGATGACACACAACTCTACCTCTCATTCCAGCCTGATGATCCGACGGTAGGTGCTCGCATCTCAGCTATATCAGCTATAGGCTCGTCATCCATAACTCCATCAAGGTCAGCCAGGAACCTTGGAGCTGTGATTGATGATCAGTTGAACTTTACAGACCACATTTCTAGAACTGCCCGGTCCTGCAGATCAGGAGGATCAGGCCCTTATCAGAGCATGCTACACAACTCCTTGTCCAAGCACTTGTTATATCCAGACTGGACTACTGTAATGCTCTCCTGGCAGGTCTTCCAACTTGCAGTATCAAACCTCTGCAACTGATCTAAAATTCTGCAGCTAGAGTGGTCTTTAATGAGCTGAAGCGAGCACCCATCACTCCTCTTCTCACTAAATTGCACTGGTTGCCAGTTGCTGCTAGCATCAAATTCAAGTCACTGACTTTTGCCTACAGAACAACCACTGGCTCTGCTCCCTTTTACTTAAACTCTTATGTGCCATCCAGAAACTTGCGCTCTGCAAGTGAACGCCGTCTTGTGGTGCCATCTCAAAGAGGCACTAAATCTCTTTCTTGGACCTTTTCCTGGTGGAATGACCTGCCCAACTCCGTGTCCGTGTCCATTTTCAAGAAACAACACTTGATCCATTAATACTAACACTTTATTTTCTATTCTATATCTATCATCTTTAAATAGTACTTGCATATTGTTGTCCTATTGTTAGTTTAACTGCTTCTATTGTTCTCATTTGTAAGTGCATCTGCTAAATTAATAAATGTAAATGTGTGTGTGTGTGTGTGTGTGTGTGTGTGTGTGTGTGTGTGTGTGTGTGTGTGTGTGTGTGTGTGTGTGTGTGTGTGTGTGTGTGTGTGTGTGTGTGTGTGTGTGTGTGTGTGTGTGTGTGTGTGTGTGTGCGCAAATTTGGCCACATGCACTTCCATTGCCTCACCGCAACCTCTTTTTTTTTTTAGTTTACCCAAAAGTCTTAGATAATAGATTATATGCAGTCAGACTTTTCATTTATCTTGAGTCCATTAGGGGAAACACATATCCATATCCTGAAAGCTGACAATATTAACTGGTAACACTAGAGGTCCTGTGATGGCTAGGGAGTAGATTTCCCAAATTACTAAAACCAGTTCATTTACAGTCTGGGTTCTCTACAGCTGTAATCTGATACACCAGCCTCTGCAGCTGTGGAAGAACAAGGACCATAAAAGCAGGAAATCTACTAAATCTGTTTGTCCTCATTTGTAAGTTGCTTTGGATAAATATGACAGGGTCAATACAAAATTTTACACAACTTATAGTATTTTTGTGTAATGCAGTTAAAGTTAGTTTGAGATCATACAATAATTGGCTGACCCCCTACTGTACCGCTACAGACCACCTAGGGTCACAGGCCCCTCTGAAGACCCTGCTATAGAGAGGGTTCAGAACAATTATAGTTTCATTTATTTATATAATACCACAGGGGGAGGAAATTTGCTTTCCACGGAATGACGGGGGGATGAAACTTTCCACGGAATGACCATTGATAAACACACTTCCACAAAACATTATCTTCCAGATGTTTTCTGCTCTCATGCAGGGAAGAGGTTAAAGACTATGTCTCATCTATCCCATATTCCCAGCACAATATTATATCTGTGTTTCAGGCATTTCAAGCACAAGCCACAGTAAAAGCATCAGATAAATGTAAATGAGATATTTTATTGCACTTTATAATGTAGAAAACATTGCAGTCAAGGTATACATTTCACAAATTACCTTTAAAAACATGCTGTTTAATCAAATATAGGCTAAGATACTACTATATTTGTTCTTAAAGGCTAATTTCCTAATATTTTCAAAAGAAAGTGGAGTATTATCTGTACAAATTATACCTTATACATTTTTTTTTTTTTTATAGATTTAAAATTATACACTGGTCCTTAAATCTGATTTGTCAAACAACATTGACAGTCCAAAAGCACTGGGCTTTTTCAATGTATCTCTCCGCTTGTCGGTTTTTCTTTCAGACACACTGTTAGTCTTTGTCTTAATGGTGGGGATTTTTCATTGTCTCTTTCTGCAGGTGACATCATTACATGTGATCACTGAATCATTCATTCAAACGAATCGATCAAAACGCCGATCTGTTCAGAGAGGAAACCCAACCCGATCTCATGAGAAAACGTGACTGTTTACCAGATGGCAATTTCGTCTGAATTCGTACAAAGGGGTTTCATCATGGTATAGCAGATCATACTTATTTTTTATGAATAATCTAAAATGTAAAATAGTTACGAATGGCCATGAAAATGTTGCAACACCACTGCTGTCTGTTCAGGCTTTGTGTGGAAAAGACAAACAGACAAAGTAACAGCCAATATTGTGCCTAAAAATTTAAGTTACATTAACTTCTTGTTTATTGAACTGTGTATAAAAGTAAAATCACACAAATGTGCTGCCTCTTGTTAACACGGGTAATCACAAGCATGCTAATAAGCAACCATAACACACTCTTGCTCATGTGATATTGCTTTAGTAAAGCTGAAGTTTGTTCAGAAATGTTTTATTTATTTAGTATCACATTTATTTTTGGTCCAGATAAAACAAAATGACACTATATCCCACTATTCCAAGCAGACTACACTACCAAATCTAGTGCACTACATTACCCAACCACCCCTGGTCAAGGTCTATAAGTAGACCTCACTTCTTTCCTTTGTTTCTTTTGTATTGGTGACGTGTGGGTGTTTGAATGAACACTCAAGCATGTCCTTTGAGTCATTTCCTTAGGGATGTGTTGAGTAAGTCTGTTTTGCCAATTGTATTGTTTGAATTTGTTTATGAATTGTTTGGATTGGATATTTAATCATTATTTGGATTGAGTATATATATGTTGTTGATATGTTTATTGATGAATTATATGAGTTTGAGTTAACGCCTGTCCATTTACATCTTGTGAATCTGCTTCATGTGAATCCATGAACTTCATGTTATGTGAATTACTCAAGACTTAAGCATCTTGAACCTAAAATAAGAGAGACCAAACGACTGGTATTTGTCCCGTGTTTTAATCAGACATGCCATCAAGTTTCTACAACTCCAACGAACTTTGGTTTTATTTAACATCTGATATCCAACAGTGGCTTGTTTTTATACACCAGGGTTAACTCAATATTTAGCCATGATCTTAACCTCCAGACTACGGGAAGTGATTTCGATTATGTCTCTGAAATTATAGGTCAAGAGTTTGACCATGTTTGGCTATAAAAACAGGCTAGTTCTGTGACTAAGAAACCCTGCAAGGTTGTTGTCTTTAGATACAGAATCTATTTCCTCACATAAAAGCATTTATAAACCATCATTAGTTAATTAGACGGCTTTAGAGAGAGCGAGTTCATTTGGGTTCGGTCTTCAATACAGTGTCCATTCTATAATCAAAGCTGAAACATGCCTGTATTGAGGTCATTTGTCTGATTCACGTTGACTCCATGGATGCTCCCCAGTATATGAATCTTCTTACACATCGTTCCCAATGTAATTATTGTCCTCTCGCCACCCACCAACCATATGTTCAATTTTCAGCCCATGACAGTCTTACAAATTACAGCAAATCTAATGGACCAAGAGTTGTTATTACCAGTGTGGAATGGACCGAGAATTATTATTGCCAGTTATTTATCACATACTGTAGAAACATTTTACTCTTACACTATCATAGTTGCTCAGCTAGCATTTTATCACTGCAATTAATCATTTTTCACATTTAGAAAATGATATTCAGATCAAAAGACTGTGGTAAAAGAGCTTTTCCATAATAATCCTCTATACTTTCTTAAGCAAGTAGGTTTTCTTGTAAGAGCCATTTTGAAGAACTCACAAGCGCATAAAACACATGCCAGCATGGAATGAAAAATAGCTAGCTTCAGTATTGCTAACTAAGCCATTAAGGGTCAACTGCATACAATAAATCAGCGGAAGTGACAGAACATAATGTGAGAAAAGTCCATTAATTGATTTGAGTCTATACCATCTGGTAATGGAGCCAATACTGAATCAGTAATATTATCAAGTAAGTGTGCATGGCAAAACAGTCTTGTTATAGCTAAAAATTGAATTATGAGATGCATGTACCCTAGGCCTTTACAGTCTAAATTGCACTGCTTTGCTCATAGTATTTTGTAAGCAAATTAAGAGTATGCTTAAAGCCTAATTTGATTTCAATGGATTTGCCATTCGCTTGTCTCATGTGGCCTTAAGCAAGACCTTCATACGCAGGTTTTTGTCCCTATTGACCCCCGGTGCCCTGAGGCTGGTAAGAGACAGAGAAAAACCATGCCGACCATGTCCTGATGCGTCATGACACCTTTTTTTTTTTATGAACAATGTTTGAAATTCATTTCCAGAGCCTGATGTTCAGATGAGTGCTAGATTAAAAAAGTTTATAAATGGTCATCTTCTGGTGCGTGTCTGTGTTCGCACATCTACTGAATGGGTCACAGGGTTATTTTTCCCTTTTCATAATATGAATCATGTTACTGTCTGTCTCCATTCTTTGTCCGCAATCTCTAACCAACTAATTATCGTGACAGCTGCAGTGTATATATATATATATCAGAAGAAAATGCTCTGTTCTGTTCTGAACATGATGTTTTTTTAGTGGCTTACGGTGAATTGAAGAAAGTGCTTTCGCTGCATACTAGTCTTTAATTACATGAAGATATGAGACAGATGCTTTTTAGCAGCAAATGCTACATTACTGTTATTATCATGTGTGCATACTCTAAATATAAATATATATAGATATATAAGATTCATGACAACTTTTGAGCCCACCGGCACCATCAAAGCATTAATCTTGTTCTAATCCTGATGAAAAGTGAAAAGTAAAATTTGTTTTAACAGTTTCTAATAATGCTACTTGTGCTGCCTAGTTACTTTCAACATTATAGCTCTGTTGATCATTTAGCTCTGTTATTAAAGTCGGCATGAAATGGAAGTTGCGATAGTCTTGTATATCCGAGTGAAACCCTTCTCAAACAAGAAAAAAAAATCTAAAATGGTTTTGGAGGTATTTTTAGTATGAAAAGCGCTATAATAAATTTGAATTGAAATTTTTGAAATTGAATTTACTTTTATTTACATAATACAATGGAAGTTTTTTCAGATAATATTTTAAAGTGCCCCTATTATGCTATCTGTGCGTTCACACCAGCAACCAATCGGAGTGTAGAAGTCCTCCACTTGAGAGGATTCAAGAACGCAGTCAAGTAAACTTTGATTCTGACCACAGTAGTTCCCAAGCAAAATAGAGGAGAGGTTGATCATGTGAATTTGATAAGAAGGCGCGCAATATAGGCAACATTTTCGCGCTAGAACGTTTTTCAGCGGGAATGCAAATTAGATTAGCACTTAACCATGACCACAAAAGCCACACCACACAAACGGTTTTTAATTGGTTTATTTCGTTAGCAAACATGTCACTATAATTGTTAAGTTCTTTCCATCGATCAATTTCTTAATTTTACATTTAAAAGATTCCATGAGGTTAACTTATACTTGGTCAGTCTACGCAAATAACGATCAACATGCTTGTTTGCTTTGCGCCGCCTTTAAATAAAGTTTAAAAAAAGACCAAGCATTCGATCTACGTCAGAGCATCAGAGCGTCCACGAATCTTTGTACGGCGTCGTTGGCAGGGCGGCGAGAGCGAATTTTGCCGCTCTCGCCGGCAGCAGTGTGAACACACAGTATTTTAAAGGTTCCTGATTTTGTTTTGAAGGTCTCCTATAATACGTTTACATGCTTCAAAGGTCAAAAACACAAATTTTCTCATAATATACACTGCACGTCACCTACTTTCTCAAAGAGTCTGAAAACGGTTCATATAAGATTCAGTCTCTCTAAACCCCTCCTTTCAATGAGCCTACTCTGCTCTGATTGGTCAGACGGCCCACTCTATTGTGATTGATCTACCGCTTGCAGTGCGTTAACAGCCATTATCTGAATTTCAGCTCCAGAGGCTTCCTCAGCACTTGATACACAGTTATCCGAACAGTAACAATGTCGGCTTTATCGTAGTCCTCATCCTTTGGAAGTGCATGCAAAGTGGAATAGCAGCGTCGTCTTGATATATTGACAAGAATCAAACTCTACCAGGCCTCAGATACAACTGCGTTTGAGGGCGGGTTAAAGTAGACGTTGTTCGTGGACAGCCAATGAAAACCATGCATTATGCAGATTTGTAACATCATCATTACATAGGTTTGTAACAGGAAGTAAGACCTGAATTGCTGACGACTCGTTTGGGCAGTTCAGAATCGGTTCTTTCTTTTAGGAGACAAAAACGTTATTAGTCGTGCACTTTGAACTTTACAACTTTGCAGACCTTTTGCAGTCACAAACAGCTATGCTACACACTACATGAAAGGTAGTATCAGAAAAAGCATTTTATTTTAGGAAAACTGGAAGTGTTGTCCAAGTCTTTCTGATCAGCCTTGTAGGCCATGGGAACCGGTGGTTTCTCTCATACTTCTTGACCCGTCCACCCCACATCACATTGGCATTCTGTTTGGTGGGCCAGGCGATAGAAGGGGGGAGTGTTTTCAAAGCCTTGACATTTTAATGTGAATGTGGTGAACCACATTTGATTTGTGAAAGATTCATGGCTGGGTGGAATTTTGGGCTGCAGATCAAATGGTTGGTTTTGCATGTCTCTTGCTTTCAAACCAAAGATTCAGCCTGTGGCCAAACAGTCAGAGGATAAAGAATACTTCCTGACCTATTTACACAATATTATTAGTTATTTTATGCGACTCAGGCTTTGGTTTTGTAATGTTTTAAGAATTATCTTGACAGAAACGCATACGTCTTTCCAATTCAGAAATTTAGAGCAATTATATATTCCTTTTGTTTTGTTAACCTTTCCAAGGGACAAGAAATTTCTGAAGTGATGGCATAATCATGCTGATTTGCAACTTTGAAGTTTAAAAAAAAAAACATCTACGTGTGCCATCATTAAATAGTTGGAGTTGTCAATCTTAAAATGATTGCAGGACTCCAAGAATCAATCTGGCACTTTGGTTTCTTCCACATCTGCCTCCTAGAGAAGACATTTGGTTTGCGCTCATCTGTAACTGCTTTGCTAATTGGTTAAGGAAATAGCTTTAGTTGTTTTCCTTACTGTGAATGTCACAGAGACAAATCAGTGGAAGACTCTGCCCTTTTAGAAATCATATTACTGAGACCATTGATCGCTTTATTTAAATGAGGGAACAAAAACAGATGTATAACGTCAAACCTGTCTGTGTCTGCAGTAGTTCTACCCACAGCTCATTCCTTGTGTCTTGTTTCAGCTCCAATGGGATCTTATCCAAAATTCCTCGATCTAGAGAAAACAAATGAGCAATCAGCAAAAACTCAAACGCAGAATGTAGCAAAACAAAATGAGCCTATTATCACAATGCAGACTACATGAAACCAACTGCATGCTGGTCAACACAGACCACATTCCAATCCACAGAGATCCACTTCTGGATCAGCATGTCCATGTGCATTCCAGGATAAATACCTGTTTTTACTTCTTGTGCCAGGGGGAAAAAAATATGCATCTGGGTTGATTTGTAATGTCTGGCAAGTAGTGAACAATGTTCCACCTCTACGGAAAATTGGGAGCCACTGTCTTTTCCTGACTTGTGCCCTTTGAGTGCTCTGGGGATCTAAACCAAACCTGCTCTCGAAGTTTTGCTAAATATTTTCATTTCAGGCTGCAATTTTGTTATGTTTATTAAAGAAATTATCTTACCATTTGGCCTACACCCTCATTCCACAGTCTAACTTCATTAGAGTCAAACTTTATTAAAGATTATTCATCCTCAGCAAGCTGCCCATAATAAAAATAATACATTTTTATTCCAAGATGTCTAACCCTATAAACACAGCACTACTAGTAGAACTCAAACTTAATGAATAGTAATTAATATTAAATGAATAGCTAACCCAAAAATGAAAGTTCTGTCAACATTTACTTTTAATCGTATGGAAAAAGAGCCGTTTGGACATGCTGTGCTTTGTGTTCCACAAAATGACGTGAGGGTGAGTAAATAATACATTTTAATTTTGAACTCTTCCTATAATTTTTTAAACATCTGTTTCTCAACTATTCCTTTATATTCAAAAATTCAAAGGAATATGCCTATATTTAAGACCTGCACACACTTGGCATCTTTGAGCACATCCTTGATTTCCAACATTAATGCGTTTTTGTCTTGCAGATCTTGATTGACTCTTTGGTGCCCTTTTCAAAATATATTCCGCTCTCAATTTGCAGGTTCAGTTATCCGCAGTTTGACATGGGAAGAGCGGAAGCAGCATGTGTGGTTTTTTTAAATAAACAAATAAAGCTTTGGTCGCTGTCAGAGCTTTCAGACTTGGCCTTGGAGAGTGAAAGCAAACAGAATATAAATGGCTACATTCACAAGATTATTAAGTGAATGGGAGAATAGATAGTGCTATAAGTACTCCTGGTTGACATTTCTGAACACCACATCACTCTCAGAAAAAAAGGTACAAAAGCTGTCACTGGGACAGTACCCTTCAAAAGGGTTCTAATATGTACCATTCAGGTACTAATATGTACACGTTTGGTACCAATATGTACCTTTGAGGGACTTATATGGACTCTTTAGGTACAAAGGTGTACCTTTTGAAAAGGACAGCTTTTGTACCTTTTTTTCTGAGAGTGCGTCTTTAAAATGAAAAGAACGAAATTACGCTCTTAAACTGTCCATTTTAACGTTCCGTGTCAGTAGTCTTATAATGAGCTTCTCACAAGCAAAATCCCTGTCTAATGACATAATGAGAGACTTGGGTGGTTCAAAACTTCAACTTGAGCTCATTGATGTGGCTGATATGACCCTATTTTATGTTGTATGAATCAATCAACTCCAAGCTCTTTGCTGTAAACTTCTTTTTTTGTGCTACTGTCATCTTTATTAACGAAAAGCACCAACCACAGAAGGTTAAAAATAATACTTGAAACCTCCATTTTAATTTAAATAATTAATGTATTTTCTTATCTGGGGCAGATAACACCCAAATGACTTCATACACTCAGTCTTGCAAATTTGCATCAATTCAAAGGCATATAGGGAAGACTGGGGCTAGTTGTCACACTCCTGTGATTTTTTTGTATAGACACATACCTTTTTCCACCAAAAAAAAGATATAGATCATGGAACAGACTTTGACAGCAACATTTTTTCCGCCTCATTACTAAATAAGAAAAAAATTAAACAGCCTTTTATGGGCTTTTCAGCTAAATTTGCATAGTAAAATGATTATGAGGCCCAAACCAATTCATAACATGTCCAAAATGTAAAAGGTAACATGGATATTTTACATTTAAAGCGGGCAACAACTTGTCCCACCTTGTTCTGAGAACCGATCAGTCCAAATATGTACAGTAGGTCTACATATTTTACTACATTATGCATTAATATAATATTATACCATATTACACATTATAGTCTTGCTCAGATTTCTGTGTTGATTTACTGTGATGGTGGTGTTTACACGTTTATTTTGTAAAATGAAAGGTAATTAAATCATATTGCTTCAATGCATATTAAAGTCCAAACATTAGCTAGCTATTCGGTCTTTGAAAGCAAATCATTGCTTTAATCCACCCATGGCACTTCAACATCATGTTTTCTCTTGCCTTCTTTAATTTCATCATATAAAAATTTAGCTGTAAGTCAAAATCCAAACCACAAGTGGAGCCACTCTAGTTTGCCAGGTTGAAAAAATTAAGCAAACACAGACACCTGTCTTCAATCTACAAAAATAAAAAAATAATCGGGTTTAGTGAAACATTTGATATGTTCAAGGTTAGCCCTACGAGAGAAAAACCCTTATCATTATTAATAGGCTAATAATTTTTGAATTATTATTTCATGTATAAATAACTATCATGATAAGCCAACGTCTGAAATTACTCAAGTAGTTTGTAATATAGGCTATGACTTGCTAAGATTTTCTCTTTAACCCATATTAGGCAAATAATAATAACAGCAGCATTTCTCTCAAAAACATGCACCTCAAGCGGTAAGAGTGATTCACACTCACCTAAGTGCAGAGAGCTTCATCAGGGAGGGGTTTAGGCTGAAGTCACCGGCATGTTTCCTTCAGAAACACACTGTACTGAAACGACTGATCCGAGCGCGAGCGGCTGATGGAGGAATGTAGGCTACCGCCGCGAAACTATATGAATCTATCAGTCTGAAGAAAAAAACTACGTATTATCCTCTTATTGGTAACTATTTTGTAACCTATGTGAACATACTGCTTTACTTTTTTCTGCTATTGAAGTAAAGATGACCAGGCGCTCGTATGGAATATAATGGATATGACGATGCACCATTTTTCTTCTACGTTCACCGGTTACTCATATAGGCTAACTTTGTAATCTTGTTAAACATCTTCTTTTTTTTTTTTATAGTAATTTACATTTTTATTATTATTAGTTAAATCCACTTTGTATATTAAATGAAATATTTCTTTTGTTTACAAAACAGAATACAAAATTAGTCAATCTTCATGGTTTCTGACATTTTAATCCCAATGGATATTCTTAAATAACGGTAAGCATTGCATTGGTCTTCACTGAGTTGTACAAAGATGCTGTGTCATGTGAACTTGTTGCAACATGCAACTTATTTTTATCTTTTCTGGATTTTTAATGCATCCACAGTCAACTAAATATGACTCACTGTTGCAGTCTTCAAGAGAGTTGTTGATTCCAGGACGAAAGAATAACATTGAGAGGTCAAAGGCAGGCGAATGAACCTTCAGGAATGTTTTAAACGATTTGAGGCTCTGTCAGTGCATGTCTGTTTGTTTCTCTCAGCTGTAAGCATTTGGTGTGGCCCTGAATATGTCTCCCCTACTTTAGCTTTAGCTTAAATTCTTCTATTTTTTATTTTATTTTTTATTTTTTTATGACAATATTAAAGTATGGCATATTGACGTTTGGTTGGGGCATATTCAAGGGCTATCCCTGATTTTTAAACTTATGGTGAAAAAGAAAAAAAGCTGTGGTTGCCAGAAATATACTGTGACAATTTTTTTTAGATTTTACAGAATGGCATATTGTTTAAAACTTACAAATGTTTATATAGGCCTATCATCAAGTGATATGACTTGAATCTTAGTCTACTTAAACCATCAAAATCAGCGTTTTACCCTAAAATGGTGTTTACCCTAATATACTGAAAACAACCATAATAATAATGTATAGAAAGCTACATGATGAATCAGAGTTCATTGTAAGTGGCCTGTCTATGAAGCTGAAAATGTAAAACACGAAACATGTTTTAGCCTTCTGATAACAAAAATAAGAAGAAACTAAACTAAAATAGAACATAATCATGTAATGTGTCATGCAGGGACTTCTTGGTTCTTTTACTGGTTTTCACTGTATATTATATGGTGATTCATATAGTTCTGACTTACAAAATAACAACATTTGACAGTGTTTTGCAGTAAAATTACGTATAAAATATTTTACAGTCGTTTACAGTTTTTCTCTGTATGTGATAATGTAACTTACAGCTAACCAGTTAACAGGTTTTTTTTAATGTAGCATTTTGCAGTCTTTTTAAAAAGAAATTACAAACATTTTTGTACTGTTGCTGCATTATATTATGTATAATATTCACTGTATGTGGCTGATCTGTAAACAGAGGAAAAAATGTATGTGGCGTTACAAAACATTTTACACAAAACTGGATAAAAAATGCATAATTGCAGTGTTTATTTCAAAGATGATTACTAAACGATGAGGTCACGTGATAATGCTTACTGTTGTGTTTAGTGGGCCTATTTGAGCAGCATAGAGTGTATAAGTATACAGTAAGTAGTAAGGTAGAAAGAGAGAGATTTTACATTTTAAATGCATATATTCGATAAGTGAACTGGCATATCAGCATATCCACCTTAAATTAAAATAATTACAAACAAACGCCAGTTTGCAATATTAATCAGACTGTTTTTGTACAGCAAAAATATTTGGAAGTCGATGATAACGGAAGCCTCACATATTTAAGTTACAAATGGCAACACCCACTCTTAAAAATTGCAAAAATATGCTATGCTTAAAGCTAACAAAAAATATTTGCTAATATCCCCATTAGGTTATTTAAAAATAATCATATATATTTATGAAACGTTATTTCTGAATGTTCTCTAAACATTTAAAATGTCCAGTTAAAAAAAAAAACTTGGTTCTACGAACGTTGAGAGCATTCCATTATCATTTTGCAAACATTATGGAATTGTTACTTTTCAATGTCCTCCTAACATTCTGAAACAAGTAGCCTAAAATATTACTCGAACATCCAACTAAAACTATAATGTTTTTGTAATGTTTCGAGAACATTGTTAAAGACCACAACTTTGAATGAACGTTCTATTAATGTTACTGGAATAACGTTTGTTCAAAACTTTGAGAGAACTTTGCCAGAACGTTCTGAGAATGTTCCCTGTTAGCTGTATGGCCTTAAAGTTAACACACTGCAATCTTTCAAATGATCTGTTCTAAGATATTTCTCCACTCTTCCAACAGCTCTACATGAAGATGGGAGCCCCGCAGCTAAACGCTCCACTGAGTTAGCCATGCATCACAGCAATTCATCAGGCGCTGCGCCACTCAATCCATTTTCCAATCACAGTCAATGGGAAGGACAGGCGACCTCTCCATCACTTGTCAATCCTCCCGAGAATGTCACCTCGGAGAGACCGATCCTGAGCGGCCCCATAGCTGCGATGTTGTCAATGACCCTGGGGATCCTGTCTAACATTGTGGCTTTACTCATCCTGGCAAACGCATATTCCCGTCTACGTCGACGATCCAAAGCATTTCTCCTGTTCGCCGGCTCTCTGGTGGCCACAGACTTTGTGGGACATGTCATACCTGGTTCAATAGTCATGAGGATGTATCTTTCTGGAGGTGTCCCCTCTGAAGAATACAACAGGGCGGACCCATTATGCCAGTTTCTAGGGGGCAGCATGGTGTTTTTCGGACTGTGTCCGCTCTTTCTTGGTTGTGCCATGGCAGCTGAGAGGTGTTTGGGTGTGACAAAGCCGCTGCTCCATGCTTCACTGGTTACGACTGCAAGGACTAAACTCTCTCTTTCTGTCATCTGGTTAGCAGCTCTTTGCGTTGCCCTTCTGCCCTGCTTTCAGCTGGGTTCATACACCTACCAGTACCCTGGAACCTGGTGTTTCATTGAAGTGCTGGAGGATACCGAGAAGGCAGACGTAGCTTTTGTTTTGTTGTTCTCAGGACTGGGGTTGACATCCCTTGCTATTGCTTTGGTCTGTAACACCATAAGTGGACTGACTCTGGTGTTAGCGAGGATACGAAGGAAACCCTGTAACCGTCGATTAGCTAAATCCCATGATATAGAGATGGTGGTACAACTTGTGGGCATAATGTTCACATCTTGTATCTGTTGGAGCCCCCTTCTGGTAAGTGTGAGCAATGGCAATAATTCAACTGCACAAAGCACACACTTTAAGGCAGGGGTTTTCAACTCTGTCCCTCGAGATTCACTTTCCTGCAGAGTTTAGCTCCAATCTTGATCAAACTCATCTGTAACTTTCTAATAATCCTGAAAACCTTGATTAGCTTGTTCAGGTGTGTTTGATCAGGGTTGGAGCAAAACTCTACGGGAAAGTTGAGTCAGGATCTATGAGCAGAGTTGAGAACCCTTGCTTTAAGGTAGAATTATTTTAGAAATAGAATTTAGAAATGAAAAATTTGAGCAAATGCATCGAAGCTCATTTATGCATCATAGTAAAAACCAAACCAAAAAAGGCAATTACAATTTTATACAATTATATTTCACACTGTGTGACTTTTATATCTTGCAGTACATTGTAATGAGATTAGACTACTCAAATGATTTGAGGAAACTCATTTGAGAAGTAATGGTGCCTAAAAAAACTAAACAAGTTCACCTAATGTGCAATTGTTATTGTGGCTTTATTTCTTACAATGTGACTTTATTTCTGATTTTAAAGTTTATCTTGAGTTCACTCTCAGAAAAAAAGGTACAAAAGCTGTCACTGGGACAGTACCCTTCAAAAGGGTACTAATATGTACCATTTAGGTACTAATATGTACACTTTTGGTACCAATATGTACCTTTGAGGGACTAATATGCACTCTTTAGGTACAAAAGTGTACCTTTTGAAAAGGTACCGCCACAGTGACAGCTTTTGTACCTTTTTTTCTGAGAGTGTTGAGTGCATGAAGTGTCCAACATTCCCCACTTAATTTTTGCATAATTAAGTGCATCAACCGGGTATTTTAAGTGCACTTTTTTCTTTTTGAATTGTCAGTATAAAACATACTACTATATATATACCAAAAAATGGCGTAGAATCGTATAAGTACGCGAACTGGGACACACCTAATATTTTAAACTGATTATAAATTACTTGGACCTTAAAGTCTTAAACACTTTTTGTTATGCTTGTTAAAACTCTCTTCACATACTTAGCAATCAATAATAGAAGTGGTCTAAATATTAAAACATGCACAAGTCTCAGGGTAGGCAATTTTGGAGAGGCTAGCAATAGCAAGCTAGCTTTGAAAGCATGAGATCCCACCCTCCCTTCAGAGCGTCTCCAAAGCCACACCTCCTTCAAAACACATGAACGCAAGTCTGCAAATTGTCACAAGACGAGAGAAGGCGTTGAATTATTTCCTAATATTTTGTGAAATCCTAATCCTAATGGTGTTTTGTCTTTGACTCTTAACTCTAGATTGTTGGCCTAATTACAGTGAAACATTCGTATGAGGGCTCTATTGGAGATGACCTTGCCACCTATAAGACCCTGATGATAATGGGCGTGCGAATAGCTTCCTGGAACCAGATACTGGACCCATGGGTTTACATTCTTCTTCGCCGTTCCATCCTCCAAAAGATTTACCTCATCACCAAACGTCAAGCAGACTTTAAGGAAAGCACTTTTCGCTGCTGGGAGATCCATTCCTTCCCCAGCTCAGAGAAGAATCCTGTCAGTAGAGTCTGAGTCTGAGTGTACATCAGTAAAAAAAAACACGAGGCCTACTTGGTCAAATACCATTGAGGATCTCAGTGGTCCCCTTTTATTTCAGCATGTGGTGCGCATGTTAAGAATGTATTTAAGCAAATTTGCACAAAGATAAATAAAGCATGAGATGAACATTCCTTTTACTCCCTATAGAGCGCTAATAATAAGGATTTGGCTGGAAACATTCATGCCAGTATAACATGGAACAGTAATTATTTGCTGTTTTGGTCCTTCAGTTAGTAACTGAAGCATTAATTCAGCCAGTTTTGTAGCTTAAGGAATGGGACAGTGTTTTCATTTGTCACCAGTTGTTCTCCATGATGACTGTCCTGGGCATGAAACATGACATGACAGTGAAAAGGGCACTAAAAAGATATTAAAGTATTTGTTTTACTGAAAAGAAATGTTCACCTAATGTTAACCCATCATAGATTGTATATAGCATGATCATCAATAATATATTAACTGTGAGGTAAACTCATATTTCTGAGGCTGAGTTTCCCTTATGTTTATCTTGCATATATGTCTCTGTGCAAAAATGCTCATGTGAATATTTGTGGTTTATATTATAGTATAATTTATTTCTTGTGTTATCCCTCCAATTTTCTGGAGGCGTGTTGTATTTTTACATTGAAAAGCATTATACTAAAACAAAACAAATTACTGTGTGTGAATTCCATTTCTGTTGCTAATATGAAACAAGTTTTTATAAAAAAAAAAATGTTTTTACTTCATAACTAATTTGCAGCATGGAGCACACTAAACAAATCTGCAGGCTCAAACGTAATACAAATTAATACAAAGAAACAGAATATTCAAAAAGCCAGAATTATAATACCCAGTACTGTAAGTGATCACAGACTTGGCATTAAATAGTTTAAAATAGGCTTTTCAGCAAACTTATTCAACTATTGCCTGGTTTAACTTAAGCCTAGTCTCCTGGCCAGACTAAAATGCATGTTTGAGCTGTCTTCACTGAAAGCAACTTGCAGTAACATATTTTATATGTCAGTGCCATTGTTTTGTCTCAAGATGCATACCAGAATTTATTTATTTTTCTAAGGCACATTTCTAAAAGCTGATTAAATATCCACATTTTACTAAGCCCTACTCCTGACTTAGTCTAAGCTAAGCCATGTCTGTGAAACCAGGCCTATGGTTGAAATCATAGGCTAGGCAAAGTAAAAAAGAAAAGAAAACCACGAAAATGCCTCAAAAAGCACTGGCTAATAGTAATAGCTAATAGCCGTTGTTGTAATTATATCTGCCGAGGGCATATTTTACATTCATACTGTTAAAAACAAATTTTGGCGTAAAGGCAGCAAAGACGCATTAATATTATTCAAATAAAAACATCTCTGAATGCAGTTCCACAAACTTCCTCTAGGCGTGGAAAATGTTGACTGCGCATGCGCTGCGGGGGTCAGAGCGTAGCCCGGAAGTTGAGCATTTTCGCTTCCATTGAATAAACAGCGAATGGTGAGTAAAACAAATCTGTTTAGATTTGTAGAGAAACACACGGGCAAGCAATATTAAAGTCTACGTGATCTTAAAGACGCCTTCGAGTTTTTATTAACACTAGCAGCTGTGCAGGTAAATATGAATGGTTGTTTCACGTCGTGCGTTTAACCAAATGACTCGTTCGTGCGCGTGCTAGCAATGCATGCTTCTCCGATAACGAATGTTTTGTTATGACGCGATACTATAGATGTTTTATATTGAATAACGTTACATGTTTTATTATTGTCCTTAGTAGTATTACGAAGTTGTAGTTTTAATAAGAACTCCGCCAAGAACGTTAAACCTTTTTAGAACACCAAAGAGAGAAGCATTTATATTCACTGGCTTATTAACGCGCGCGTTATTATGGGTTTGTCTGCTTGTCAACATTGTGCGACTTGTGTGCAGATCATTATTTGATGGATATGGCTCAAATGGGACATTTTCCGAGGCGGAGGGAAGGACCTCTTCCACCTCATCCACCACCCTCCTGGGACGAGCACCAGGCCTATGAGGAGCTGTTATACTGGGATAATCTCATGCAGGAGGGTTACCGCCTGCACCCGCAGGACTACGACCGGTAAAACACCTAGTCTATTCTTACAGCCAAACAGGCTTGGAATGTCCATGGAAAACCTATTAGCACAAAGGAATTTTATAATTTAGATTTTTTTTTTTTTTTTTTTTTTTTTATAAATCTAAATATTAAAATCATGGATATTTTTTGTGTGTGTTTATATTACTTTTCTTTAAAGTTTTGTATAGCATTCACAAATATCTGGAAAAATCCTGGTGGAAAAAAAGATGAGAACACTCTCTAAATCCTCCGAGTGGTTTCTTGACACGCTGAGCTGATTGAATAACCATAAAGATGCAATGAAACTAAATTCAAGGTCTGTTGCAGGTATGAAGAGTTGCGTTATTGGTATGACTGCTTGTGTTATGAAGAAGACCTCAGGCAGTACAATGATTACATCGTTGAGTACAGGAAGTGGGAAGAGGAGAACGTGCACTCAGGGGAGGTATGTCACACCAATATATTAAATTTACAATGCAAATTCATTGTTTACAGAATATTTATTAGAACTCTTTATAAGACTAGTACTTTGTTTGCATAAATTAATGAGAAACATATGAATAAATGAAGTGCAACTGCTCCAGTGTCATTAATTCAACACTTGTGTTACTCAGCCGCTTCCACCAATGAGGCCACCGCCTCAGCGAACGTTTGTGAACGAGGACCGTTATATAAAGGCCAAGCACACAACGGTGTACCCGTCAGCAGAGCAGCTGGATGCAGTGCAGAGCATGGTGTCTCATATGGAGTGTGCCCTGAAGTCCGTCTCTGATTGGTTAAATGAAAAAGAGAGTAGTGCCGCTGATACTGAAAGGTATGGGTATTGGTCATAGAAGTAATCTGCCCTAGTGCATTTAGACTTTCAAAAATTGCATTTCTTATTATGTTTAAAAGATATAGTTCATCCAGAAATGAAAATTCTCTCATTCTGTGAGTCCATATAATGACATTCAATGTCTTTCGCTTTTGTGGCGATTGTGACGGTAATGCCTACAACCTCAGTAGATGAATCAATGTCTTCTCAAGCGAAACAATAGGTGTGTGTAAGAAAAATACTATTTCTTTTTTAAATTGAAGTGGTGGCCTCACATCCTATGTGCTTCCGCACAAGCTTTACGACGCACTTATGTCACCCTTCACAACGTCCCTCTTGTGAACGCTCATATGACCGTTAACCGAAAGCATTGATTTATAGTTAAAAACAGTTGTATTTTTGGTACACACACACACACCTGTTGTTTCACTTCAGAAAACAATCGCTGTGTTGTTGTTTTTAAGGCATCAAATGAATGGCAGTCATTCTAGGGCATTATATGGACTCACAGAGATGGATTATTTTCCTAGAAATCTTAATTTGTGTTTATCTGAAGAAATAACGTCATATACATTGGGGATGGTTTGAGGGTGAGTAAAAGAGAGAATTTTCACTTGGGGTTGAGTTATCTCTTTTAAGCTATTGCAAGATACTTTATATTACAGTTTTTGTTAGAAGTATAGACTCATGCTTGCAGTCCATGCTGTTTTCCCAGCAGTGATTCACCTCAAAGTAAACTGCGTGGTGTTTTGAGAGTGGGCCTGGTGGCTAAAGGACTCCTGCTGAAAGATAACTTGGAGTTAGAGTTGGTGCTGCTCTCCAGGGATATGCCCACCAGTTCTCTGCTCAGGCTGATCTCGGGAAAACTCTCGGAATTCATAAAGGTTTTTCTCACTCTTTATTATTCAGTGCTATCATTATATAAGCATTCATTATCAGTACAATGAATGTCTGCAAATAGCTCTGCTTGTGTTTCAGTAGACCCATTAAGAGGAACAAATGGCATCTTTCTGCAGAATGTATTCAAATGTAGGAACAAGTTAAAAAGAGCTAACAACACTACACTTGTATTGATATTTGAAGGCATTATAAAATTGGATAATGTTTTCAATAAACATGCAAGGGGCAATGTATACACTACCATTCAAAAGTTTGTTGTCAGTAAGAATTAACACTTTTATTCAGCAAAGATGCATTAATTTAACCAAAAGTGACAGAAAATACATTAATAATTTTTTTTTATTTTTTTATTTTCAAATAAATGCTGTTTTTAACTTTCTATTCATCAAAGAATGCTAAAAAATAACGACAAGAAAGTAATAAGAATGTTTTTCATATTATGACACTGAAGACTGGTGTAAAGGCAGGTCACAATTCTGCTTTGCCATCAAAATGAATTACATTTTAAAATATATTAAAATGGAAAAGTTACTTTAAATTGTACAAATATTTTTATTGCATCAAATAATTGCTGCCTTAGTGAGCATAAGAGTCTACCAACGACAAACTTTTGAATAGTGTATGTATAGAACTGTTCAGGTGTGTGATTCCATGCGAGGCGGGTTGTTATAAGCCAATATTAATGAAAAAGTAAGCTGACATGCACTTTGTCCTCTCACTTTCTTCGAAAGGATGTTACTGAGGAGAAATACGTCATCACTCCATCTATCCAAGAAGCTGCTATTATTGTTACTAGCACAAACGAGCCCATGCTGAAACTGAGCATCCATCTGACCTCGCCTATGGTCAGGGAGCAGGTTGAAAAAGAGGCATCTGGAGGTATGATCTCACACTTTCATTTTAGGACCCAAAAGACCTTCAGTACCATCAGAAGAGTGAAAATAAAGGTCCTGCAGGACAGTCCTGCTACACTTAATTGTTGGAGGCTGGATATGTGGTGATTCTTTCTGAGCCAAACACTGGATGCTTTCAGCATTTTAAATTTACAAGTATTGTCTTCGTTACTGTTCAGCATTTTACTGTTGAACATTGAAACTTCCGAACGTCACCTCTAAAGCGTTACGAAGGGTTTGCATTGCAGCAAAAATTAGTCTGTAGGCTCATAGTTTAAGAGGTGCTTGTTGATTGATTTTTTTTTTTTTATATATATGCTACAGTGCCTTTGTTTTTAGATAATTTTAGATAATTGCGGCTAACTTAATTTTATGTAACAACTGTTACTTGTGCTTAATAAGGTGTAATCTGTTTGTCTAGAACAGGTTTCACATGTATTTTGCTGCAGTATTTACCCGGTTCACATCTGAATTCATTTAAATTAAAGTATTGCTTTTGTTGCCTGTGGTTGCAAATTGACTTTCTCAACCAAGCCTTCTAGTTTGTCAATTTTAGGGGCGCTGGACTTTTGACCAACTGGAAACTCTCTGTCTCGGAAGGGGGGACGCAGTAGGCTTACAGAAGAAGAGGGTGAAATGTCTAATGAAGTAGAGTAATATAAAGATGGTCATTAAACCAGTGTTAAAACTGACAGGGGTGCATACTAGGCTTTGTGTTAGATTACTACCTGAACAGTTCCCCCTCTTCCTCTTGCCTGTGGGTACTGGGACACTGCGTCTTCCCCCTGGCCAGATGACAGAACCCCCCCTTGGTCAAACTGTACCTTGTCTTCTTACTCCATTCGTCACTAGAACCGTGCGCGGAAAGCTCTCCGCAGGACGCTCTGGACAGGCAGAAATGCCTGGCTTCTCTGGCGTCTCTCCGCCAGGCCAAGTGGTTCCAGGTTTGCATCCCGTCTTTATTTGTCTAAAAGTCGACTTGTAACTTAATCTGACCTTTGACCTGGGGAAAATACATATTTGCACATTGAGCTTCTCTGAGAAATACTTTTAAAGGCTGTTTGAATATTGAAACGTCCATAAATGCTTTAAACTGAGTTGCGTATAACCTGTGTCCGTTTAAATGTCAGATGTATCTTACCCAGGTTGCAATTTGTTCGTTCTTGGTCAGAAACTATAATTTGGCCAGATTGATCTGCTTAATACAAAACGTCCTCTAAAAAGTATCTAGAAGTTCTTTCAAGAGCCATAATAAAGTGTTAACAGGTTTGCTCTTTGTTGGGTTAACAGGCTAAAGTGTCCGGGGTTGAGTCGTGTGTCATCGTGATTCGGATCTTGCGGGACTTGTGTTCCCGTGTTTCAACGTGGGCCCCGCTCAAAGGCTGGGTGAGTCAATCTCAAACAACAAAAACTATATAACTTTGCAGTTAGAAGTTGATGAGTGTTTTTATAAATGTATATACTGGTCACATTTTTGAGTATGTCTCTTTATTCATATGTCTGTCTGCAGATTCTTGAGCTGCTGTGTCAGAAGTCCATTTCAACCAGCGAGAGGCTGCTGGGACCTGGAGAGGCGTTCCGGAGAGTTCTAGAGTGTCTTGCGTCAGGGATACTAATGGAGGGTAAAGACTGAAACAAAGCATTGTCTAAGCATATTTTGGTGTGTTTTGAGTCATACTGAGCATGACCCTTCTCTTCAGATGGTCCAGGCATTTCTGATCCCTGTGAGCGAGACAGCACTGATGCCGGCGCTCATCTTACACTGCAAGAGCGAGAAGACATTACCCAGAGTGCCCAGGTGACTTGCAATCCTATACTATAGCTTGACTTTATTTTACAGTGTACTAGTCTATAAACTTTACAAATGAAAATAGTCATTATTTATTTGGCCCAATGTCATTCCAAACCTATAGTGTTTTATTTTATTTTATTGTAGAACACTAAATTCTATACAGTAACTATTCATTGTGACCATGTCTGTCAAGCTCCAAAAAAGAAAAATGACAAAAAAGAAAAATGTAATTTTAGATTATTCACTGAAAATCTTCACCTCTGCTGCAGCTCCCAAATATTTTCAAATAAGCAGAACAATGGCGTCCAACCTAGTGAGATTTGTTGATGTAATTTTTAAATCAGATCAAGCTCTTGTTAACACTGGTTAATATATGAACTGTTCATGTAAACATCACTCTTTTTTTTTGATGGGAAAAAATATATAATAATTGTGACTTATCTTTTTATTCTCACAATTGCAAGTTAACATCTTATAATTTTGACTTTTTGGAAGTCGTAATTGCCTTTTTGTATTTTTTTGTATTTTATTTTTATTCCATGGCGGCTTCTAAAGTGGCCTCTTAAGATGGTTAATAAAGCTGCTACATTTACAATATTTCTAACATTTGAGAAAACACATTTGACTTTTTCACATTTAACTTGTTGCTTTCCTCCCACCCCTAGTTTGCCTTAAGGCTGTCAGCTTTTGGGCAGCTTTACAAAGTTCTTGGAATGGACCGCCTCAATTCCAAAGCCTCTAGAATGCTCAGCGAACACAACAGAGGTACCAAAGCAACTTTTTCTGGTGTCCTAAACAGACTGTTCAAAAACAGTTTTACTTGTTTTCCTCTCTTTGAGTTAAAAAGCTGTGTATATGTTCTACAGCTTCTATATGTAGAAAAACCCTATTAGGACTGCTTGAACTACTTGCATGAAAACTACAGGCGTAGTTCACATTGTCATTTTCTAAGGTGGGACAAGTTGCTGAACACTGAATAGACATTGAAACATAAAATGTTAATTAGTGAATGATGCCATTTTATTTTGAATAACGGAAAACAAAGATGGGTCAATGTTTTGGGTGCACTGGAGAGAGACCTTTGCATTTTCTAAATGGTATTATGAACTCCTATGACTGTTTTCCATATGTCCGTTATCCTATTTAATGCTTCCTTCCATTAAATTAAATTGCAGTGGGTGATTTCCCAGCAAAGAGACCAAGGGAAGTTTATGATGCTGGGGATCTTGAAATAAAATCGAAATTTCCAAGAAAAGGTATGCATCTTTTTTGCATCCTCTTCTGTTACCCTGCACTAATTTTATATTTAATGGTAGAAAATTATAGCACGTCTCATCTTTCATTGAAATAAGACCTATATACCTGTGCTTGCTCCTGGCAGAAAAGAGCGAACCAGCAAATGCCCTAATGAAGTTGAACCAGCTCCGGCCTGGGACCCTCTACAGATTGGCATCACAGACTGGGCCTGAACATGAACCTCAATTCACAATGGCTGTGGAGGTGGATGGGATAACGTATGAGGCTACAGGCCCTTCCAAACGCAGCGCCAAGCTTCATGTCGCCCAGAAAGTGAGTCTGCTGATACTCATGGGACGTGCTGTCTGACAGCCAGATTTCTGTGCACGTGCTTCGGATGTGTGCGTTTAGAAAACCATATATCAGAAGTTCAGACTGATAAGCGTTTAAAACGCATGCAGATAACAAACTTTCATGATGATGAAGAACTGCAATGTCACGTGAGCGTGACTGCGATAGGGTGATAATTAAAATCAAACAGATTTTTTATTAGTGTTTTGCAAAGTATCTGAGGCACGAGCTGTAAAGGCTCCGCCTTCTTCTGGAAAGCAGGGCAGGGAGCAGCAGCTCATTTGCATTTAAAGATACATGCACGAAAACAGCATGTTTTTCCTCCCACTCAAATGGGCATTTACAACATGGTGTGATAAATGATCTGTGGGGTATTTAGAGCTGAAACTTCACACACACATTCTGGGGTCACCCGAGACTTATATTAAAAGGGATTTATTATGCGCCTTTTTACAAGATGTAATATAAGTATGATAAATGAACTGTAAATTACAGTTGTTGTCTATGCCATGTTCACAACACACAGGTGCTGCTGGCATTAGGTGTGCCCTTGCCGTCTGAAACTAAACCTGCTGATGAAAATAAGAGCCAGTCAGTTGCCGCACCTGCAGCCACTGGTTCCGATGAAACCACTCCTTCAGGGTCTGATGACGGCACTGAGGTTAGCGTCCTAAGACCTTAAACAGCTTTGGGGTTTGATGTGTTTGTACACTCTGGGAGTTTGGTTTGGCATGATTGGTTCCACTTCATCTTGCAGGGTGGACCCATCCTCACCAAACATGGCAAGAATCCTGTCATGGAGCTCAACGAGAAGCGGCGAAGTCTGAAATATGAACTTGTCTCTGTCAAGGGACGCTTCAATGACAAGACCTTCACCATTGAGGTTAGACATGTTGAATAAAGCTAGTGATGATGGGTTGAAAAGACATATTGGGTGGTACAGTGCATGGTTACAGCAAAAGGGGTCTGTGCTTTGTTTGGAGTGTATTATACACTTTGCTGTCAGAAAGGGTTTTTTGAAAGAGAAAGAAAAGGAAGCATTAAATTGATCAAAAGTGACAGTCCTTGCAAAAGATTTCTATTTCAAATAAATGCTGTTCTTTTGAATGTTCTATTCATCAAAGAATTCTGAAAAAAGGAAAGAAAAAAGAATATGTATATCTCAATCACTATTTCCACAATAATACTAAGCAGTAAAACTGTTTTCAACATTGATATAGAATTTTCTTGAGCATCAAATCAGCATATTTGATTTGAGAAGGATCATGTGACACTAAACCCTGGAGTAATGATGCTGAAAATTCAGCTTTGTCATCACGGGAATAAATTATGTATAAAATGAATAAAAAGTGGAAAGGGGGGGAATTTTAGATGAATCCATTAATTATTATAAAATCAAAATAATGAATGTTAAATTTAGTTGTATATGCCCTGCATACCATTAATGGGGGAGAATAGAGGCTATAAGAGTCCCAAGTTTTAAATCTCAGATGGAGTTTATGCAACCTAAAATTACAACAACAACAAAACAAACAAAAAATACAAGAAAAGAATTCAGACAGTAAAATGACATTAGAATGCTAAATATATTGGGGATTTCTTTTTTTTACAGTTTTTGTTCCCTGCTGCTCAAATTAAAAAGCAGGCAACATATGTACTTTCAATTATCTGCAACAGAAAACAAATATATAAACACTAAAGAAAATATCAAAACATATATTAGCAGTAATTCATCAATGTTAGATCGACACAAATCGCTCGTCATATGTCCAATAATTCGTTGTTAAAACGGAGCTTTTTTCCCTTTTCTCTAGGAACCCAGTCAGTCAAAGACAACTTGAGCAACTCAACAGTATATGTTATGTGAATAAATTGTTTCAATAATTTCCATGTTTCAAGCGTCTTTTTTTAAAATCCTATATTCTTAAACATACACTGAAATTGTGTGTAGCAAGAACTTGTTTTCTTTAATATGACGTAAATACATAATGATGAATGACAGAAGCCTGAGATTTCCTACTAAACTCGACAGCTCTTTTTATAAATCACTTAATACAGTGACTCAGTATTGCAAGAACACCTCTTATTTTTATTTACCATATGAAGCTGGAGATGCATTGTAAGTGATTACGAGGCATATCATAATTTTTTTTTTGGTAGGCCATAACTTTAATTTAAAATACTTGTATAAAATATTATACATTTATGTTTGCATTCACTCGTGGAAAACAATGCACTGCAGCTACAAAACCTATATCCTCTCTATATCTTTATATTCCTGGCATTTAGCCCCCAGTTCAGAGTGTGAGCAACTGTGCAATCATTCTGCAATATATTCTTATTTATATATAAAAAAAAAGTTCCTTCCGATGCTCATGTTAATCCCGTTTCTCATGATGATTTCCGTGAATAAGCATGAGGACAGTCTTGCTGCTAAAATCTACTCCTTTGACATGGTTTCCGGCTGTTCTCGCTTTAAACAAAACTTGCAGTTATGCATATTTTATGTGCATGTGTTTTTCCCTCTTTTAGGTGGAGGTTGATGGGCAGAAATTCCAGGGTTCTGGATCAAATAAGAAATTAGCTAAAGCCAACGCAGCACTTGCGGCTTTAGAACAGCTCTTTCCAGAAGGTTCTCCTGCAGACCCACTCAAGAAAAAGAGATTCCCTCCTATGGTAAAGACATGTTTTCATGGAGCTTCTTTTAGCCTTTTGTCTCATATTATTTTGTCCTTTTGTTAAAAAAAAAAATATATATATATTTTTTTTTTAGGGCTATGGTATGGCTGGAGTACCTTACAATGCAGGAAATCGAGGTAGAGGAAGAGGCAGAGGTAGAGGCAGAGGATTCAACACTGGCAATTTTGCTGGTACGCTAACATCATGAAATGCTTCAGTCTCCTCTTGCTTGTTAGTTTCTTAAATAAAAAATAAAAAAACGTCTACCCGCCGAGGCATGGTCTCTACAAGATCCCTGAAGGCTTCTGGCAGCTCTGACCTAGTCGTCTTGCCATAACAATTTGACCCTTGTCAAAGTCTCTCAGTTCTCTATTCCTGGCCATTTCTCCTGCATTTAAAACGTTGATTACAAGAACTGATTGTTTGCTTACTGTCTAATCTACACAGACCCTTAATATATGTTTTGTCAGTATAGGCATATTGCCTGTTCCTCTAATGTGGATGTCTACTGAACAACTCTATCCATTTGTCTCTTCAGGCTCCACCACTACTGCTGGACTGACCCCAGCCGTGTCTGTTACCAACTCCAGCACGCCTATGATTCCCCAGGAGGACCCGTCTGCAACCGCTGCCATCAGCGCGTCCACCTACCAGGCTGTCCCTCCACCAATGACTGGCTATTATAATCAGTACTCCCAATCCTATTCACAATTCAAAAAACCCCTCAATCAGGGCCAGGGTCAGATCCAGAATCAGAATCAAAACCAGAGCAAAACAACAAATCAACAAGCTCCTCTTGTTGGACCAGACTACGGCTATGGATATCAAGGGGCTGGCATGGGTATGGGAGGAACACCTGATTTCAATTATGCAGGTGAGTTTCAGTGCTGACATGCTGTGTAATAATTTAAGACCGAACTATCTGAAACTCTTGATTTCTTCTTAATAGCATACAGTGGACCACCAGGTACAGCAACATTCGGGCCACCTGGAACAACAAATCAGAGCTATAGCTTCACCCAGAGCGCCTACCCCAACCTGGGCGGCTACAGCAGTGGAGCCAGTACCACAGACTACACATACAGATAAATGATCCGTGTGCTCTCCCAGCTTGAGGATGTACAGATGCTTTTTCAAACAACTGATAAGTCATTTCTGTAATTCTATAGCCTACTAAGTTGAAACATTGACTCTGTGAACCTTTTGAGATTTTATACTGTTTGTGTTACTTTTGCCGTTTGAACTGCACCTCGGTAACTGAATTAGCATGGTTTTGATTCACCACTAGTTTCAGGAAATAATGCATCAGGATGGTGGAAGTTCTGTCTGTGCCTGAATGGTTGGTGTGACTCAAATGGGAATTAAGAGTCACATAATTCTGTTTTTCCCCAAAGGTATATTTATAGTCATCCTCTTATTTTGCCTTTTTTCTTTTTGGACTGAATGTGGACAGTAGAATGAACAGACTTTGTTGTTTACTTCCCTGAAACCACTCAAGCTGTTCCTTGTTTGGAGTTTTAAGAGGTTTGATTTGCGTTACTCGGTTTAATCTTGGTATCGTCTTTTATGTAGAATGTAGCTATTCACTGTTAAATAGGCAAGTGCAGGAAATGTTGTTCTCTGAGGTGGATGTTGTAAGTCATATATTTGACCTGTGCAGAAATAAACCTTTTTTTCTATTTTTAATTGCTTTCTTGATTCATTTGACAAAAGTTTTGAAACATGTTCATACCTACTCTTGTATACTTTACCAAATATAAAGACCACCCTTTGGGTCGTGGTATACCTGTGCTGTGAAACCTTTAGTGATTAAGCATAAGAACAACTTTTATATTGTTCGTAACAATTCAAGATGAACTCTTACTGGACTGAAGCAATTTGATTATCCATACATCATTTTGTTTTTAAATTGTGTTAAAATGTATCAAATGTGATGCATCAGGCTTTTGCAAACTTTATTTACATCTCTCAATCATTGTATTGCATTGCATTTTATGTTTCTATCCCCATCATTTTACTTTTTAGCTGCATATCAAAAATTGCATATTTTTGCTCAGTTTGGGCCTAAAGTATGAGCTATATATTTTCCTGTACCGTACTAAAGCACTTAGCAGCCTTAAAAGCCTGATTTATACTCAATCAAAAACATATGGAAACATTTTTTTCTTTTTTTTGTCCCAAGGGTCAATGAACACTTGCTTTAAAAAAAGAAAAATCATGTTAGGCTTTACATGGTTAATTATTGAAGTGTGCCTCGGATGAAAATATAAAGTTAGTTGTTTTATGAATTTTAAATTGAAATATAAAAATGTTACTCTCTAGCCTACTGACTGAATAGTATGTGAACACCTCTTATCCCTCAACAGATTTAAGATGTTAACAGATAGGCTCTTCCAGTCATTTTTATGAGGACAGTTATTAATCCTATGCCATACAATAACATTCTAGAGAATTCTGTGCTTTCAACTTTGTGACAACACTTTGGGGAGGGCTCTTTTTCTATTCCAGCATAACAATGATCCTGTGCACAAAACAAATCCATATGACTGGTGTGAAGTAACTTGACTGGCCTGCACAAAACCTGAACACCTCTGGGATGAACTGGAACGCTGACTGTGTCACCAAACGTCTGTGCCTGATGCTCTACATTTTGTCAAATATAGCCTCAAAGCTGATGGGAACTAAAAGTCACAAAACATTTCATGGGTTTTATTATGTAAATAACTTGATATGATTTAAACAGCATTTATGGTCTATGGTTGACATCTGAATGGGGACGGAACTGAAAAACAGAACGGAAGTAATACCAAAATGGAAACATTAATCTTGGCGTGTTTGAAACAAATGTATTTGTCACATGAGTCTGTGGTCATTGAATCAGTAGGAACATGCTTTTCCTGCATGGTTAAGTCACATGCATACACACACCCATCCTTATATGGGAGCTGATATATAGTGGATGAGGGGAAACAGAGCATCCAGTGGAGGGATCACTCACACAAGGATACTTCAAGGACTAAGCCACACATTGTGAGTCTTATTTATCTACTCTGGATAATCATAATGTCAAAGTTTATATAGCCATAGTGTTTTAATAACCACAGGTCTATTGTCTATTTCTCAGTTATAGTTTAGTCAGGTGACTTTTAGGATACAGTTCCCCTTTTTCTGTTTGAATTATACCATTTAAATGATAATTAAACTAAAACGGTATTTCGCATTTCACATCATTGGGAAGTTGTATATATGTACATGTTTGCATGACATGTCTGTGTATTCAGAATGGTTCTTTATAGTGGAAAAGGGTTCTTAAGATTAGATTTCAAACGTTCTTCACACTAAGAAAAATATTTTTTATTTTAAGAACTGTTGTCTTAACTAAAGGTTCTTTGTGGAACTCAAAATGGTTGTTCCATGCTGCGAAAACCCGATTTTGGTATGTCATGGAAATTTAGTAGGTTGTAATTTAGTAGGTTGTATTCTCATTATGAATACAATCTACTAAATCTGACTTCTTCACCACTGACAATTCAAACAACTTCCATTTGTAAATATAATAATATAATATACTACAGTATCTCAAGGTAATTCCCTGAATTACCTGAATTACAATACAATCCAATACTTCCCTGAAGTATAAGTCCTGTCAAGAAGCTACTATCACTACCTCAATCACACTTGAGCTGTTTCTTTTGTTGTCTTTTGAGCTTAGAATCTTTAGTACTTCTATTCCTCAGCAGCGCAGTATGTATCTGACACGACTCCCAAGTTGCTCTTTGCAGAAATGAAGTGTTATACACTGCCGGGAGATCACTGGTCACAACAACCAAGTGAGTCTCCTGGATAGAAACAGTTGAGTAAAAAATCAATGTCACTCAAGTCTTCTTCACTGTGATTCATTCTGGTGATTGGTTTGAAATGATCAAAGCTTATCAAATGACTGTTAGTTCTACTGTGTTAAGCACTTTTTGGGTAAGTCTACATGGTCTTTGACCTGATCATCCGTAGTCTGCATTTTTCTGTACATTTCATGTTGAAAATACCCTTTTTACCACTTCTGAGACCATTAAATAAAATATTTCTAACACAGATACCTTTAATTTAAGAGTGTTTTATGCTATTTAAAATTCAGCTTCAGCGTTTCCGCGATCCCATTGGTCAAGTTGATCATCAGGGTAAAAGAAAACAGCTGTAATTGAAATCAAGGCATGGCTTTTTGACGATCAGAATGATATAAATATAGAGGTAATGCTGTAGAATGGTAATGAGGTGTGGAGAGAGGACTCTCAAAGAGCAAAAGCTGCTGGTGTAGGTGGTTTCTTTCAACTTGAGTTTTGTGTTTCAGTTTGTGTGTGGGAATTGATTAGTAAACTTTATATGGTGTTGTTTCTGTCTTTCCATACAGATGGCGTCACCACTAATGCTGGTGTTTTTAACTGCTCTCCCTGGGGTCCTCTGCTACAACTCCTCATTTATTGACCTGGAAGGTAAAGGAAGTGAGTATCTGTGTTAAATTCTTAAAGTGTGTTTTGTCCCAAACCTTGGTATTAAGGGTTATGGATATTTGTAACTTCAAGTGTTTACATACCTACCTGTTTATTGCCTCAATCAGGTAACAAGTCATCCATCAGATTCCTAGTTTTGGGGGACTGGGGTGGACTGCCATATCCTCCCTATGTTACCCCCATAGAGAGGGCCACTGCCCGCATGATGGCCAAAACTGCTTCCCAGATGGGCGCAGACTTCATTTTAGCGCTTGGTGACAACTTCTACTATAAGGGTGTCAGTGACGTTAACGACCCTAGATTCCAGGTTTGGCTTCGGGAGTTTTGAGTTTTATAAATGGGTTTTTGTTTTTTGTGCATCTTTAGAGTTGAAGCATGTCTACTGTTGAATTTCTCACAAGTGGTTTAATTATTGCTGTGGCCATTTATAGTTGTGTGCTGGGATTAGAAAGTGCAAATGCGTGTACTCTAATGTAGGCCACAGTCCCATTATGCTCTTTGTAGGTCACGTTTGAAGATGTCTACACTCAGGATTCTCTTAATATTCCATGGTACGTCATTGCTGGCAATCATGACCATGCAGGAAACGTCCTTGCTCAGATTGAGTACAGCCAAAAGTCAAAGAGATGGTATGTGAGCCAACGTATCTAGGCCTCCATGTCTAATTGAGTTTGGTTTCCTGGCTCCTAAGCCAATTTGCTGTGCTATTCTACTGTTAATACAGCTGTGCTTAGTGTTGACTTTGCAGACACCCTGTTCTTGTCCAAATAGGCTGTTTTAACACTCATTCTGTCTCACAGGAAATTCCCATACTACTACTATGAAATGAACTTCCGCATTCCTCAAACAGACCGCACTTTGACCATCATCATGTTGGACACGGTGTTGTTGTGTGGCAACTCTGACGACTTCCTTGACCAGCAGCCCCGAGCTCCCCGAAGTGGTGTTCAGGCCAATAGACAACTGCTGTGGCTTCAGGAACGCTTGGCAAAGTCGAAGGCTGACTATCTGCTGGTGGCTGGCCATTATCCAGTGTGGTCCATATCAGAGCATGGGCCAACCGACTGTCTGCTAAAGAGACTGAGACCACTGCTTAAGAAGTACAAGGCCACTGCTTACCTGTGTGGCCATGATCACAATCTCCAAGTAGGTATACTAGAACCCTTTTGATCAGGTTTAGTTTGTTTCAAGATATTTGACTTCACTTCCACTTTGCCATTTCAGTACATCAAGGAGTCTGGTATCGGTTATGTGGTTAGTGGAGCTGGTAACTTCATGGATCCTGACGTGCGGCACCGCAACAAGGTTCCTCAAGGCTACCTCAAGTTCTTCAATGGTGACGCTGGCACCTTAGGTGGCTTTGCCCATGTGGAAGTCAACAAGAAACAGCTGACTGTTACTTTTATCCAGGCTAGAGGAACCTCTCTTTACAGGGCTGTTCTTAAAAGGCGTGACGATATTTCCAGAGAGGACGATTAAGTTTGCAATTTCTTAAAACGGTTTTAATGTGACTTTGGGATATTGACCCAGGTCTTTTAGCATAATGCTATAAATTAGTGAAGTGTTGAAGATTCAAAGTGCACTATTGAATCAAGTATTTATAAGTTTTAAATTTGTTGAAGACCTGTAAGTGTTTTAAAGTGATTATTAAAATTCCTTTAAACTACTATTTTTGGTCCCTTAAGTCTGCTTCTCAGATTAATTTGAACTAATGCCTGCCATAGTGTATTTGTTAAATGGTGTTTAACTTAACCTAATAAATAACTATCCTAATTCCAAACAGTTGATGGTGTTTGTGAAACAATTAAACAAGTGTTTTTTTGTTTTTTTAAACTGGCCAACTAATGCAGTGGCCTGTCTTGAGTTGCAGTTGTTTGGTTGTTCTGACTTTTTGCAATATTTATTTTGTTGGCCCTTCAATGCAAACTTATGGTAAATGGCTTTGTATAAAACCTGATCCTGTTCTCCCACAAAGTTGGGCACCTACTAGCCATGTTTTACTTGCATCTCTTTGGAACAGATCAGAATCCAATACTTGCTGGAGTGTGAACCTGACAATCATAGCTGATTGAAAGTGACTACAGATAATCTGTGAAAAATCCCTCTTCCTTCATCTAAACTAGCACATGCTTTGCTTTCATCTTTAAGCCAGACTAATCTATTATAACCCTCAAGAGGTTTTTTTTTTTTTTTTCTTCGCTTCTAATATTCAAACTTCTGGCCATATCTTGAGGTTTGTTTTTGTTCCGTGAAGGGTGCTGATCTTCACAACATAATTAGAAATCATGTGTGTAAATCTAGGACTTTTTGCAAAGATACCTACAGTTTGGCTCTATCATGTATTATAATTTGTTTAGGGGAATGGTGCTTTTAAAAAAAGAATGGTGTGATTTTAAGCTTCATGATTTAATCCGATGAATCCCAGCCTTCACATAATATCCTTGGCAGTCAGGACGCCAGCCCTAATTCTTTCTGCACATGCTGTGACTGTCCTCAATTCAATCTGGTCAAATCTTTATTCCCAAAACCCTGATTTAACAGTGGGCAAAGTCCTTCACAATGTGCGGCCCCTTTTAATTTAGCTTTTAGCATTATGTAAAGCCTTGCAAGGGGTTTGAAAGGAAGCCATTTTAAGATGTTTTTGCTCCTACAACCAATATCCAGGCCAAAAAAAAAAAAGACATTTATGTGAAACTAAACATTCATGATGCCTATTTTCCATAAATTACTTTTTGAGCAGTTCTTCAAAATTATTTATAGCTTTTTGTTCTTTGTTGCGCTAAACTACCATTTGGCTAATGAGGGTCTGAACTCTGTGGAGGGTGAACAGGTCAATTTGCAGTTTTAAGTGGCTCTTTAGTATTAGTGTAATTCTAAGCCTTCTCTACCTTCTCTACAGGGCGATTTCCTGCCTGTGACAAAGTATGAACTACTACCGGTAACTAATAGGTTTAATTGTCCTTAACCATCATATTGCTTTATAATTATCCCCAACCCATGTTACATTTGGTCCCTATATTCTTTCACTACAAAGAAAAGGTTTTGTAGAGATCATTTGCTTGAATCCTTAAATTTAAATTGATTAACAACAGGAAAATAAAATATATTATATTTTGAATGAGATCAAGTATATGAGCATATTCAACATCACAGCAAGTTTGATAAATGCAGTTTGATAATAACAGTCGGCGACAGTTATCTAAACAAGTGAACCGGTGCGGTCACCAGCACTCAAATGTCATTTAAGTCCAAAGATTAACAAGTACAGAGTGTTTATACAGAAAACGTTCGTAAATATGTATAAAATAACTTGAATTCTACAAGAGAGAAAACCATGACATAGACAACATTTAAAAAAAAAAAAATTCTATATATAGAAATGTATAAAATGTGAGAGGGTGTGATTTGCTAAATCTGTCACTGTTTCCCGCTCAGGTTTAACTCACAGGGCAAAAAAGGGGAGTGTAATCTGATAGCATCCTTACTTAACACTTTAACTCTTGCTCTTGACCAGCTAGTCAGTTAAGCTGATCCTCGAATGGTGCCAAAGCTTAGCATGGCATGAAATAGGAGCGACACATACATGGAAAAGAGTGCATATATATATATATATATATATATATATATACAAACAGCCACAAAAGACAGTCTACTCTCAGCCTGTTGACCTAATGTGTAAACATGGGAAGCGCTGTAGCCAGACGGGATTTAAACGTGGACCCAAGTTTGGTTTGAAGAAGAAAAATGTACCAAGCACAATGTTCTCCCACCATTCCTGAGCGTCAGAGCAGAAACAAAAGCTGATGCTCTCTGTATATTTTTCCATCGTCTCCGGTCGCATTCATATGTAAATTGCGTGAGCTTATTTTGTCCATTGGATCGAATGATCTGAAACATCTACCCGCCCATAGACCCTCCCCTCGAAGAAATCAGGACAGAAGTGGTTGAAAGTGGACGAAAGAGACGGATTAAAACACCAGGTGTAAAAGGGAATGTGTCTCCCTCGTCTGCTTGTGATCCAGTTGACCAAAACGCATCTTAATACCAGGTGTAAACAGAGCCTTTGCTTAGTGCACCTTGAAAATAAGATGTTGGATTCCGAATCCAATCCAGTTTCACTGGCCACAGTTTTAGTATTACTTGTTTCCAAATAGGCCTTCTGTGCAAATCCATAAACTGCAGAATGCTGGTTATCCTGAGTTGAACTGAATGATCCAACAGTTCAAACATGTTCTGAGGATATATTTTGGCTTCAGGATGAAGGCTGCTCCTGAATTGGCACAATCCTACAGACGTGATCGTGCAGTGTCTTCACCCTGTCCTTATTTTACCGGGCAGGTAATGCGGCTTGGACTGGCATGGCTGTCCGCTTATTGAGGTCGTTTAGGGTCAACAGCACTTATTTTAAGAACAGGCTACTCATCCTCACATGCTCCACAGGACAACGCCCGGCTTTTGCAGTCAAATTGAAAAGCATGGGGTACAGTGGTAAATACCAACAACACCCTCATTGGGTGTTGAACAGAAAAACAAAACTTTTCAGTTCATCTAATTAAAGAAAGGGATTTAAAGCTTATTTCAGTGGTCCACTTTAGACATTCTACTATAAGTAACTCTCATTAAATTGCAACTACATGTCAACCAGCTGTCTTTAGAGTATTAGTAGATGTTATGTTAGGGTTAGGATTAGTAGAATAAGTTGACATGTAGTTGCAAAGTTACTTATAGTTAGTAGAATGTCTAAAGTGGACCATCAAAATAAAGTGTTACCTTCATCCAAAAAGGAAAATCTTTTGTTTTATGGAAAATGGTTGTCCTAAAATTCTTATTTCTTGGTGAACTATTATTTTAAGACTGAATTGGTCTTAGACTGCAATCTAGAGTGAGCCATTGTTCTGTAGTTCAAACTTTATCAGTCCCATCTCTTCTCTCGTGGAATGATACATGTAAGAGAGTGGAGCTATGTCCTCGAATTTCGGGTCAAGGATAGACGTAGGCCTCATGTGGGGTCTTGGTGGGGCTTCTGTTTTCTCCTGAATGAGTTTGGGGCAGCGCGGGGCTGTTGAGCACACTGTGAGGAGAGGGAAAGAAGTGAGGGATAAATGGGATGGCAGCCAGAAGAGGGCTGGCCTGGGGACTGTGGTCCAGAGAGAGGGGGATGACCACATCATCCTGATCCCAAACGTGGAAGGCGTTAGGGTGGGAGTGTGTGAGGACTGGTGGCATGTGCGTTGAACCATCATCACCTGCCTCACTGCTGGCCTTTAAGATCTCCTCATCTGGACCCAAAGCCCACTCTGAAAACACACGGAAAATACACAGCAGGGATATATGTGTGTGAATCTCAAGAAAAATGTCAACAGAAAAATAAATAAGAAAGTGAAGCCTAGCTATTTTAGAGCACATTTTTCTCAAATTCGCATTACTGTAATGTGTCAAGATGTTTTTCTCATTGATGTAATACAGATTTTTTTGAATTACAATGGAAAAATTATGTAGAAATGTTATGTATAAATACATTACATCTATTTATTTATTCTTTTTACATGATGACAATGAGAGCTGTGGGGAAGGTGTCCAAGTATCATGAAAATAAAATTACAATGCAAAGATGTCAATGGTCCTAAATTAAGCTTAATTTTATAGCAATATACTATTTATTAGCCATATTAAGCATTATCTATTTATTTATCTACCTATCTATGGGATTATTCTTTTTTTAAATACAACCTGACAATGTTCTAACTGAAGACGTTATGCAATCTGAGGTCTGTGTTTCTCTATATGTATAAACTATACACATGAACACAAACTAAACAGTCATGTTTTAGACAGTATGCTTAAATGAAAGTAGGAAATTGCATCACAAAAAAAAAATCACCCTTTTCAGCATATGCTTATTGGATGCGATGGAGATATATCAGGTCTGGGCTAGATGATATAATAGCACACTTAAAATAATAACTACATCAATATCAAATGACTAAAATCAAATTGTATCTGCAAACAAACAATGCAAAGCATTTCCTCAGAACTAACTTAATCATTTCAATCATTACAGTTTAGCTGAATTTTGAACTATATTTATTGTATAATTTGTGTAATCTTTTGAAATAAATAATAACAATTATAATAATTAAACAATTATAATATTTTTATAGCCTAGCCTACTTTATCACCATGACTACTGGACAACCACATTACTTAAGCAAAATCTGCTATAACTTGTCGACCACTTTTAACAGCAAGCTAATCAAAGCAAGATTTACCTAAGATGTCAAAAACGAGGTCTTTAATTAAATGTCCCACAATGGCATAAGCGACAGCGACCACCACCACCGCGGCCATCATCAGGTAGAGGAAGGCTTTGGGGATCTGGATGAGATCTCGGGCTGGAGGTTTGTAGGTCTTATACAGCGGAGACTCAAATGCCCCATACGGAGACCCGTGATCCCCGTAGATGGAGGCGTTGAACTTGCTCATATTCACATGGTTCATGGTCGAACACGGCTTGTAATTTCACCAAAAGAAGAAAAATAATAATATATATTCCACTTCCAAAATGTGTCTTGCTTGTCCTCCAGACAGTTTAAGTTAGGCTACGGGAAACTATCTGTCGGTGAGTAGACGCGGCGCATAATGAAATAATAAAATAATAAATTATTAGTTAGGCTACTGCTAAAGTTTAATGCCGTAAAACAAAGCGGTGCACTCTTTCAAGAACGCGATTTCAAACCAGCTATTCTCCTAAGTAGTTTTTCTGATTAGATGGGCAGATGGACTGTGATGTAAGTGTTGGGAGTTTTGAAGATCTCACACCATCGACAGGTCATGATCTTTTCTCGGACAGCGAGACGATTGGTGGATTTGACGCGTCATCACTTAAGTCTCATCAAGGCGCGCGCACGGGTCAGTCAAGGTCAACCAGAAATCGTGCTCTGCTCTAGATAGATGTTATACTGTAATTGCCTTTATGTGCTATCGGAAATGTCCTACTTCCCTCTTCTGAAGTCGTGATTACGAGCTCATCGCATTCAAATTTTGACTTGAGAGGGCGTTCGTCCATTTTTTTAATAGGAAACAAGTATTTAGGATAATTCCTATAGCACGTGTAGGCAGCATTAGACACAGATACATAGAAGATTAGAAACATTCTCACTCATTAGGCTACTAATTATTAACAAATTTCTACTTTTATAATGATCTGGTAAATATCATTTTCTTATTTTGTAATGATCTGGGAAATACTATAACCTAATATTTCATTATTTAAAAGTGTTGAGGAAATGTAGCTTTTTGTCTGGGTAGTTGATATACTTTTATGTTTTCTAATGAGCCTGATTTAGAATTATTAGTTATTAAAGTGTTATTGAGGAATTGTCTGGGTAATAAATAGTTTTCTACTTAGTTTTTTTCAAGTGATCTGGTAAATACTACAGTAGACGAATGTAGAATTATTAGTCATTAAATGGTGTTATTGAGGAAATTAGCTTTTTTGGCTGAGAGTCTGGGTAATAAATATAGTTTTCTAGTAAATATACTTTTATTTTTCCAAATGATCTGGTATATACTATATAGCCTAATGTACAATTATTAGCTATTTAATAGTTAAGTATATTTAGCTGTATAATTGAGGAAATCGAACTTTTTTGGCTGATACTCTGGGCGGAAACTTACCTATTATTAAAATGGACATAAATACAAAAACTATGATGTTCAACTGTTTATTAACATTATGTATCCACAGATGAATATAAAACACTCATAAAACAAATGAGATTTTATTCAGAATGAATGCATAGAATCCCTGTGATGTTCACTTTATTTAATAAATACAACAAAATTAATAAGAGTCATTGACAATGATCAGCGGGTCACACTGGATCTCTAAAGTGCAAGCACTTAAAAGTAGTATTTTGAAACTGCTATTAATTATCTCTTATCGTTTAGTTCTCATTTAGATCAAATGAATAATGTTGAGAAATGGTTTTCAATAATTCATTTTATGACAAGATCATGAACCGTTTCACAATGCAACAGTCTTTGTAACATGACATATTAATGTATGTCAAACCAGTACCCTAGAAAAGATATATTTACCTTTGCAGACATGCATGTGACCACAGAGAGAGCAGATGTGAGTTTGGACCCATTTACTAAGCAAAAGATTTAAGCGCATATAGAAGCACTTATGGATGGATGTTGATAAAGAGTTTCCCTTATTGCAGAGACACATGCAAAAGTCCATTATACCCATGTTAAGAGAGAAATATGGGTTTATTTCCCAACGGTAAAAGACTGGAGTCCAGTGATGGCTCTGCCCAAGATCAGAGCATGGATGTCATGAGTGCCTGTGAAAAGCAAAATATTGTGTTATTAATACACCCTCTCACAGTCATTCATTATCTTTGCTTTAAGCCTATTCTGACCTCTGCTGGCCAAATATATAGCTTTCATTTAAAGTGCCCCTATTATGCTTTCTCAGAGATTACCTTTCATGCAGTGTGTAAAATAGCTGTTTGTGAATGTAAAAAGTCTGCAAAAGATCAAATTGCACGATAAATGGAGTTTTTGTTCCCCAAAAGAACGAACTGATTCTGAACAGCCTGAAATGATTCGTCAGTAATTCCCAGTTTTATTCCTGTTCGTAACTATGTAGGTTTGTATTAAATTTGCATAATGCCAGCATATGGTCTTCACTGGCTGCCCGCGAACAACATCTACTTTGACCCTCAAACACTGTAGGTGTAGCTGAGGAAGGGTTGTGTTGCACTCTGACTCTAGTTTCTGTTCTCATTGTTTCTGTTTGTGTGCAAGTGCTGAGAAATCCTCCAGAGATGAAATTTAGATGATAATGGGTATTTCTTTCCGACATACGCTGTAAGTAGTAGACCAATTACAATAGACTGGGCCATCTGACTAATCAGAGCAGAGTAGGCTCTCGGAAAGGAAGGGGTTAGAGAGACTGGATGCTTGATTGAACCGTTTCAGACACTGTGAGAAAAGGGGTGATGCTGCAATGTATATTATGAGAAAATTAAAGTGTTGTTTGACCTTGGATGCATGTAAACCTATTGTAGGAGACCTCCACAAAATGAGGAATCTTTAAAATAGCATTATTGGGGCACTTTAAAATTAAACCAAAACTATTTTTCTTCTCCTTGCACCTTCGTATGTGTTGACGGCCTCTAGGTTCATGACGTGGCGTATGATATGGTATTCGTCTGCTATGCCGTTTCCTCCCAACATGTCTCTGGCCTGCCTTGCGATGTCCAGGGCCTTACCGCAGGAGTTACGTTTCAGCATGGAGATCATCTCTGGCGACTGCCTTTTGGAGAAATGTGCGAGAAGATTCGGTGAGCTACAGGATTCTTTTAGACAGCCGAGGTGTATTCTGACTAGCTCTGCACTCCTTGAAATGTTTTACATAACCTGTTATACATTAAACCACTTATAAAGACAGAGACTCACTTCTTTTGGTCAATGAGTCTACCCAGCTGTAAACAGGACTGCAGTCCGATCGTAATCTCAGTCAGCATGTCTGCCATCTTCTTCTGTATGAGTTGGTTTCTGGCCAGTGGGACTCCGAACTGGATTCTACAGTGGGAAAATCATTCGAATACACTTGTGTTTCAAAAGTTTGGTAAGATTTGTTTTGTAATTAAAGAAATTAATGTTTTAATTCAGAAAGGATTCATTAAATTGATCAAAAGTGTCAGTAAAGACATTTATAATGTTACGAAATAGTTCAATTTAAAATAAATTCTGTTCTTTAAACTTAAAAGTTTCCACAAAAATATTAAGCAACTGTTTTCAACATTGATACTACTCTTCATACAGTGTATGCAACAAGTCAGTTGAAATTTTGCACAACATATATAGTTCTACAAATTCTTCATATGGAAATACAATTTTAAGGCATTTCCTCCATTGCACTTTTAATATTTTGAAAGTTGTGACTATAAATGTTAATTTGATAACCTTATGCTAATCCACTCACCTGTCCAAGGTGTACTGGCGGGCAGCATGGAAACAAAATTCCGCAGCACCCAGAGCGCCCCATGCAATGCCATAACGAGCATTATTCAGGCAGCCAAAGGGACCCTGCAGAAAACAGCATATATAACTGAACCATGTATCTGTGTGGTTGCCAGGGAATATGTCGTCTTTATACTTAGGGTTGGAGGTTTGATCAGAAGTATGATCAGGACTACTAGTGAAGCTTAGTATGCACTATTAATAATAGTAACAAACATACTCACAGCGAGGCCAGACACATGAGGCAGCAGGTTTTCCTCTGGGACTTCAACCTCGTCCATTAGGATCATCCCAGTGGCTGAGGCCCTGAGGGAGAACTTGCCCTCTATCTTAGGGGTGCTCAATCCCTGCATTCCTCTCTCTAGGATAAACCCTCTCACTTTGCCATCCTCACATTTTGCCCAGACCACACAGATATCAGCGTACGGGGAGTTAGTGATCCTGCTCAGAGAAAAAAAAGGGGTTGGTGTGAAGGCTTATTATCATTCACCTGTGCTGTGTGTTTAAAATGCATGTGGTGCAATGTGGAGTTGTTATAGTTTTGAATTCAGTTCTCTGGATGGACGAGTTTGACGCATGCGCAGTACAATACAGTACAATACTCTACCAGCTGTCAGAGGGCAGCACTGAGTCGTGTCATTTACAGGACATTTGCTCGGATGTATAGAAGAGGAAAAGTAGCGCTTTGAACAAGAACCAAAACAAAATCAATGGAGAAGGATATTCTGCCTTGGCTGCATCTGAAAACGCACACTTCCCTACTATATAGTACACCAAAAACAGTATGTGACAAAAGTAGTACTCACAGTACTCATAAAAGAATAGGCAAGAAGTACCCGGATGAGCAAGTACTTCCGGCGAGATTATGAAGTGTGACACTTTACTATCCCATGAGGCCACGGGAGATGATTTGTGAATGGCAGTGAAGTGACAAAACTGACGCTGGTAGATCACGTGATAATGACAATATGATTTTATTTTAGAAAAATGTAATTTAATTTCCTTTTTTTATGCTTATTTTAGAGATAACAAAAATGTTTTAATTAAAGTTTCATTGTAATATTTGATAATAACACTAGTTTATACTTGAAACTCACATTGCGGTACTACTGTGGCTTTAGATTAAAGCATCAGCTAAATGATTAAATGTAACCTGCAAATGTAATCTGCTCAGACAGAAACATCTCTGACTTCAAGCCAGATTCACACAATATACAGACTTATTAAGTAAACAGATGGTCAGCAGATTTCAGTATCCTCTTAAACCAGCAAGGGACAAATACCCAGTAGAGGGTGAAGTTACAAAATCTAAATCTGGACATTGGTACACAGCCTTCATATGAGATCTCTTACATAAGAAACCGTGCAATGAAATGACCCTTACATAAAATACTGACGCGTTGTGCAACTCCACGCTGTTGACGACTCTATCGATCAAGTTTACTAAATGAATGTTTTATTATAGCGTGATACATTCGAAAGCATTCAAATTCAAAATTCATCCTCTGAAAATCTAGACATTGCAGAATTTTAAAACATTTTAGCAAGCAAAATTTTTGTGATCTTAACTAGTAGTCCAAATGTCCAAGGCAAGACTCCTGAGTCCTGACTAAACTGAACTATTCAGTGGCATTTACCATGTTTTTGCCCCGCTGATGGTATAGGTCCTGCTGGAGGGGTTGTATCTGGCTTTGGTCTCCATGCCACTAGGGTCACTCCCATGGTTTGGTTCTGTAAGTCCAAAACAGCCCAGCATCTCTCCAAGTGCTGGGAAGAATGAAAGGCACAAAACAAAATATTACATAAATGACGTTTTTAATCAAATTAGACACTATTACACGGGGCAACTGATAAATTGTGATTTATCCAGTCACTGTTTACCACTAAATAATTAGGATGTAAAAAATTACTTTACACTTTTTTACGAGTCAGTGAAATTAAATTATTATTTTTAAAATGACTGATATTACTGGTTTTTCATGACCACGGGAACGTTGAACTATGTAAATCATTTTATAGCAGATCAATGCATCGACACGCAGTTTAAGCAGTTGACTAACCTAGTTTAGGCAGGTATTTCTGCTTCTGTGCTTCTGTTCCATATGCATTGATAGGGTGCATGACCAGCGAGGACTGGACACTCATAACCGAACGGTACCCACTGTCCACTCTCTCCACCTCTCGGGCGATCAGACCGTAGGCCACGTAACTAGTGCCCGCACAGCCATATCCTTCAACACAAAAACATCAGACACTGTACATTATACACGCATTTCTGATTTTGATTTTTCATGGACAACAAAATGAGGGTCACATGTAAGCTGTACACACAAGCTCTTGAGTTAATAAAGACTGTGGTTTGTGGTTTCAACACCTGGTTTTACCTTGAATCGTAGGCCCAAGGACACCAAGTTCTCCCATCTCGTTTACAATCTCCCGATGGAAATCTGAAGAAATCACAGCCACAGATTTGAATTTTTGGCATTTTAAATAAAATAAAAGTTTCTGTGGTAAGAATAAAAGGGATAATTCACCCAAAAATTTAAATTGTTGGGTGAAAAAGTCATCATTTATTCACTCTCATGCTGTTCCAAACTTTCGTTCATCATCAAAACACTAATAAAGAGCTTTTTAATGAAATCTGAATTCTCATATGAATCAAGCAGTTCAGTCCAAGTCTTCTGAATAGACACAATCACTTTATATGATGAACAGACTTCATTTAGGCTTTTATTCACATATACACATTGATCAGTGAACACACATAGAGCAGTCAATATGATAAACGGAAGCTCAAATGAACTTGCTTGATGCATAAGAACAAACCTTGTTAGTTATTGTGCTTTAAGCAAGCATGCTTTTACCAAATGTGAGTGCTTAATGTACATTCACTGATCAATGTTTATATGCGAGTAATAGCCTGAATTAAATCTGTTAATCATATAACAGATCACATCAGAGTTATTGGTGTATAAACTTTTGATGGAAGGACAGAAATCTTTCAGATTTCATTAAAAAAGCTCTTCATTTATGTTCCGAAGATGAACGGAAGTCTTATTGGTTTGGAACGAAATGAGGACATGTCATTGATGACAGAACTTTAATTCTTGGGTGAACTATCCCTTTAATTATGCATGAAGGCTGTCGACTGCTGATCTGATCCATCAGATGTGACTAGCTCTTCCACTTACTCTCATTCCTGTTGGCCATGAGGATGCGGGGCATGAGCTTCTCCTCGCAGTATGTGCGGAAACTGTCTCGGATCATGATCTCCTCTTCTGTGAGCTGCCCCTCCAGATCCAAAGCATCTCGCCAGTTAAAATGCACCTTAGCTATAAATCAAAAAGCTTTTTTTTCAGCTCAAATACAGTACATGATGTCAAATTCAAACAATACAAATTCGAAAATATGAAACAAAATATATTTACGTCTTTTTGCTGTTATTTTCACTTGCTCCTCTGTCTCTGAAAAATAAAGGATATATGGGTATTATTAGCACAATCAAGCAGATGCTAAGCTTTAACATCATGACACGTATATTCTCCAACTTTATGTCATTAGATACATTTTTTAGCCTAAGGAATGTAAAATAAGTTTAGTTTACAGAGATATATATTTTTTTAAATGTATTGATGATCCCGCAATGCATTTACACATTGTCGTGGGGCTAGATGATGCCACTGGTTATTATTTGCTATAAAAAGTTTCCTGTTTTGTCTACTTTTCTCACAACTGATATGATCATTCCGAGTTATGGTTGAGTTATGGTGAAGTAGTGATCTAACCGTGTGCAGCAGCAGGTGCTGAAGTGCCCTGGGCCCTTGACACAGAGATCAGAGAACATCGCTGTGAGTTCAACAGCAGGCGTGATAAAACTGTTCTTAATGCCATGGTGAATTCAGACCTGAAAATGTAACAATACTTGTTAGTGTTACAGAAACATTATAGCAGTGTTTACACAAGTTTACTTCGCTGTCATTTTTAATACTTCCAGTGGTAATTATAGCTGTATGTTGGTTTTACGTTCCATACATTTTTACACAAAGTACTAAATACATGTTTTTAGCTTTTGTTTTTATTTCATAAAGACTGTAAAATCGTGAGGGGTTACTGTATCAGTTATTATGTATCTTTTAGAAAGTTTTTTTTTCCATTGCATAAGTGTCTAGTCTATGCATTGTTACACAACGGCAACTCATATTAGACACATGTACAGATTTCAAAATCTTCTATCTTGCTTATATTTCAGATTTACAACATTTAGCTGTTGTTTCCATTCGTCGTGCAGTCAAACAAAAAATATATATTTACAAATCCTACCTTCACAGCCTTTGATCAGATGATTTCCCTGTCTACTGTCGGTAACACTATTTATATTCAACGATTGGAGGAACGTGTCACATGCACACATTGGAAGAACGCACCCTCCATCTTTTGTGTGGGTGTGTTTCATAATGCCGTTGACTCTGCCGTAGGGACTCTGCGTTATGTAGCATAATGTCTTTGATTGTGTTCACCCCACAATAACGTCAATAATCATTTTACACTACATAATTACATACATCAATGATTATATGATCAGAATATGGAAAATAACGAATAATGACATTTTAAATTTTAATTTTAAAGTAAATTTGTTCGCTCATGCCACACACAAAATGGCTGATGAAAACGTCCAAACTCTTGTGACATGTCGAAGGCGTTTGCAGCACCTCGCCCTCTGATTGGATGATTAGAAGAGGCGTCTGCGTGGAGAGGAATTTTTAAAGTGCATTGCTCTGTTACACAACATGACTGCAAGGCCGGAGTCGTCGGAAATATTCCCGTTATGAATATTTTCATAATTATAGACGTACAATTTGACCATATTTGCAGGGAAAGGTCATTTTTGTTTTAATTTACTTCACAGAATGAAAATAGGTTTATGTAACAAAAAGGAAGATACAATCCAATGTTTTTGTCTGCGTGTGACGTTGTGTATTGGTTCAGGCTGAAATTGTATAAAATAATCTTACTTTTGAAACTTTTTTATTAAGTGTTTATGAACCAAGGGTAATGTATTGTACAATTAAATAACTGATAAATTGCAGGCTATACAGAAGTAAAGCACAGTGCCATAGTAAAAATAAACAAATAAAACATGTTAATAAAAATATTGCTCTGTTAGAAAAAACACTTTCACAGTAGCTCTTTTTGTTCTTTTTTTTAATTAATTAATTTTTTTTTTATTTTTTTATTAGTATAATAATACAAAGTCAGGGTTGTAGAACTGTAGGCCCCTGGCAAATGTTTATGATTTTCGGTTGGTAAAATGATCGTGAATGACATTATTTTAAAGTCCCACTGCCTTGAAACGCGCAGCATTATTCAATGTGTTGACGTAATTTAACAGGAAGACAATGTGGGACATATCGAACAGTTAAATAAAAATAGCCAATATTTTTCATCAGCCTTATATGAAGTCAAGTCACTTTTATTTCTATAGCGCATTTATAGCTTCACAGTGATAAACAGGAAAATAGCAGGATGATGGAAATTTATCTGGAGATTCTGTCTCAAATTAATTACTTATGTAATTACAAATACAGCGTATATGTAGTCACCTGCTTCTTTTGCCATGGTTGCCCTTTTACACTCACTGATTATTTTTATAATCTTTATTTTTTGTCTATACAATTTTAACTGGCAGTTAAAAGTAAACCAGTTTAGTAAAGGGTGTGGGTGGCTTGTAGAACTTTGTCACCTGTGGTGTGAAACATGATTCTGTTATTTACATTATTCATGACAATCAGAGAGTATCAGATTTGGTAAGTATTGTTAAAACGTTCATTTAATTAGTATTTCTAGGAACCGTCCTGGTTTTCCGGGGAACTGCATGAATTAGCAGTTTTTTCTCGCAAAAAAAAAAACAAGGCTTTGTTAGAATTTAGAAACAATGTTGCGTTAGGCTATCATACAGAGACTCAGAATTTAAGAGATTTAAAGTTAGTTAATGTTTTTAAAAGTTATGACTACTGAGTATTATATGACCAATTTGTCTGTTTCTTTTGTATTTTACAATTAAAGGTAACTAAAAGTGTGATTTCTTGAAGTGCCAGATTTTCAGTGAAGGAGCGTTTGTGTTTCATTGGCTAACACGACTGTCTGTCATTTTTTCCTCTCCTCTCATTGGTGGATTCAGCCCTCACACACTCGCCTTGGAAAAAACGAACCCCTCGTCATGCGTGTACTGTTAGAATGTGTTGTGCTCCCGTCTGCCATACACACCTCTACTGTAGAGCAGCGGAATTACTGATGGACAATTCCTCTCAAGATTAGGCAACGGCGATACAATTCCTTTTCAGATTTAAGTGACTGCCACAAGTCCGCATCATTTATTTGCAATGGAGCCAGAGGAGAAAAATCCAGAGTCCAAATATGGTAAGATGTTTTGATATTTTAGGGTGCCTCCTTCAGAATGTGGTAGGAATGGTCCTCTGACGGAAACAATGACTAATACATGGGGCGTGGGTCTCAGGCATTTTGATGAAGAATACTAGTAACGTTATAGCTTAATGCAGACTTTCTCACTGCTCGACTGGTAAATCATGAAGCACTTTATTAAAATAGTGCGATATAGGACACAATTGTACGGATGTGAGCAAGAAAACAATAGGCGTGTGTTGAAACACATGGCTGGTGCAATTACTCTCAGGTCAATAATTACTGCGTTCATCATATCGTTGCTTTATGCGCCCTAGTAAGAATTGCCTCTAGCATTGCATTACTAACGTTACCACACACACATTATAAATATTCATTTCATGAATGTTGCCGATTAAATGTTTGTGGAAACATTTTCAGTGGCTAAAATAAGCCATAATGAAAATACACCGAGGTTTGTAAAAACGAGTGTGTGTGTGTGTGTGTGTGTGTGTTTGCCAACTAAATGTAACATTTGTTCAAATTTAGAAAAAGCAAATATTTTACTCTAAAACAAATACAAATACTATTTTTTAACCATAATTCTTGCTTTAACTGTGATATTTATAGTAAGACCATAGTAACCACATGTACAACCATCGATGGTTTTCCTTTACCATGGGAACTAAATGTGGTTTCTATAAAACCAGACTATTTCTTTTATAGAAACAACAGGTAGTATTGATTATAAAAAGGTTGGAGGCTGATCCCATTTCAGATACTATAGTTTAATTAGTAAATTAGTTTATATTTATATTTTTTCCATATTAATTTATAAGATATTAATATATATATAAATTAGTTTTTGTCATTTTCATTTTTTTATATACTATATGTCTATATAATTTTTATATCAGTTTTAGTACAGAAATATTACTTTGGCAACTAGTTTTTTTAAATATTTTTTTCAAGCAACATTTTTTTTAATGGTTTAAGTTTTAGTTAACTATAATAACTAGAGATGAGGGCTTGAACTTCGGTGATTAGGGGTAAATATAACCTACTTTAAAGGGTTAGTTCACCCAGAAATGAAATTTCTGTCATTATTTAATCACCCTCATGTCGTTCCAAACCCACAAGACCTTCGTTCATCTTGGGAACACAAATGAATATATTTTGGATGAAATCTGAGAGCTTTCTGACCCTAGTCCGCAACATAACCACCACTTTCAAGTCCCAGAAAGGTAGTGACCAATGTGGTGATTGAACCTCTCAATTGAGTTTGAACCACTGTAGTCGCATGGACTATTTTAACAGTCTTTACTTCGCTATTTTCGTAACTGTTTATGCGTTTTTTGCTGTCCCATAAGCACCATAGTTCTAGATGTCAAAAAAAGTGGGTAAAATAACAAATTACTGTCCTATTTTTCATTCTGACATCTAAAGTACTTGTTAATTTCCACCAACCGTTACAATGTGTAATATCTGAAACAGTTCTTAGCTTCAGTGTGTGCTGTTCAACCCAAGATGATTCTAGCTTAATGACACTGAAGGTGTGGACTTTATTATCATGGGTCAGAAGATGAGCTGAACCTGGTTCAGGAGGTTTATATATTCTGCTACTAATGTGTGGTCTGACTCTCAACTTTTCTCTTAAGAAAATGGTTAAGGATAATAATACTCCTTAATTACATCTTCTTAAAGAGACACTTTTAAAAGAGAGAAAGCCTGATGAAACAGTACAACATGCCTAAACTAGACTTCCTAAAATAAAGGTTCTTTATTGGCATCTACGGTTCCTCAAAGAACCTTTCAAACCCATGGAACCTTTCCATTGTAAAACAAGGTTCTTTAGATTATTACATTGTTCCTAACACTAAGAAAACATTGGCTATTTCTTCTGGGTTCTAAGGTTCTTCTGTGGCAGTGCTGTGAAACCTGCTTGTTGGAACCATTATTTTTTTATTTTAGATTTCCAGAGACTTTCTGGAGCCTTCTCATTCCTGAACTTTAGTTGAAGAGTTTTCAAGTTCTGCTTTTGAGAACAAGTTGTAACGTGATTTTTAGTCTGGTTGGAGTGATGTAGACTCACACACTCAAAAGACTTGTCGTCATCTGTCTGGTTTGCATCATGGTCTTTTAACCGCATGAACACCAGACGACTCTTTATAGTCAGTCTCTGACTAAGTCTATAAGAAGTGCTTCCTGATGATGCCTGTAAGTCTGTAACTTATAAGGTTTGTTCAAGAATGACAATGATGCGTTTCTCTCCAGTTGCCTAGCAATCTCAGAACATCGCAGCAATGCCTTTATAACTACAGAGGCATCTCAAATATCCGTTCCCCTTATTGTGTTTGGAGATCACGTGACTTTGAGGGTGGAAAAGGTCAGTTTGAAACAGGGGCCAAAGTGTGTGATTAGAATCAAGCTGTAGGTTGCCTTCTGGCCATATGTCTGATCAGATCAAGCTGGAAAAGAATGTACAATCTGTGGAAGAGAGAGATTGATAACGCAAAAACATGCCTTTCCACATAAACAACAGCTGCGCACTACAGATTGCCTTTATGAAAATAGCTCCATCTTAAAATCTCAATCTGATCAGGTGATTTGTAATTTGAGGGTGCTTTTAGCTTGCTTTTTTAACTTTAACTTTTTTAACTTGCATGGAAAGGTTTATATGGTAGTAAGTTGTGCATTGTGCCTGATGTTTCTGTATTGATCAGCCACTTGGTAACCTGGATTTTCTTGGACTGAACACATGCACACATTCACGTAAACAACAATTGTCGAAATGACATTGAAATAAGCAAACAAATGTGCCACCATAAATCTTCTGTACGTCACAGTCGCCCAGATAGAACCTTGATTTGTAGATCTTGGATTCAGTTTGAAAGAATTGAAGGAAATGCATTCATATTTAAGAAGAACAATAAAAACAACACCATTTGACCATTTTACTTAAAAAAAAAGTTAAAAAACGTTCTACTTACACAATTTTCTCTAACTTTCTCAACTTCTCTGTAGTCATACTACAGTTAGAGAGAAAATTGTGTTAGTAAAACTTTTTTTTTAACTTTTTTTTTAAGTTGTTTTTATTGTTCTTCTTAAATATGAATGCATTTCCTTCAATTCTTTCAAACTGAATCCAAGTTCTACAAATTCTGGTTTTAACTTTTTTTTTTTGTAAACATGCTACACATTTACGGTCAAGGAAGTGCGTTTGCCAGTAAAACAGTCAAGACGTATTACTGAGGATGCAAAACTAGTTTCCTGTTTCAAGAGCTAGGAAGTGGTGTGCCTACTGTCTGACAATAACAAACGTTAAAGCTAAAAATACTGAAAAGGCAATCTGATGGGAAAGGGTTCACATTATGGAAAACAAGGTTTGGCTTTTAACATTTTCTTTCAGTAATGCGTTTTCAGAACATTGAGAAGATGTGCTTAATATATGCTTCACATACATACTCTTGTGAATTTATGATGTCTCTGAATCACCAAACAAATATCGATCAGTCTCTATATTACTACTAGAGATTAATTTGGTCTAAAGAGAACTGTTTAAAGGTGCTGTGTGTAATTGTTTTGACTGTACAAGCATAAAAAATGTTTACAGAGATTTAGGGAACATGCTAAGTATTGTTTCTCTGAAAAATAATGCTATAGCCAGTTCTACTTTGAAATGTGCATTTAGAATGTCTGTTTTTGTTTTGGTCTGTGTGATTCTACCCACTGCCATTTTACCCTATTTTGACACCACGGGTTGCCAGTTGATGTAAAACACGGAATGCCAGATGAATTGCAGCCACGGAAGCCAGCAAACGAACTGGGTCATCAAAAACATCTTAATTCTACCCGACTTAAAAAGCCTCGCTGGCATCCATCTAAAAAGTTTAATGACCAGAGAAAATGTATACATTATCTGATCAACTTACAGTGTAACACTCGTCGCATTCCATTGACAGTTCCTTTTGTTGTCGCGTGTCCTCAATATGGCAACCCGCGTGAGGAGAAGAGGGCGAGGGAAACCACTTGCTCCAATATTTTGAATTTGGACTGCTGCACACATTCAACCACTTGCTGTCATTATTACATATATGAATAGTGTGAATAATACACTTAAAGCAGTATGTGGCAGATTCGCAGCATGAGAAGAGCTTCATTGAGAGATGTGGGTCAGTGTGATTGTAGCTGTTCGGAAAGCTTGGGTCATTAGGGAGCTGTTTGTGGATAGCTAAGTGCGTCTGGGTCACTGATGATTGCTCTAAATGGGTGGCACCTCAATAAAATAAACTGTCAATAGTGCACACACACACACACACACACATAAAACAAACACTTATTACGAGACAAGGCCTACATTGGTTGCTAGTGTATGTAGCCTCATGGGGGTTAAGGGCGACGGCAAAAATGTACCCAGCCAAATGACCAATAACATAAAATCATCAGTTATTAACAAAGAGTTAATACTAAGGATAGCCCTTGAAACTAAGGAAACTCAAACATACACAAGAATGTACAGCGTGGCCACAAAAATACTGTTCAAAAGTAAGATTTTCTTTGTTGCTGTTGTTGTTGAAAGAAATACTTTTATTTAGCAAGGACTCATTAAATCAATCAAAAGTTACAGTAACGACTTATTTATAATGTTACAAAAGATTCTGGTTCAAATAAATGTTGTTCTTTTGAACTTTTTATATATATATCAAAGAATCCTGAAAAAAAGCATCATGGTATCCACAAAAATATAAGCAGCACAACTGGTTTCATCAAGGATAAAAAATAAGAAACATCATTGTTTTGTTTTTTTGAGATTTTTTATTTTTCATAAAAAAGCGCAGTGGAGAGCAGACAGGAAGCGAAGTGGGAAAGAGAAGGGGATGAGATCAGGAAATTACCACACAAGTCATGATTCAAACTTGTGTTGCTCAAATCGCAACTGCGCTACACGTCAGAGCATGTAGCATTAACTTCGACATACATTTTTTTTCTTGAGCAGCTAATCGTAATAGAATGATTTCTGAAGGATCATGTGACACTGAAGACTGGAGTAATGATGCTGAAAATTCTTTAAAAACTTATTTTAAATGGTAGTGTGCTTGAACACATACATTTATGCACTAAATGTACAAATGTCTCTGCATTATGTAACAAAAATTCCTTTCAATCAAAAACTTTCACAAAAAGATATTTGCTATACGGTTATATACTGTTTAAGAGACAAAAGGTGTTTAGGCATTTCTAGAATCATTTAAAAAGCACCAGCAATATTTTTTGTGCTTTTATTTGTTTGTCCCTTGTTGATCTGTTCAATACAGTAACATTAATACATTTTTAAGTATTCAAACATTTTAGGGACATTTAAATCAAATACTTCTGGGACCACATATGAGCAAATAATTAAACTCCTTAAAAAAATCCAAAAAATAAATAATCACTTTAGCTACTACAGGATGCACTTCCATCCGACCAACTCTCTTCCCTAAATAGACTCTGTAGCTTTGCCAATTCACACTTGGCTGAGTTTAGTGAAAGTGAGGCATTGCTTACATGACTGAAGACATCACAAATACATGCCAAATATTCAGACGATTAAACAAATACTCCACGGCATCATCTAAATATGCCTGATAATTCAGCATTCTTGCTAATGCTCGTCTCATGTGGGATGAAGGACATGTCAGAGTGATGTGACAGATGTAAATACTTTGAAACGTACCAGTTACAAAGTTGCTGGTTAAAGAAACATACACTTTTACCCAGTTTATTAGTTACTGAACGGAACCAGCCGTATCCGCAGTGTTTCGCCTTAGACGATAGGAAAGAATATTTTTTGAACTGAGTTAACCTTTCATTGATCAGTGGAAGTGATCCATTAGAATTTGTCACTCACTAACAGGCAGAGCCGATCCTGACCTCCCTGGGGCCCTAAGCAAAATTCTGTTAAATTAGCCATGTAAACCATTTGCCGTTGCCACACAGTCACAATGAAAATGTAATTCCTGATATCAGAAATAGACATGGTTTCTAGAAAAAGTACATTCTTAATATCTAGAGTCCACATTTTAAATAGTACAAATTTAATTGTTGATATCAAAAATGCATCCTGTGAATGAATAAAAGCTAAAATAGCTTGTCATAGCATGTCACTGTGTTTTAAATGATAATATTATTATATATTATTTACTGAGGGATGTGCATCCATATTGACCAGTATGTCCAGCCAATAAACATTTTAAATGCAATATAGCCTATAAATCAATAGTCAATGTCAATACATTGCTTTCCATCTTGCTTTATTGCAGAATTGTAACTAAACTGACTTGGAGACTAGATAATCATTCACTGTAAAAAGTGAACAGTTGGATCAACTTAAAAAAATTACTTCAATTGGTAGCACCTAAAGAAATTAAGTTTTCTCAACTTAAATTATCACGTTTTCCACGATAAAACGTGATAATTTAAGTTGAGAAAACTTAATTTCTTTTAAGTTGATCCAACTGTTCACTTTTTACAGTGTTGTCTTGTTTTAAAAGTATGTGCGTCTATAATGAGAAGTGCCATCACGCCCATATTTTACTGGTCCCCCACAGATGTTTTGCTGGAAAGTGCGCATTTCATTTCGTGCACTCGCATATTAACTCATGTTAACACGCGACGCGGTTATTTTAGGCACAAAGTCACAGAGCACAGCCCTGGAAGTGGTTAGTGTTGTAAGCAAGACACAGAAAGACCAAAATATGCACGACAGACAGACTAGAGATAGATGCACATCAACTTAACTTTACTGTTCTTTGCTGACATCAAACTTGGAGAGGAGAGAACACAAGTCTGCCTCAAGTCTAAGGCAGTTCACTCTCGCTGTGTTTTTTTTCTCTCTTTTCGTGACCAGAAGGATAGTTCAACTTAATTTTCTCATCGATATTGCAAACTTTGATTGAAGCGCTTTGACACGATGTAGGCGAGGCGTTGAGTAATTTGCGGGGCCCTACGCAACTTGCATAGTGTGCGTATAGGGCTGATCCGCTCTGCTAACAGGGAGAACTTTACAAATGGTATTAGGGGCAGTCGTGTTATGGGCGAAAAATGGTGTTAGGGGCAGTGGTGTCGGTACATTATTGGCTAGCTCCTGGGTCATCACACACACATGACCAGCGTCGGCCAATAGTGAGCCTACGTTCTGACGTAGAACCCAGAACCCACTTTTAACACTACGTCAACAGCGTAAGGGAATGACGTGGAAGAGAAGAGATTGTTGATTAATGTCTTTATTTTGAGGGGGTTTTGCTCACAAAAAGTTTTCTCATCGCTTCATAATATTAAGGTTGAACCACTGTAGTTACATGGACTATTTTACAATGTTTTTACTACCTTTCTGGGCCTTGAAAGTTGCAATGACGTTGCTGTCAATGGAGGGACAGAAAGCTCTCAGATTTCATAAAAAATATCTTTATTTGTGTACGGGGATCTTACGGGTTTGGAACGACATGAGGGTGAGTAATTAATGACATAATTTTAAGGGTAATTTTTGGATGTACTAACTAACACTTTAAGTGAAAGGAGGCAGAGAGAGAAAATCCTTGGACACACTAGGCCTGGGTGGTAAGACGATATATACTACTAGGACGGTAGAAATGTGTTGGTAGAGATTGCAGTTCTTTTTATAAACCTTATTTTGCAACGGCAAAGTGAGCTATTTTCTGTCAATGTGCGAGACTTCCTATTTATCAGCTGCTACAAATAACTAAGAATAGGCTATATTATATTAGGCTATATTAGCTGCTACAGGCAACTAAGACTAAGAACAGACTATTTGCGCTACAAACCAATGTGTTTGTAATTACGGCAATACAATAAAATAATGTGGTAAGAAATACCAGTTTGCAATATGAAGCAGCAAGTCACAAGCTGTTTTATTCAGCTTAAAATAACTGAAAGCAATGACAAATCGTCATGCCCGCACTTATGTTAAAAATAAGGTGGCTACAAATATATTTGGGCTATTATCTGTGGGCAGGACTGCTTTACAATATCACTACAGAGAATACATATGCAGTAACACATGTATTGTCTACTTAAATGGATAGTTTACCCCCCCCCCCCCCCCCCCCCCTAAATTTTTTTTCTTATCATTTACATTTACATGTATGAGTTTCTTTTCTTTCTTCAGGACTCCAATAAGAGTTTCGAGTTTTTGGTCACACTTTAGTTTAGGGTCCAATTCTCACTATTAACTGACTATTAACTACGACTTTTACCTCAACAAACTCCTAATTTCTGCTTATTAATAGTTAGAAAATGTAGTTGTTAAATTTAGGGATTGGGTAGGGTAAGGGATGTAGAATATGATCATTCAGAATAAGGCATTAATATGTGCTCATATATATATATATATATCCATGGACATGCCCAGAAATGAAATTTCTTTTGGGATAAATACACAATTTCAATGTCTTCACAGGTGAGGCAAGGAAATTTGACCCCACATTTAAAGGCCCGATTTATAACAGGTGAGACAACCTTTATAAGCCAAATTTAATCTAATGTTTAGAAACCATTTGTTTATTTGTATTTATTTATTTTTATGAGATTTATGTAATCTAATTACCTTAGTGGCAAGATTAGTGCTGTAGCAGTGAATGTGTTTACTTTTCTTGGTGAACAGGGGCTGCACAGACATTATCTGTTGCATACTGTTCATCTTGGCCTTGCTGGGCTACTTTGCAGTTGGCATTCTGGGTAAGATTCAGCTTATTCATTTTCACATTTCTATTTACAATGTCACTATGTGTAGATGGGCGGAAAGTATTAAACCTTGTCCATTTCTGAGTACAAATTATTTGTCTTACCACACTGACAGTGCTGTGTTTTGTTATAGCATGGTCTCAAGGTGACCCTCGGAAGGTGATTTACCCCACAGACAGTAAGGGCCAGTTTTGTGGGCAGGTCGGCACCCCACTTGAGTGAGTAAAGCTGTCTCTTTGAAAACATACCTAGACATGTTTCATGTTGTGTTGGCCTCCTCAAAAGACAATTCTGAGGCTTTTAAAGCCATAAAGATAACTATAATAGCGTCCACACCAGCGGACTATATAGTTCTGTTTATTCTAAGCGTGCTCTGCAGTTTTGTCATCCGCCCCTTTAAATGCTCGAGCTCTTAAAGGTGCTCTAAGCGATCCCGGGAGACGTTACTTCTTGTTGACATTCGAATTGTTGTCAAACAAAACGGAAGCTAGCTCGACCCTCCCTCCTCCTCATCCCGTCTCCTCCCTCCTCCCCTCCCCTCCCTTCCGACATAAAGGAAAGTCAAAATAGTCACTACAAACAAAGTTAAGTTTTACTGATACTTCATTCAATGTGTAATGTCGCCAAGTTAGATAAATGCTTTTATATATTGCAGAACAGAAGGCAGAAAAAGAGAAACATTATCTTAAAATCGTTTCACCACCTGAGGTTATAACTATAGCTCCCATACAAGGACGCAATAATAGCAAGATAACGTTAGCTTCGCGTTTCCCAGTGTCGAGTGAGCATTAACAACGGTTGGCGGCGTAAACAAATTTAGTCAAAGTTGTCAATAGCCTATAAATGGTCTTTCAAACACGTCAAACAGTGGATGAAAACAATCGTTCACACAAATTGTCGCCCTACTGTGAATTTGCTTGATCATTTACAATAGAGATTGATCGCTGCTAGAAACATACATGTTGTATTCACCAAAGTTAACGCTGACTGCATAGTTCTAGCTAATTACATCCCTGTGTTGGTTTGGCGAACATGAACGTCAGTTCTGCAAATACAGAGCAACTATGTCGGATTGGAAGCCCTTCTGCCGGCGGAGTTCTCGCCACCTTTCGAAGGTTTTTCCGATGTAAATTCGGGACTTCACGCGTTCCTTATCCTTGTCCCTCTGTTCATCGGAACGTTGTCTCTTTGGTCGTGTGTCGGCCATAATTCAAACTTCCCTCTTCATGCTTCTCTGTTCTCTCTCCTCCACACCCCCTTCACGTGCACGCGCACTAACCCTCCAAACCCCACCCTCCAATTATACTTCTTGTCGGTTATTGGCTGAAACACTGTTTATTATGTTTCGTGGTGCGGGTGAGCCCAGTTTGTTTTTGTTGCCGTTTGTGGAGCCTGTGGTGTCTAGAGAGACCGCGTTTTTTTTTACAGTGTGTTCAGGGGACAGGCAGCTAGCGGATAGTGAGGAGATGTGTGACAAAAAATGTTTTGGCCTAAAAAACGCGTCGCATCACTTAGAGCACCTTTAAAGCATGATGGATTGTGATTTGCTGTCAATGTTTTTTATGGTTCCTCAACTGGAAAAAAAACTTGTTGTGTAAGTGATTCCAACGTTATCGTTATAGTAGTGGTGTGGACTCTTACATTTAGAATGATTTTTATCTCAGAAATGCACGTTTATTTTATTCTTATCTTAATCTGTCTGAATAATCAGGAAAAAGCCCCTGCTGTTCTACTTCAACATCCTGAAGTGTGCCAGTCCTCTTGTCCTGCTGGAGTTTCAGTGTCCTACCACTCAGGTTTGGCACTGTTTCAATAAACTTATTTTTGCAGTACCATCTGTATCTATAGTGTTTGTCACATATTACAACGTTTTTGTTCATTTGACAGATCTGTGTGGAGAGATGTCCAGATAAATTCATGACTTTAGTGAAGGCTTTGAAAAATGCCAATGATAAGGAATACTACAAGCAATTCTGCAAGGATGGAGTAGACATGAACAAGGTAAGTTCTGTATGGAAAGGACATTTTTTTTGTCTTGAATTCCCAGCAAGAAACAATATATCATGAAAAATACAATTATGATAGATAACATTTTGTTCATACTGCCCCCAATTTTAGTACAGTGGTTTAGGGTTTAGGTTAGCAACCCTAATATGTATACACTGGTTAAATTAAATACATGAAATTATAATTATTTTTAGTGCAACAGTTTATTGAACCTGTTGACAAAATATTTTTAAATTTCTAAAAAAAAGAAGTGATTATGTGTTTATGCGTATCATATTTGCTACATCAGGCTTTTATGACTCATATACTATGATATAGTGAGAATATAGAGCTCAAACAAAAAACACTTTTGTTTTTTGAGGCCCAAACTGAGCAAAATTATACAATTTGAAGCAGTCGCTGATATTTACATGGCCAAAACGTAAGATGAAATTCTTAATATCTTGTAATGTAAATCAGTTCTTTATACCAGTAGAGCAGACTACATACATAAAATGCATATACTGTATATAAATACCAGTTGTCACTCTATATTTCCCAATTATATGCCTTAGTAAGATAAGGCATTATATGCCTTAGTTTTATGATCAAAGCTCATATTTTTTATTGTGAGGGCAAAACATAAAATGCAAGGCAGTACAGTGATTATTGAAATATGTACAAATAAACGTTCCTCAAAATCCTGATGTATCATATTTGATACTCACATTTTAACCAGATTATGAATGGATAATAAGTTGTTTTAGTCCAGTAACCCCAAGTTCTTTAGGGAACCCAAAATGGTGCTAAACATCACTGCAAAAACATCCTTTTGGACCTTTTATTTTTAAGTGTAGTAAAAATGTCGTTCTCTTTTCTAGAAAGCTCCTGAAATCCTGATGGATGGCTTGTGCCCTTCAATACTCACACCTAGCAAGAACTGTAAGCCTTTTCAAAACATGCTTGTTAAATCACATAAAGTAGTTAAGCTACCCTGATTTAAGTTATGTTGTTTACACTTAACAACTGATCTTCGCATTATCAGTAAATTGCCTTACAATTATGACCGTCACCCTGTGTTTCAGTCACACGGAGATGCTTGCCCGCTCTAGAGACCTTGAAAGGTGGTATAGTTGTGGTTGGCAACAAAACTACGTACGAGGATGATAAAGGACAAAATATAAATGCAACAGATCTCCTTGAAGCCTCAAAGTTAGTGATATTATGCATTTGTTTGTGTTATTATGCATTTGTCAATTATTTTATTGTGTAGGTTCATATTATTTCAAATATTTTAATAATATTTAAATATTATAATGTGAATCATATTGAACATTAAATCATTTTGATTATTATTACCATACATAATATGTTTATTTTTTGCAGGAAATCTAATGTAGTGGTTGAGGCCCGGGCAGTAGCCATGAGGATCTTTGAGGACTATACTCAGTCCTGGCACTGGATCCTTCTGTAAGCACATTATATTCTATGTTCATCTGCATCAGCCTAAAAAATAGCCAGTGTTTGGTTATGGCAGTCAGATTTAGTGTTGGTGAGCCCCAGTGATTTCTAGATGCATTGATTAAATCTTTATGCGGTCCTTTTCAGTGGTTTGGTGATTGCCATGCTGGTCAGTCTGATCTTTATTCTCCTCTTGCGTTGTCTGGCTGGAATCATGATCTGGGTTATGATCATCATGGTCATCATTGTTATTGGATACGGTAAGAGGGCTGTTGTGTTGTCTTGTCTAGAGCTCTCAAATAACATTACGTGCCCCGAGCATGTTTATCCTATAGTTACCAAATACTTTAGCTGTGTTTAATTTTAACACAAAATCAATAGAAAATAAATACATACAAATATATATTTTGCATAAAGAAGTTGAAGCCTGTTTTAGGATCATTAAGATTTTCTTGCTGTGTGAGATTAAGCACAATTTCCCCCTAAATTCCTACTATCGTAATGCACCTGGAAATTAAATTTTTTTGCAAATCTCATTATCATCTTTGATGATTTTCATTATTGTAGCAAAGTCATATTTTACTGAATTACATAAAAAATATTGTATTCAGAGTATTTATGCTTTTTTTTTCTCTCCTGGCTCTCCGCAGGTGTTTTCCATTGTTACATGCAGTACGCCAGTCTGAAAGGAGAGGCTGGTTCTGATGTCACTATCAAGGATCTGGGTCTACAGACGGACTTCTCTGTGTACTTGCAGATTCGGCAGACCTGGCTTGCCTTCAGTGAGTTTTTACATCATTATGTCAGTAATGTGCAAAGCAAAAATCAATACACTACCATTAAAAAGTTTGGGGTTGGTAGGATTTTAAAGTTTTTTGGGGAAAAATGCAGTAAAATATTATGAAATATTATTACAATTTAAAATACCTGTTTTAATGTAATTTATTCCTTTGATGCAAAGCTGCATTTTCAGCATCATTACTCCAGTCTTCAGTGTCACATGATCCTTCAGAAATCATTCTAATATGCTGATTTGATGCTCAAGAAACATTTTTTTTTATCAATTTTGAAAACAGTTAAATATTTTTCAGGATTCTTTGATGAATAGAAAGTTCAAAAGAACAGCATTTATTTTGAATAGAAGTCTTTTGTAACATAAATGGCTTTACTGTCACTTTTGATCACTTTCATGCATCCTTGCTAAAATAGTCTTATTAAAAAATCTTACTGACCCCAAAGTTTTGAACAGTAGTATAAGTAAACGTACTGTATATTTACATGTTCATTAAATAAATAAATAAAAATAAGTAACATTAAACTGCTGCGATTGTGGCACTTAAATGATAAACATGTTCCTGGTTTCTTTGTCACATTTAATTTTCATTCTCATTCTACTGTGTCCTGTCCTTCTTTGTCACCACACAGTAATTATCCTGTGTATTGTGGAAGTGGTCATCATCCTCCTCCTCATCTTCCTCAGGAAGAGGATCCTCATTGCTATTGCTCTCATCAAAGAGGCCAGCAAGTCAGTCTACCTTCTTACTGAAGAGCAAACTATGTGTTGCTGGCGTTGTTTGGTCTCATATTCCATATTATTGCTTTCTTTGGGTACTTTAATAGCATTAGTAGTTAAACAGCAGCGTTATTTGCAGTATGATGGATTAGCTGAGGCTTAAAGTCATGAAATAATAATTAGGTTAACTGGGAGTGTTAGACAGGAAGTTCTAATAATCTCATCTATTTTTCAGGGCCATCGGTCATGTGATGTCATCATTGTTCTACCCGCTGCTGACTTTTGCCCTACTGACGTTGGTCATCGCATACTGGGCCATCACCGCCGTGTATCCTGAAGAAAATAATGCAATGACACATCATAACAAATAGACAAAGGCATCACTAATGTAAAATGTGCACTGTTTTTTTTAAACATCATCATTACCCCAAACACTTTAGTAATAAACGTTGGGAAAAAAGTGAATTTTAGAAAGAAGTAGTTTCTCCTTAACTGTTATTTAGGTTTTTGTCCACTTCCAATGAGCCAATATACAAGGTTTTCAATACAACCGAATGTCCTTATTCCAGAGACACCTGCAACCCTGAGGTTAGTGCATTATTATTTTTATTTTGCCGGGTCTTTACATAAAAGCAGTCATGTTGGCTATTTATTGACAATTTTATTGCATTGATGTCAATCAATGCCTCTTTGTCACTGATATAAATTAAGTATTACAGCGTCTGATTTTTTTAGCTTGAAATAAATTTCAATAGTTTTATTAAGTATGAATTAAATTGATCCAAAGTGTCTGTAAAGACATTTATAATGCTACAAAATATTTCAAATACTTTCCATTCATCAAAGAATTTTTTTTTATTGTGGTTTCCACAACAAAATGTTAAACAGCACAGAGCACAATCATTTTCAGCATTGATAATAATAAAGAAATGTTTCTTGAGCACCAAATCATCATATTAGAATGATTTCTGAAGGATCATGTGACATTGAAGGCTGGAGTAATGATGCTGAAAATTCAGCTTTGCATCACAGGAATAAATTACATTTTTAAATATATTCAAATGGAAAACAGCTCTTTTCAATTGTAATAATATTTCACAATATTACTGTTTTTACTGTGTATGTCTTATTTGTTTTAGCATATTTTGCAGAGCAAAACCTGATAAAATGCAAACATTTAATAAAGTTGCATTGATTTGATTTCTCCACAGACTTTTAACATCTCAAATATCACCACCGAATGTCCTGATGCTGAGTGTCTGTTTGCGTTTTATGGAGGAGAGACGGTATACCACAAGTACCTGATTCTACTCCAGTTCTATAATTTATTCCTTTTCTTCTGGTGTGTCAACTTCGTGACAGCATTGGGCCAGGTCACACTGGCAGGGGCATTCGCCTCCTATTACTGGGCATTCAAAAAGCCTGACGACATACCAGCTTTCCCTGTCTTCAACTCTTTGGGACGGGCCCTCAGGTGTGTGGCTTGAGGAATAGTTTTCAATTGATTTTCACAAATTTAGCAAACAACTTTTTTCATGTAATACATAGAATTTTTGTATGCTCTATATTGCTCACTCATTCTCCAGGTATCACACTGGTTCTCTGGCATTTGGTTCCCTCATTCTTGCCATCGTTCAGGTCATCAGGGTCATATTGGAGTATATGGATCAGAAGTTGAAAGGTATCACTGCTTCAGTGTTTTCATTATTCTGCTTCAGAGGATGTGCCTTCAGAAACTATTCAGATCCCTTCACTTTTATCACAATGTTTGCATTATGAGCAATACTGCCCCGCCCCCCAACAATTTAAATATTTCAAATTTACATTGTCATCTTTTACTTGCCCTCATGTTAATCGCAACCAATTTTATTTTCTTCCTTTGTTCAAAAAGGAGATGTTTTAAAGATTACAGAATGAAAGCATTTTTGCTGCTACAACCTACAACCACTGACTTGTAAAATGCAATAAAAATGCAACATGAAACGGCATATTGATAAACGCAACATGACCTCATTTCCCTTGCCATGCGATTCATCCATATTTTCTTTCAGTGCACATAAATACAATTGCCAAAGTGCGATTCATCTTGCTCAGTTTGTGTACCACTAGCAAATGCTGATGACGTTTTATTCTTCTATTCTAACTTGCGTCATAGCCTACGATTCAATAGGTGTCATCATCGTACAGTCTACATACATGTCGTACCCAAGTTTATTAGATCGTACGGCGTAATTTGTAATGTCTGTAGCAGGCATAATGGCACAAACTGGCACACACTAGGAGACTAGGTCAACTTACAATGGCAGGGCAAAACACAATGAAACTAAACCAAAACAGAGCACACACATTACACTTGCCAACCACTGGTCAATTTATGGTTTTGTTGTTTGAAAAAGAGCAACATGGAAAATCTAATTTTGTGTTTTATGTAAAGTCAGTCAGTCGTACAGGTTTGGACATGAGAGCAAATAAAGGCTGACACATTTTCATTTTTGGGTGAACTATTTCTTTAAAATGCTTCAAGCTAAATCCATTAGAAAAAATATCAAAAACAAAGAAACATGAATCACATATCAGATCAGCTCAGATGTGTCCTGCCTCTTTGTTGAAATGTCTTTTGAACTTGATTCTACCCATCTTTTGGCAAATATAATATGCTGACTGACAGGCAAAAAAAAAGTCTGCAATACATCTGTATCAAATAAATAAGTGTGGGAAGTGATTATGGAGTACTATAGAATACTTTATCCATTGTATTCTGTCTGTTATATGCGTTTGAGTCTTGACTGTGTGATTTACTTCCTTCAGGTGCCCAGAATAAGTGTGCAAAATTCCTGCTCAGTTGCCTAAAGTGCTGCTTTTGGTGTCTGGAGAAATTCATCAAGTTCCTGAACAGAAATGCCTATATCATGGTACACTTTCTCTCTTTTGTGCATTGTTTCTGGCTAGGGAGCATCAGTAGGGCACGTTTACTGTTATATTGCTCAAACACAATTGCTGAAACCAAAGTTATATTGAGGCATATTGTCTTTTCAGGTGGCGATATATGGTAAAAATTTCTGTACATCTGCCAAGGATGCATTCTTCCTCCTGATGAGGAACATTGTCCGGTGAGTGTTATTTAAATCTAAATCTTTTAGTCGAGGTTTTGTGTGAATAAACAGATGAAACAGTCCAGATTTGAATCTCTTTACTTGACTTGTTTTTTAGTGTGGTAGTTCTTGACAAAGTGACAGACTTCCTCTTATTTTTGGGCAAACTCCTTATCGTTGGAATTGTGGGTGAGTGATTTGCTCACAGACTGACACAGATGTCACGTGAATTCAGAGATTATTTGGTTGGAACTTACTTCTCATATTCCGATTCACCAGTGTAACACAGAATGCTGTTTCTCCTCTTCTCAGGAATTTGTTCCTTCTTCTTTTTCACGGGCAAGTTTAAGGTAGCGCAGGATGTTGCTCCATCCCTTAATTATTACTGGGTGCCTATACTGGTAAGTGATCTTGAGTTGAAAGCAATACCAGATTGTCCATTTGCAATACCAAAATGTAATATTTCCAGACTGCGTTTTAATCACATCTCCCTTCATTTACAGACTGTGGTGTTTGGCTCGTATCTGATCGCTCATGGCTTTTTTAGCGTTTATGCCATGTGTGTGGACACACTCTTCCTGTGTTTCTGTAAGTGTGAAGTGTTATTTATTTCACGAGATAATACGCAATGAACAAATCTAACAAGTTGTCAATGTTTTGGCTGCGTTCGGTTCTGATAAATAGCAGCTGTTGTGTTGGATTTTAATTGAGTGTTGAGAAATAAGTTTCGCAGATGTTGAACTTTCATTGTTATCAACAGCTAAATGCATTAGCAGCACTCAAACTGCTCTCTTTCCTTTCTTTTAACTGTTGTTCTTTCCTACAGTGCAATTGAGAGCAACAGTGACCGCCCACCAGAATCCCATTCATTTTCTCTATAATCACTTTTATAGATTTATAGCATTTTTAGAATTTATTTTATTTCACATGCCCTCGTGATCTTTAATCAAAACAACTCCCCCTCCCTCTTGTAACGACATCTCTTCTCTTCTCTGATGACGTTTTTACTGGCGTGAGGGCGGGACAACCTGTCACTCACGCGAGATCGACCAGTAGCAAACAACAACCATCCAATCAAATCTCGATGGACAAAATCAAGTCCTGACGTTTTTTTCTTGTTCGAGAAGCTTTCTCACTCGGATATACACCAAAATAGGGCATAAAAGACTTCTGTTTCTAAAAATTTATTTATGAGGGAATGGACAATGCATCCCATGAAGCATTTTAAAAGTTGCAAGTGATTCAGAAAGTACAGTATACCGTTTTTTTGAGAGTGTAGAGAGACCCAATGTTGTCATTCACAATGCTTTATAGGAGTGGGCAATCACTTTTGTAATTCTTATTCATGATTCATGACATTTATGGCTTCTACAGAAGCACATATCCTTGCTTTACAACCTCAGAGCTCACGGTTTATCTTTCTGTATGGAGAAAATGACTGGGACTTTTACTTCCGGGACCCACTGTTGACATATCTGCATATCACAAATGCTTACAGGGGCTTTCGGCTTGCTTTATGTCTAACCATTTCCTTTCTTTCTCTCTGTTTTTCTCTCTTCCACATGATTTTGTCCAATCATGTGTCCTTCTGCTCCTTTCTGCTACGTGCACTCTCGAAACACTAACATTTAAAAAAAATCACCATCACATACAAACACAAACTCAAGGCGAAGACCTGGAGCGAAATGACGGTTCTTCGGACAAGCCGTTTTTCATGTCCCCTGAGCTGCACCAGATTTTGTCTATAGAAAAAAGCGCAGAGGAGACAGACCATGCCGAGATACCAGTCATACACGTGCAAGCCGAAGAGGAAGTCCCGTTGCAGGAGAATGGAGAGGTGCAGCTCAAAGAGCAGGTACTTCTCAAGCAGGAGCAAGAAGAAGAGACGCCACTAAATCAAGAGACGCACATTGAAGAGCCTCCCCAAGAAACACATCCTCCCGAGGCACCCGTAGCCGCCGAGGAGAAACCCGAAGAGCAGGTTACACCACAAGAGCCTGAACCTCCACAAGTGACCCCACAGCAAAATGGACCCCAAGAGGTGGACGGTGACGACAAGGAGGAGCAGGTGGCCCAACCTCAAGCAGAACCACCACAGGCCGAGAACCTGCAAGAACAAGAACCAGAGGAACCGAAGCCTCAAGAAAACGGACCTCAAGAGAGCGAGACCCCGCTCACCCCTCAGGAGTAGTTGTGCAAGGAGGCTCATTGAAGGTGGAGTTTCGGAGAAGCCTACTAATTTGGGAACTAGTGCACTTTGGTGGCTTTAGCAAGCCATTAGTATACAAAGGAAAGTACCTCCTTCATTCGAGTCATAATGTTTACTCAATCAATCGATTTTGAGAACTGTCTCTTAATTAATAATCTCTGGTCATAATGGACGGCATGACACATATAGGACAGAAATAGTCTTTTACTCAAAGTATGAGCTGATTGAACGGATGACAATTGTTTACGTGGACCTAAACCCCATTAGATATGCCTACATAGCACTTGTAGAATGTGACTGTGTTTGTGATTTATGTAGAACATTTTAATGTAAGGACATGTAAAAGTGTAATGTAGGTGCTCGACTTGTGCCTAATTATTGTTACTTATCAATGTCTTAATCATTTTGAAGAATGCAAAAAGATTTTGCAGTATCGCTATGTTTACAGCAACAACTACAAAAAAAAAAACACACATCTGTTTACAGTCATACCAGCCAAGACCAAAACGTCATTTTGTAAGAATTTGTGGAAATGTATCTGAAAAATGTGAAAATGATATGCCTAATGTGGTCATTTCATGGTGCAGTGTAACAGTACATGAAAAAAGCACCGAAAGTAAGTGAACTTAAAAACAAAACAATCAAAGGAAAAAAAAGTGTATTGCCCTATATTTTGGTCTGCTCTGGTTATTGTATCGACAGATTGCAACCTTTTCAATGCCTGATATTTGTCGCTGTTTGCCGCTCTATTGCCTCTTTTTCTACCTCTGTGCTTCACTATTCTCAATCTTTGCATGTTGTTAATGTGATCTCCCAGTGCTTTAATAAACTGAACTCTCTTTGTTGAGATCTCAAGCCTTTCTTTGCTCTCAAGGTGATGCTTCTATTGTTAGCGTTTATACTATTTGGCAAATGTTTCATGTTAAGATCATGCTATTGTTTGTCTCAACCTAAATTGTTCCAACAGTGGAGGATCTTGAACGCAATGATGGCACAGTGGACAGGCCATATTTCATGCCAGAGAGACTGCTGACCATCCTCAAGAAGTCCAATGAGGGGCTGAAAACAGTGGACTAGGACAAAGACAAAAAGATTGACTGAAAGAATTTTGTAGGGAGAGAAAAAGAAAGAGACCTGCCATAATTGCACTGATTTCATGGCTCAACTCATGGCTCAACCAGTAAATGATGCCATGTCATTACAGCCAAAAGTGTTACAAATCTATTCATTTTGTTTTTGCTAATTACAGATAATTGTGTATTTTTTGTTGTCATTTGTATATACAGTATTATGCTTTATTAGACTATTAACAACTGTAACTTTTTGAATATGTGTTACTGAATAACTTTTTGTGTTTAAAATTGTGATATTTCGTTACAACCATTGGCTATAGCTATCTGACAACGTTTATTATTATTTTTAATATAATGGAAACCACTCGTTTTATTACAATAAAAAGTTTTCTGCAGTGTTTTTCAATGCGTACATGTGACGTAGCCATTTTTCAGTTTGTTCTTGTTTGTTTCGGAGTGTAAATATTGAATAATTATGTGATGTGATCTGGTTGAGAAATTAATAAATATTAATTAGCTCATGCACGTAGTCTCCACTTTCTCGAGCGTAAAGGTACGTATTAATATTAATGAGCCAACGTCCAGCTAGTGGTTCTCAACGGGGGCGTTCAGAGAACAACGGGGGGCGTTGGAAGCAAGAATTTTTGAAAGGGGGGCGTTCACGAGTTTAAATATATAATGCAAATTTTTGTTCATTTACATTTATTCATTTTAAGCATTTAGTGTTTAAAGGTGTTAGTACTATGTATATGTTGTTAAATTATGTTGTAAAACATGCGCAGAGTGTGATGTCATGTGTGTGCACGCGCTTCTATGGTGCGCGTGAAAGAATACATCAGCAGCGCTCAAGGCACTAGGCAGGTTTTTTGTGTTCATTTCTATTGCATTACGATTGAAAGCAGCATCAATAATGTCAAAAATATGATGTGCAGTCAAGTTCGGGTGTGTGTAGGCTACTTAAATTAGTGTTCTCACCTATTTTTTTACAGTCTATGGTTCTCACCCACGCTTGTTGTGATTCGCGGAGTTTTGGAGATGGTCCTCACTGCAGAACATGACATCCAGGGGGAGGATGGGGGGGACCTACCCATCTCCACCCCCTGATTCCTAAACCCACCCCTAAACCTACCAATCTCCACCCCTTATATCTGGATCCAACTCCGCCCCCTGGATCTCGTGTACTGCAGTGAGGTAGGTTTAGGTATATGTAAGGTGGGAGGAGTTGGATCTGGATCCAACTCCTCCCCCTGGATCTCATTATTTCACTTATATTATTACACTAACATTTTTTCAGAAATTTTCAATAAATCATGTTCCCATTCACGGCGACGAATTTTAAAATTAATTAAACTAAATTCTATTTATAGGTATATTTAGGCATTAACTAATTCCAATCCCTAATGCCAAAATGTTTTCTTTGTTCACCAACTGGCCAGGCATTATTGTTAACTCGCAAGACAGTAAGGAGAAAATGACAATTTGATGGATAATTTAAATACATTCTGCAATCACATTTTGGTAACGTATTCATTCCGCCATCACATAGTAGTTTCAAGATATACAAATAATTAATAATACATGAACAATTTAATAGGTCTTATGTGTTTATTCTTGTTAGAAGATTTTTTTTTGATTTTTTTTACTGATTATGAACACAAATTAATCACGACAAACCAAATAAATTGTAATTGTAGTAATTATACCATTGATGAAAACAAGCTGATACCAAGGTATTTTAGGCCTACAATTCTAACATAATTGTTCATGAAAAATCATGATTGTATTTATTTATTTTTCGAAAGTACGGTTTATGCTGCCTTCCACAAGCAACAACTTCTGATATAAACAGGGAACTTCAGAACATTCTGATGAAACATAAGACTGCAAATCGACTCATCATACATGTGGGGAAGAATGATATTCATAAAGAGCAGTCAGAACTCCTTAAGAAGGATTTCAATGAACTTTTTGAAACACTTAAAAGACTGAAAGTTCAAACATTCATCAGTGGACCACTACCAGCAAGAGGAACAAACAGGTTTTCACGGTTGCTTGGGCTTAATACATGGCTGCAAAAAACCTGCAATATAAAAGCAGTGAACTTCATTGACAATTTCAATCTTTTCTGGAGTCAACGACAACTGTTTCATCGGGACGGCCATCACCCAAACAAACTTGGTTCAAGAGTGTTAAAGGACAATATCTACTTCTCCCTAAATCATCCTTCTGCGGTTTGTGCCAATCCACTCAATCTGAATGGCACACACACACCTGGACACAGTATGAATGACCACGGGACTTCACTTCAGCAGCAAAATGGACATGATAACACCACTCCGCCACAACAACCTCTGCTCACGGACACAATCTCAGCTGAGCCCTGCCCACAGAGCTCACCACAGACAGCCATATCAGAACTGCTTGAAGATTCAGCACCCAAGGACGACTTCCTGGAAAACAGCCAGGGAAGCCAGGACAGCATATTACAGCCTCCTATAACACCAGAGCAACAGCCCCTTTCACCAGACACTTTCTCCCTCTCCCCTGCAACGCCACTACTCTGCTTCTCACAGAAAATGGAAGAACTGGTGCATGCTGGAACCAGACTATCCCACTCTTTTGCTGCAAGCCCCCAGATACCAACTAAAAAAAGACAGGCACCCCTACCACCAAAGCCTGCGGGCCCAGCTCGCCCTCGCCCTCCCCCTCCTCCTGTGAGAGCTCTTCGGCCTCTGCCACAACGCCAGGGCCCACACCCTCCTCCTTCTGCTCGAGGTGAACCAAAAACAACTGATACCAGCTCTCAGTGATATGTGTCGGGTGCCCGCTCTGATAACAGTAACTTTCTCAAATGTTTACAAAACAAGCGGGAACCCAGTGTGCCTGTATCTTTCTCTATTGCTGTTCTATTACATGATAGAAAGTCTAAGGCCTTCAATAGCCGTACAGCAAACCCAACTAATCTGGTGCCTATTACACGTCAAACTAATATTGCTGTGGGGAAAAGTAAGTCTGTTAAGTTAGCTCTTTTAAACATTCGCTCACTTAAAAATAAATCACTTCTAGTCAACGACTTAATAACCACAAACAACCTGGATTTTATGCTTCTAAATGAAACCTGGCTAGAAGACAGCTACAGTGCAACAATCCTCAATGAAGCAGCCCCTCCTAACTTTACTTTTATGAGTGTCTGCAGAGCTGTTAAGAGAGGTGGGGGTCTAGCTGCTCTTTTTAAAGATATCTATCAATGTAAGCAAATATCATTTGGGAATTACTTGTCTTTCGAATATCTGGGTATTGTGTTAAAAGGTGCTCCACGCATTTTACTTTTCATTATTTACAGGCCTCCAAAATACTCTCCAGCCTTTGCTGAGGACCTTACAGAACTGTTATCAACAATTACATCAGAGTTTGACTGTTTTGCCATTGCTGGAGATTTTAACATCCATATAGATAATGGAGAAAACAATATGGCAAAAGAAATCAAAACTGTTTTAAAAACTTTTGATCTGACTCAGCATGTACATGGACCCACACACAATCGTGGACACACTTTAGATTTACTTATCAGTAAGGGTCTAAACATTTCATCGATTGTTATTAAGGATGTAGCACTGTCTGATCATTTCTGTATTTTCTTTGATATATTGATCTCTCCTGCCACTGAAGCGAGATCTGTGTCTGTCAAGAAGAGATGCTTAAATGAGAACACTAGTGTCCTATTTATGAAGGCTATATCCTTAACACCAAGCATATCTGCAGACTCTGTTGATTTTCTCCTTGATTCTTTTAACTCAAAAGTTAAAGGTGTAATTGATGATATTGCTCCTGTTAAAGTCAGGAAGAAGAGTGGCAGACAAAAAGCACCTTGGAGAAACTCAACAGCAGTGCAAAATATGAAAAGACAATGCAGAAAAGTAGAGCGCATGTGGCGGAAGACAAAACTTGTAGTCCATTATAACATCTACAAAGACAGCCTTCATGCTTTCAATATGGAACTAGGCAAAGCTAGACAGACTTTCTTCTCAAATATTATAAACAGCAATTTAAACAACACACGCACTCTTTTTGCTACTGTAGAGAGACTGACAAACCCCCCAAGCCAGATTCCCAGTGAAATGCTCTCAGACAGCAAGTGCAGTGAGTTTGCTTCTTTCTTCTCTGAGAAAATCAATAATATCAGAAAGGTGATCAGCACATCCTTGAGTTACGCTGGGGTCAGACAGATCAAACCACCTGAGAAAGTAGTTACTATGTCTGATTTCAAAGAAATTGATGGCAAAATTTTGGAAGAAACCGTACAGCACCTTAAAACATCAACCTGCGCTCTTGACACACTTCCCACATCGTTTTTCAAAAGTGTGTTAAACAGTTTAGAAGCAGATCTTCTAGAAGTGGTAAATGCTTCACTTCTCTCTGGGAGTTTTCCAAACTCCCTGAAAACTGCAGTTGTCAAGCCCCTCCTGAAAAAGAGCAATCTGGATAAGACCATATTAAGCAACTATAGACCGATCTCAAATCTTCCTTTCATAGGTAAGATCATTGAAAAAGTTGTCTTCAATCAGCTGAACAAATTCTTATGCTCGAATGGATACTTTGACAATTTTCAATCTGGTTTCCGTCCGCACCACAGCACAGAGACAGCGCTCATAAAGATAATAAACGATATTCGCTTAAATACTGACTCAGGCAAATTATCAGTGCTGGTACTACTCGACCTCAGTGCTGCATTTGACACTGTCGATCATAACATACTTCTGGACAGACTGGAAAACTGGGTGGGGCTTTCTGGGATAGTCCTAAAATGGTTCAGGTCATACTTAGATGGGAGAGGTTATTATGTGAGTATAGGAGACCATAAGTCTGAGTGGACATCCATGACATGCGGAGTCCCTCAAGGCTCAATTCTTGCACCACTCCTGTTCAACCTGTATATGCTCCCAATGAGCCAAATAATGAGAAAGAACCAAATTGCTTACCACAGCTATGCAGACGACACACAGCTCTACTTAGCCCTATCGCCTAACGATTACAGCCCCATTGACTCCCTGTGCCAATGCATTGATGAAGTTAACAGTTGGATGTGTCAAAACTTTCTTCAGTTAAACAAAGACAAAACTGAAGTCATTGCGTTTGGAAACAAAGATGAAGTTCTCAAGGTGAACGCATACCTTCACTCTAGGGGTCAAACAACTAAACATCAAGTCAGGAATCTTGGTGTGACACTAGAGTCAGACCTTAGTTTCAGTAGTCATGTCAAAGCAATAACTAAATCAGCATACTATCATCTGAAAAATATAGCAAGAATAAGATGCTTTGTTTCCAGACAAGACTTAGAGAAACTTGTTCATGCTTTCATCACCAGCAGGGTGGATTATTGTAATGGACTCCTCACTGGCCTTCCCAAAAAGACCATAAGACAGTTGCAGCTCATACAGAACGCTGCCGCCAGGATTCTGAGCAGAACCAGAAAATATGAACATATCACACCAGTCCTCAGGTCTTTACACTGGCTCCCAGTTAAATTTAGGATTGATTTTAAAGTATTATTACTGGTATATAAATCATTCAATGGCCTAGGACCTCAATACATTGCAGATATGCTCACTGAATATAAACCCAACAGATCACTCAGATCATTAGGATCATATCAGCTAGAAATACCAAGGGTTCACTCTAAGCATGGCGAGTCCGCTTTTAGCTATTATGCCAGCCGCAGCTGGAACCAGCTTCCAGAGGAGATCAGATGTGCTCCTACTGTAGTCACATTCAAATCCAGACTCAAAACACATCTGTTTAACTATGCATTTACTGAATGAGCACTGTGCCAATGTTCGTCCGACTGTTTGTACTGTATTTTATTTTGTATTCTTCTAAACTGTTTTAACTATTCTTATTTCTTTTTATTATTTTAATTTCTTCTATGTAAAGCACTTTGAATTGCCATTGTGTATGAAATGTGCTATATAAATAAACTTGCCTTGCCTTGCCTTGCCTTGCCTTATGTAAGCAGCTTCTTGCAATACTCTCCTAAATGGTTAACCTAAGTGCAAACATTAACGCTTTAATGACCGTCCTTTATTTTTCAGTGCATTTGTTTTACAATATAGGCTTTTGCTATTGTCATGGGATTATTATTATAACTATTATTATGTAGTAGTGTCTCAGCGAACAATTTTAGGTTATAAGAACGTTTCCATAACGTTCCCATTAAGTTATAAAAACGTTATTTCTGAATGTTCTAGGAACGTTCAAAGCGTCCAGTTTTTTAGACGTTGTATTAACGTTATTTCTAACGTATAAGAACGTTACTGCAAGAAAGTTTTTTCATAACTTTGAGAGAATTTTCAGAGAACGTTAGCCAATGTTCTGGGAACGTTCCCTGTTAGCTGGGGTAATGTAGACAGATACAACTAAAAGAGGTTTGAACTTTTCTTTGTTTAATTTGCACACTGAATATGGGTTGGAGCTTTTAATTTTGAACTCTCAAAGTGCACCAGATTGATGAATTTAACATTAAAATGCACAAAAAATTTGAGGTCCACCCACCACAGATTTACCAAAATCCCTGTGAGAAACACTGGTATTGCTATGCCAATGCAGTTTATAGCTTGTTTTTTGGATTCATCACTGTGGTGTGGACTGTGGAGTAGGCCTATAGTTCAATTGTATTAATAAATGGCAATTTTGTACTTATTTCATGTGTTAACTCACTCGTTCCTGCTCGCTCATTAGTTGGGGGGTGGGGGGTGGGGGGGCGGTCAGGGACCTGGATATTGGATAGGGGGCGCTGGTCCAAAAAAAGGTTGAGAACCACTGAGCTACACTGTGGTTCAGTTGCTAAGCATCGAGTTTCAGACACAAAACGAGGAGGCCAACACGGCGGTAGAGACAGAAGTCCAAATTTAAACCTCAAAATAATAAATATTCATAAAAATGCCTGGCACGTCTGTCTCAGGGGGCATCAAGCACCCTATCCATAATCAAATTTCGGAGCTCCAAAGAAAAATTCAACTTCTGGGTAAGTTTTTATTACAGATTTCGCTAAAACAGTTAACGTTAACTTAAAACTATTAATTAATTACTACTTCTGTAATATTGCTAAAGTAGTGGAGTAATAAGTATTTCAATTGTTTTCTTATTATTGTTCTAATTAATCATGTATTCTTCTCAAGGAAAGTTAATATTGCATGACATTTACACCCAATTCCGCATGGCCGCTGAATGTCTTTCTCTCTCTGTCCACTAGAGGGAGACAGAAGCGCGTATTTCGAAAGCTCTCAGTCTGCCATCAAGAAGAACAGAGAAACCATCTTTCAGCTAAGACATGAGAATAAAAACCTGCACAAGAAACTGGCTGAGGTCAGACATTATGAACACGCACACACATATGTAATGTTAAAACATAACCATATAATTTAAGTAACGTTATAGGTGTATTTGATGCATATATTGGTCATGGTTGTCCAGGGAGATGAACAAGCAATCAAGGATGTTTTTCATGGCCGTGGGATTGAGAAAGCATCATTCAGGAACATGTCTGTTAAGGTGGGTTATTTAAAAAACATTTTTTCACTTCTTTCACTTGTAATCTCCAGTTAAATTGCCCGTGGTTACAGAATCACCTGCATATAATTTGTGGTTGACAGAAATTTTTGTTGTGCAGTCAGCTCGGACGGTGCTGGAGAAGGAGGTGTGTGATAAAATGAAGAAGCTGAATGCTATGAAACACACCACTCAGACACAGAGGCAGCGTTTTGAGGACTTGAAGCTCCTGTACCAGAACATGAAGCCACAGAGCATGAAGCCGAAGCCACAGAGCAGAAGCCCTCTGCCTGACAACCAGAAACTAGAGGAGGAGGAAAAGGTAGAAACTGCCTTTTTTCCCTGTGCGTTTTTGATGAACACTGGTGAATCTTACAATTTAAGAATCGTCCAGGTTTCCAATGGAAAAAAAGCAGTTAGAAAATGAAGCCTTTTTTCCATTCCAATCATTTTTGTCCCAATTTCTCCTTTCTGTAGGCTAATTTAAAAAATAAAATTATCCTGTCCAAAACCATGCCCACAATGTTTTATTATTACTATTATTATTATTATACAATCTAAACAATTCGCGAAAATAAGATTTTTTTGCATACCATAATGAGAATTAGAGTAAAGAAGGGAACTCTGCCAATAAGTTTCCCTAAGTGGTCATTCTTCCTATGTAAATTCTCTTCTTCCTTCTCTCAAGTCTTTCGTCTTCCTCTCTGTCAAGATTAGTGGTAAGCAGAGTGTTGATATACCCACCCTGTATTGATGAGCACAATTTATTATGTTAGTTCAAGCAAGAAAATGAATGAACTTGTGTGCTTGTTGTATAGAAATTGCGCATTCTGGAAAACCGATTGGAGAAAGCGCAGCTGAAACATCATGAAGCAGAGCACATAATGCGAGGATACCTCAAACTGAAGGACCACCTACAGGTATCTGAGAAAGAACAGATGAACTGGATTCATGTACAGACTGACACAGCACACAAGCATAAACCCACACAGATGTGTATTATAAAGCATGATACCCCATATACGTGATGGGGAAAATTTAAGCAATCCAATAAACCCACATACACTACCATTCAAAAGATATTCTTATTCTTATAATAATAAGAAAGGTTTCTTGAGCACCAAAATCAGCATATTAGAATCATTTCGGAAGGATCATGTGACACTGAACAGTAATGGCTGCTGAAAATTCAGCTTTGATCACAGGAAAAAATTACATTATAAAATAGATTAAAATAGAAAACAGTTCTTTTAAATTGTACAGGTGAGCATAAGAGACTTCTTTCATTAAAGGGTTAGTTCAACCAAAAATGCAAATTCTGTCATTAATTACTCTTCATCTTCGGAACACAAATGAAGATCTTTTTTATGAAATCTGAGAGCTTTCTTTCCCTCCATTGACAGCTACGCAACTACCACTTTCAAGCCCCAGAGAGGTAGTAAAGACATCATTAAAGTAATCTATTAAAAATATTAAAGAGTGCTTTGTTTGCGCAAAAACAAACATAATTTACCACCTTATTTACAAAATATTAATCTCCAGCATGCGTTCATGCAACAACGTCTGCTTTTGCGTCAACACAACACGCATGCGCCATGGTGCTCTCGTGAACGCGCAATGGAGATGAATATTTTGTAAATAAAGTGGTAAATTGTGGTTTTTTTTTGCGCAAACAAAGCACTCGTGTCGCTTCATTAAGTTGAGGATAAACCACTGGAGACACATGGATTACTTTAATGATGTCTTTACTCCCTTTCTGGGGCTTGAAAGTGGTAGTTGCAGAGGCTGTCAATGGAGGGACAGAAATATATCTTCATTTGTGTTCCGAAGATGAACGAAAGTCTTATGGGTCTTATGAGTAAATGATGACAGAATTTTCATTTTTGGGTGAACTATCCCTTTAAGATTAAATCTCTTAGCGACCCCCAATCTTTTGAACTGCATGGTAAATAAACATTTATGATTATCCTCTTATTTGTTTCTTCAGGAAGACAGTCTTACATTTCAGCCCCAGCTGGACAGGATGGAGGCAGAGATCCACCGGCAGACACAAGTGCTCAAAGAACTGCAGGTCATGAACAGTGACGCTCACTTGTCAAAGGATGCAGCCAAGGTAAAGACAAAACATTTAATAAATGATAAAAAAAATCAAATGAGATAACAAAGCAAGCATATGTGTAAGTGTGCCACGGTGAAGGTTGTGCAAGTAATGCTTCTCGTAAAGAGTAGGGGTGTAACTCCGGTGTCCTGCCCAAATTCCCTCCGTTGGCCTTTATCAGTCATGGCCTACTAATAAGAATCATCATGCTTTCAATTGGCTTTATCACTCTCTCTCCTCTCCAGAGCCTCTGGTGAGCGTACTGGTACCATTGTTCTGACAGTGGATGCTGCACACCGGTGGTGGTTGAGGGGAGACCCCCTGATCTGATTGTAGAGTGCTTTGGGTTTACAGTAGTACCTAATAAAGCGCTCTATAAATGCCTCGTTTCATTAAGATGTGTGTGTGTGTGTGTGTGTGTCCAGGCTGAGCTGCAGCTTCAGGAGGAGCAGGTGTACAGAGAGCGCAGAGAGCGAGAGAAAATCCTCTCCCGCTACAAGAAGCAGGCGGAGGAGAGGATTGCTCAGGCAGAGAGGATGAAGAGAAGAGTACGCATCTTCCATCACACATCAGCTAACAATGCAATACTCTAATAAGCATAAAAATATGTGTGTCATACTAATAGCACTTCTCATGTGAAGTGCACAGGAGACTGGACTCGCAATTGATGTTAATAGAGCTTGGTGTTAGCATGCTGCAAAGCTCACAACACACAAATAATAATAAAATAGACAATTCAACTGTTTATGAGCATATACACTACCGGTCAAAAGCTTGGAATAATTATGATTTTGTAAAGTCTCTTATGCTCACCAAAGCTTTTTTTTTTTTTGAGAAATACAGTAATATTGTGAAATATGACAATTTAAAAGAACTGTTTTCTATTTTAATATATAATTTATGCCTGTGATACAAAGCCATATTTTTAGCATCATATACAGTCTTCAATGTCACATGATTCTTCAGAAATCATTCTAATATGGATTTGGTGCTCAAGTAACTTTTCTTATTATTATCAATGTTGAAAAATAGTTTTTGCTGCTTAAAGGGATATTTCACCACTGGAAAGATGAATGTGTATTTAAAGTGGGTCATTTATGTAGTAGAAATGTGAAATTATTTTAGAAGTTGGTGACTTCTAGACTGAGAAAAGCCAGAAAATGTATTTTTGGCTCATGTGGATGAAAGACAATGAGGGAGGGAAGCACGGTCATTCAAAAATACTACCAGTATAAGTAAGCTTAATGCTAATCGGTGAAGTATCCCTTTAATAGTTTTGTGTGAACTGTGATACACTACCGTTCAAAGGTTTGGGGGGGGGGGGGGGGGGAAGGAGAAATTAATACTTTTATTAAGCAAGGATGCATTAAATTGATTAGAAATGACCATAAAGACACTCAGTTTCTACAAAAATATTAATATTTTCCATTACTGATAAAAATCGTTATTAATAATTGAGCACCATTAATAATTGATAATAACTGAGCATCAAATCAGCACATTAGAATGATTTCTGAAGGATCATGTGACACTGAAGTGATGATGCTGGAAATTCAGCTTTACCCGAATAAATTACATTTTAAAATATATTCTAATAGAAAACAGTCAGTTTAAAAAATATAATAATTTAACACAATATTCCGGTTTTTACTGTATTTTTTATCAAATAAAGGCAGCCTTGGTGAGAATAAGAGGCATCTTTCAAAAACATTTAAGTATACTGAACTTTTGACCGGTGGTGTATCTTTCTCAACATTTATTTTAGACCGTTCTTTTCACTAAGCCTTCTCCGCTTGGCCAAAACTAGGTATCTCAGAATGATTTTGTCGAGTTTATTCAGCCATCTCCCCTCCATTCCCCTTCCGTCTGTTACGTCTAGCCCCAGTGGGCGGCCATGCACCCCGATGAGCTGAGCAGCGAGGCCCAGCGCAGTGCCAACGCAGTAGAAGAAGTGGAAGCCATCTCTACTTTTGAGGAAGCTTTCCAGCAAATCAAAGAGGCCACTGGAGTCACAGACTCACGGGTGAGGACAGACTACATTCAGTTGTCTTCAGTGTCTATAGACTACTCCTTGTTAAGCAATGTTAATTCTGTTCTTGTGTTAAGCAATGTTTATTCCGTATTTCTCTTGTAACAGGAAATAGTGGACAGGTTTATCTCTCAGGGAGAAACACAGGAACATTTGGAGAAGATGAAGGCAGAAAATGAGAGAATGCTGCTTCAACTGAAGGAAGAGAGGAATACACTGCAAACTCAGCTTCAGGATATGAAATACTCACGAGAAACTGAACTCTCAAGGTGAGAGCAGACATTGTAGGCAGTATGAATAATAGTGCTATGATATCACTTCACATGCTCTGTTATTGTGACTGAGTAATAACATAACATTATTGTCCTCTGTCAGCTCTCTAATTCTCTTCTGTGCATGTGTTTGGTTGTTTAGCAGCCAGCAGATGCTGCAGGATTGTGAGCGTCAGCTGCAGCAGGAGCAGCTGCGCCGTGATGCAGTTAAAGATCGTCTGGACAGAGTCAGACATACGCTAAACACTGTCAAAGCAGGAGTGAAGCAGCTCAGTGACAAACTACAGCACATACCACTGGTACTAATGAATCTTGTCAAATACATAAACCCCCTGGTTTCACTGACAAGGCTTAAGCCGAGTCCCAGACTAAAATGCATATTTGAGCTGTTTTAACTGAACTCTTTTAATATCTTAAAATATGACATTGTTTTGTCTCAAGATGCACAACAGAAATATATATTTTTCTATGGCATGTTTATAAAAGCTACTTAAATGTCCTGATTGAACTTGGGCCTAATCCTGGCTTAAAGGATTAGTTCACTTCAAAAGGAAAATTTCCTGATAATTTACTCACCCCAGTGCCATCCAAGATGTCCATGTCTTTCTTTCTTCAGTGGACAATAAATGAAGTTTTTTTGAGGAAAACATTTCTGGATTTTTCTCTACACAATGGACTTCAATGGCAACCAGAATGTTGAAGTTCAAATCAATGCAGTTTCTAAGGGCTCTGAAGTGCTTCAAAGGGCTCTGCACGATCCCAGCTGAGGAATGGGGTCTTATCTAGCGAAACGATCAGTCATTTTCAAAAAAAAATTTGGAGTTGGATCCAGATATAAGGGGTGGAGATTGGTAGGTTTAGAGGTGGGTTTAGGGATTAAGGGGTGGAGATGGGTAGGTTTAGGTACATGTAAGGTAGGAGGAGTTGGATCTGGATCCGACTCCTCCCCCTGGATTTCATGTTCTGCAGTGAGGACCATCTCAATCATTTCGCTAGATAAGACCCTTATTTCTCGACTGGGATCGTGCAGAGCCCTTTGAAGCACTTCAGAGCCCTTTTAAACGGCATTGATATGAACTTCAACATTATGGTTGCCATTGAAGTCCATTGTGTGTAGAAAAATCCTGAAATGTTTTTCTCAAAAAACGTAATTTCTTTTCCACTGAAAAAAGAAAGACATGAACATCTTGGATGGCATTGGGGTGAGTAAATTATCAGGAAATTTTCATTTTGAGGTGAACTAATCCTTTAATCTAAACCCTGAAAAAAATTCATTAAAAAGTGTCCAGGGATGTTTTCTCTGTAGTTAGTGATTAAGGAAACGTTTTTACATTCAGACAATGAATGCATGAAATGTATGTAGCTGAGCAGAGATTAGAAATATCTGAGTATTTCTCTTGGTCTCTGGCAGATGAAGGGTCCGACAGCACAGCTGCCTCCAGACTCAGAAGAACAAACACTGCAGCTGATGTCTGAGGCTGAGCAGAAACTGATGCTTCTGAAGGAGGAACTGCAGGGCAAAGATCTGGCAACCATCCTGAAGGAGATGGAGGAAGAGGAGGTGAGGAACAATTAGTCAAGTTGCTGTTATTGTATTTTGGCTCGTTGAAAATGTGTAACTAGGGAAACATTGACTGTTTTGTTTACTTTAGGAATATATGTCATAGTTTACTTTTTTGGAAGTTGTAAAATAACGCTTACTAATATTACTAATATGTTGTTTATTTCATGCCCCTTTGCAGTTCCCTGCCAGGATAGCAGGAAAACTACCCCAGCACAACACGCGCATTCAGTTGCACGAGGCCCAGAAACAGGACTCTGTTGATGGTGAGACACTAGCTCATATCACCATGGAATCTCATTTCTGCCACATAAGAGAAAAATCATGCTTTGGTGAAATACCAAGTCATAATTATGAGATTAAAAAGTCTAAATGTTTTGTCACAATTATGATATTTTTTCTATAACTTTTTGTTTTAATTTCATCTTTTTATGTTATAATTGACTTTTTATATTTTAATTTAAACTTTTTGTGATTGTGACTTCTCTTGATCATTTACAATTTTTATGCCATAATTGACCTTTTATGTCATCATTTTGACTTTTTGTAATATTTATGACTTTTCCTGATAATTAATTTTTTTTGCCATAATTGACTCTTTATCTCAGAATTTTGACTTTTGTCATAATTGACTTTTCCTGATAATTAATTTTTTTATGCCATAATTGACTTTTTATCTCAGAATTTCAACTTTTTGTAATATTTGACTTTTCCTGTAATCAAATTTTTTATGCTATAATTGACTTTTTATCTCATAATTTCAATGTTTTGTAATACTTATGACATTTCTTGATTCATTTAAATATTTTATGCTAGAATTAACTTTTTATCTCACAATTTCAACTTTATATATACGTATATATATATATATATATATATATATATATAATTTTTATATATATTTATGACTTTTCCTGATCATTTAAATTGTTTATGCCATAATTGACCTCATAATTATTTCTTTATGGCGGGAATGGGCTTCCATACATGTATCCTATATCTGAATTAAGCTTTTTGGGGTGTGAAGTCACACATTTCAGGGTATTTATATGGTAAAAAAATATAAAAAATCCTACTTGATATTTTCCCAAATTATTTTGAGCTTGAAAAATATATTTTATCATTCATCAAGGTATAAAGAAAATATGCTATTACTTTTTACTTGATGGTTACACCACATGACATTTGTTAAATTTAAACTTCTTGTTGAACATAAAAGCCATATGAAATCAACATGGATACAAAGATTACATACTGTATAATAACTTTATTCCCATTATACTTCTTTATCTTGGGCACTCTAATTTCCATTTTGCACCAGTGATCACTGGTTTGTGAACTTGGAAAGCTCTTGACCAGGAACGGTCATGTGTATTTTGATGTACACAGTTCAAAAGCTCCCTCTTATCAAGATGTTCACCTGTGCTCTTCTGATTTAGTTCCATTCCTCAATCTGTACACTGTGTGGAAGTTAAAGCTCACCCTTCTGTTGTACAGAGTGGTGGTGGATTTGTTAATGTCTCAAAGGCCAGATCACATTTACGTGTGATTGTGTGTCTGACTGAGAGACTGGCCTACTGGTACATGGGAACTATGAATGCTGTTGATCCATATGTACAGGGAACAATAACGTTTAGCAGACAGAGCTGACACACACCTGCATGTCTTTTCTGTCAACAGATGAGGACGACAGTGGCGACGATGAGGGTGATATCATCACCCGTGTCACCCTGAAGCAACAGTCGCAGTCAATCATTGACACAAACACCAAGAGAAAGACTCGCATTAAAAAGAGGAAGGGCAAACTCTGATCTGATCCAGACACTAGAGTGTTCATCAACATTTGACAGAGTTTAAAACATGATCAGCTGTAGCTTTATCTCCCTTCTGTATGTCTGCACATTAATGCTTTGGAAAATAAATGAATTACTCAGTTGATGTAGTTTGATTTTAATACTGTAAATGTATTAGCTGCGTGTTGTTTGTGCATGATTGCTTGCATGTCAGAAGACTCTAACGTGACACCTGGGGCCAGTTGTTCAAAAAGTTTAATCTGGATCAGAATGATCTGGATTTGGAAATCCCATGTTTTGCTATCCAGGATCAGGTAATCCATCTTACTTTTGTGCCAGTTTTTCAAAGCAAAATTGGATTGGATCACCCTGATCTTTTTCCGATTACCAAATCTGGATTACTGGTGCTCTACGGAACCCCCAAAGGGACATGGTCATGTAAAAAATATGAGATAGGGAAAATTTTTTTATATTTCAATGCTTTTGCGTTCTCTCAGAAAAGTTTTGTATAGCGTTCACCAAAAAAACGTTGTGTTCGCTTGCAAAGATCTTTTGACTGGTTCATCTCTTATGATTGTGCCAATGTAGTTTAGAAACAGTGATTAAATATACAGTAATGTTTTTGTTTGATTTTTACAGCTGTTTGGGGATTATTTAATGGTGCCAAAATCTCTTTTTTACTTTACAGTGGGCTACCGAAAGGCCTAATGTATTACTTTAACAGTAAAGCTAATCAAAAGTAAAATAAAAATATGAGTGTGTATATTACATGATACAAATGTTGTATTTTTGACCAATTTTAAAGTTTTACTACATTTTCTTGCTGGAATCCACCTTGAAATCCTACCCCCTGTTGGGATCAGGATAATCCTGTTTTTTTTTGGATCAAAGTTATCCAAATCCTACTGACAAGTTTTGAACAACACAAACTGAAGGTTTGATCCAGATTAAAACTAGGATTGGATTCCGTGATCTAATCTGATTTCAGATTCCTTCTTTCTTTTTTGAACAACCCATTTTCAAGATCTGATCCAATCCGATAACCAAAATCCGATCAGCTTACCTTTGAACAACTGGCCCCTGGTGATCTCAGTTCTCACACGACACACGTGACGCCTGTGTTGAAGATAAAGCAGAGATACAATCTCAGCACAGAATTTGACAAATGTCCTGTGGGTTCCTTGATTGTTGCTAGAATTTACTGCATACATACACACACTGTCAGTGACGTTTATAATGTTACAAAAGAATGCTGTTCTTAAAAAAAAGATCACTGCTTCCACAAAAAAAATAGCAGCACAACTGTTTTTACCATTGATAATAATAATAATACGAAATGCTTCTTCAGCACTAAATCAGCATATTAGAATGATTCCTGAAGAATCTAATGATGCTGAAAATTCAGCTTTGATCATAGGAATAAATTACATTTTAAAATATATTCAAAAAGAAAATTATTTTTATTGTAGTAATATTTCACAATGATGTTTTATTGGGTTTTATTGTATTTTTTTATTAAATAAATGCAGCAGCCTTGGTGAGCATACGAGTCTTTCAAAAACGTTTAAGAAATCTTACTGACCCCAAAGTTTTTAGTAGTGTATAGTGTAAAATTAATCAACAATTTAAAAAATATATAAACCCGCAAGAAAATGAAGAGCTTGGTTTCTCTAGAGGCATTTACACTCTTTAGAAAATACCTGGATTTTATCAATGATTTGACATCCGCATTGTACTTACTCTTAATGCTCAAATCGTGGATGTCTTAATAACAGAGATATTCAGAGGATTCTTTGTTGGCATAATATTGTTTCCTCTTTTGAGAATTGTTTCATAACAAAACATGATCACAGACATTTTTAAGGTAATACAGTGAATCAATGAAATTCCTGCAACATTTCCATGTACAGGTCAGGTTCCCTGTCTATATTACTGTAAAGTCCTTTCCTGACCTTGTTATATAACACTGGAGGCACTGAAGCAGAAAATAGTGTGACCGGCTTAAGTACACCAAGGTATAAGAGGGTGTGTGTGTGCATTACATTAGGCCTCAGAGCTGAAGCATGCTCTTAAGAGATAATAAAGTTATAATCCAGGGTTCTTTTCTGTGCATGTCATGGTTTTATCATCCCCATTGTGCCTCTATTTCGGTTAATTATCAGCATTTATTCATAGTTGTAAATTAGAGTTTAACACCACAAATGAAATCACTGCTGGTTTAATTCTAATTTGACTGTCAGACAATTAGTTTTCTGTTCTATCTCTCCTAAGAAAATAGGGTTATGTAAACAATATAAAATATGAAATGTTGAGGTGCAATCACAGCCTGTTATTGTAATGTAGTCATTTGTAATTCAGATATTCTGCATATGTTTTGATGATAAGAGTCTTCACATAAGACTCCAGAGAAATGTGTGTGTCATGTATTTAAACATAGCATTTTCCTGTTAAATGTCACATTCCGCAAATACAGGACACTTACATTAGGTAAAAGTCGCTGTAATCTTTACATTGTCCGTAATGATTACTGAGATGGCACATTCGGACGGAACTAAAATCACTGAGAAGCTCGGGTCGGGTAATAATTACTTTGCCCCACCTCTCCATGTTAACTAGTCCAGTCCGTTTAGGGCTTAGGACAAAGTGTTGCGAGATAACCGTATGTTGACTTGTAGCCAGCTTTTTTCCTGTATAAATGTTTGGCTACTGTTAATTTATAATCATTCCTTTAATGTTTGTTGCTATAGAAAATAGCAAATTCACACAAATCATACAATAATCTGCTGAGGTTGATTGCCAACATTTCAGAACATTATAGTGCCAAATGCAGATGTATGAATTGATTAGGGTTTTTTTTTTTTCGTATGCGGACATATCTCATAGATATCCAAAACTACTTTATTTAGAGTCATTCCAACAAAGATTTACATGAATCATAACACATGTAAATAAAAGTCAATGACCCAGAGGCACCACATGGCTGTCATTCAGTAGCCTAGTTTTAGTCTGAATCATATAGGCCTACCCTTATGAGCAACTATGACATTTTCTCTGCTATTTCAAAGCTGCTTTAAAACGATATGTATTGTGAAAAGCGCTATACAAATTAATGTGAATTGAATTGAATTGTACTATCTCATAATTACCGCAGTCTGGCAACCGCGCGCGTTTCAGGTCCACGCGTAACCGTGCACGATACTCCTAGTGAGCGTCAAATATTTCTTGTTTCAACGCTAAATATAAAGACAACAATTGCAAAATTGCTTATTGGACACAAAATTGCTGTTCAAAAATAGGTTAAAAGAGGAGGTGGTATGGCTTGTAAATCGGAAAAAGGAGGCCTGCTTCTTTGTTTACACGGTGAAATCTGCAGGTATTTGAATTTAAACGCTTTTTAATGGTATGCACGGTTTCTTCTTCGGGTAAATATTTGAGTCATAAGACAATTTTATGTAAATCATAATTAAGTGTCGTTCAGAACAGCTCGAAAATCTTAAAGGTTTAATAGAAACAACCTAAATTCTGTGTTGTGATAGTAGAGCAGAGCACAGCACAGCACATGTGGTCACTTTTTTCTTTTCTTTTGGAGTTATCACCCATCTTTTACTTCTCCCTTTGTTGGTGTCTTTATTTTACATTTTATATGCTTCACATTGTGCACTTTCAATAGTTTATTTACTTCACAGTTAGAATACACACAAGAACACTGAACTGTAGGCCTACTGTTACTGCAAATTAATATGTACAACAAAAGAATGTCAGAAAAAGGAGAGATTGTGTCAGTGAAAAGGATGCACTGAGTGGAACAAACCAAGCTGACAGCCCATTAGTCTGTGCAGACAATTAGATTATTGTGCGAGTGTGTTCATGTTAGTCAGCATTGAGAGAATCAGAGATGGATGGATGAGAATTGCTGGGTTAGGCCTACTAGAGTTTAGATAACCTCCTCAGTTCATAGTCACTTGTGTAGCAGACATCAGTGTTCAGGTCTCTGCGTCAGTTCATGGATCTTTCTGGAAGGTCACGGCATCCCATCTCCTGGTTTTATCAGAGTTCAAACATGGATTTTTAAGAGCTGATCTACTACGAACAGACGTTGGGTAAGGAGCAACTTCCATCCTGTGTTTAATAAACTTTTAAATAACGATTTATTCCATGATCGTTCCACAGTCCAGCAAATAGAAGCTCCATATACTACCGAATGCATGTCAAAGTTGGATAATATGCCTGACGTGTGTCTGCAGCTCTTGGAGGAAGTTGGCGTGTGATACTGGAGAAGGATGAGGTCGTCTCTGGTGGTGTCTGGGGGAGAGAAGGGTCTGCGGGCACGACTGGGACGAATGAGGCATCTGCTGTGCCAGACTGGGCATCATGTGGATGTGCAGATGGATGAGGAGCCCGGTGTTTGGCTCAAGAGCTTCCATCTTCTTGACCTTGAGGAACACTGTGAGGTCAGTGCTGATGGTGATCCATTGGCAATTGCATTTACTTTTAATCATTTAGTGCATGCTTTTATCCAAAGAGGCATCATCCTAAACAGAGAAACTGCTACTGAATAAATATCCAAAGCTGGCTGGAAATGAGCTATAGGACAGAACAACCGTAAAGCAGTCAACTGTATATCCATCCCTTCTAACCCTTTGATAAATATTTGTCGATATGAAAAATTGTTGTCAGCTTCACTTTTGTTGAATGTTCAAAACTTTGGGGTCAGTAAATCTTTTTTTTAAAGAAATGAATGCCTTTATTATGCGAGAATGCAGTTGATCAAATGTGACAGTAATGACCTTTATAAGGATCATGTGACACTGAAGAGTAAAGACTTGGGGTAATGATGCTGAAGATTAATCTTTGTATTCAAAGGAATAAATTACATTTTATAATATATTAAAATAGAAAACATGTATTTTAAATTGTAATAATATTTCACAATGTAACTTATTTTGATTAAATAAATGCAGACTTGGTGAGCATAAGAGACTCGAGGAAAAAACTTCCCAATGCCAAGCTTTTAAATGTAGGTGTACACATTTAAATAATGAGAGCAGTCAGAATTATGGGTAAGGGTCAACGGTGGTTTAGGTGTAGCATCTCAACCCTGAATGGTTAGAAATAATTTACATGATCAGTCCACTGTAGTAAACAACATGGATCATAGGTTAAAATTAAACTGGCGTTTGCACTTTCATCCTTAGCACATGCTGTCCTAACAAAGTGTCTTTCAGTACAGTTTACTTGAAAATACCAGCAGTTGACAATCCATCACCAAATTGATAACTAAAAGTTACTACCCGACCAGAATGTTACTAAGCATGTCAGAAATGAAAAGTATTTGCAGCATTGCTGGCATGTAAGCTTTTTTCGTGTTTGTTAGCTATTTAACCTGGTGTTCAGACTGTTTTGCACCATGGAATTGGATGGTAAAACAAAATATTTCAATTTTTATTTTTTTATTTAAAATGAAGTAATGATCTGTTTGTTGGAGTGTGTGAATCAGCACACATCAGCATGTGACTTCTGTCTTCTTAATGAGTGGTATTGTTAGTGGATATGCATAAATACTTTTAGCATGATTGTGGTCTGTCAATAAGAGTTCAGTATAGTGTGTGTCACCCATTGTTGCATTGTATATGGGGTGGGCTTTCTGTAGGACACTGCACATTCACAGATCTACGTCAGAGAGAACAGAAAGACATTAATGAACTCTCTGTACCCAGAAACCAACAATTTGCTCTTTGTCTCATTCATTGAGATATTGTGTGTTTGTGGTTTGTGAAAGTGTATCTCATAAGATGTTCACCATTATTCATCTAAGGATCTGCATAGTGAGTCATTTGCAGTATTCCTGGATAAAACGGGATGCAGTATTTGCCATTTGATCAGCACAACTTTGGGATTTGAAATTGAAGTTGAACCTATACATAAACAATGAATGACACATGATGTAAAATTTATTAAAAACTTTTGGGCCGCTCTTTAAATTACAAAGGGAAAAATATAAATAAGGAATTGTATGTTTGAATTAATGTATTATAAAATAGATGTTGCTACTTAACTTTGAATACATTTAGTATAAATCCCTAGAATCTCATCTATGCAAATTTGCTTGGTAAACTGACGCGATTGGACATGCAACCTAATTAATATTCATAAGTCAAGCCTTCACCATGGTATGATTCGCTGATCTTCATGTAACGTAAGCACTACCGTATAGACGCATTCATCTACGTAGAGGGATCAACCCACTGCACTTTTAAAGCGCTTTACAGGTGTGCTGTGTGCTATTTAGACAGCTAAAAAAAAACTCTGACATAATAATAATGATAATAATTTTCTTAGGTCACAGACTTCAGTTAAAGCATATTTATAATTGATAATCAAGGTAGTAGCCGACAGACAGGTATGAAATGTACAGAAAGTTGACTTAATCTTCACTGGAGTTTTTGATTAAACCGAACCTGGCAAAGTTATCCATTCCCAGCAGCTCTCTAGATAACATGACAGTCAACTTTAACGCCAGCTGACTAAGGAATATACTTACCAAAGTTTTTTGCTGCGCTAATGGAAAGTGGGAACGCTTACACTGCTTGATCATACGGCTGAAGAACAGAGAGCAGAGAACATGGGGAAATGGAAGTGCACAATGGTAAGTCACTTTTTTTCAGTTACGCTATTTTATAGAGGACATTAAGTCTGTTGAATGTGATTTTAAGAAACTAGAATGACTAACTTTCATCATCAAACTGGGAAACGCGTGTTGTTGTTGGACAGTGTGTCGCGCGAAGTTCAGCGTGAATGAATCAACCGTGTTTTTCACTTCACTTTAATGCTGTAGAAAATGCAGTATTTCCCGTTCTTTCTCTCTGGACATCTCACTTCTTTCTCTTGTCACTGACCAAAACTAAGTGGTTTTACAATTAGGTGCGATGTTGGCTTTAGGAAAGCGATTAATCAGCCGTTGACATGTAATGAGAGCTCAGGGGAGGGTGTGGCGCCTCGGGAGTCTCACAATAATAGAACAGATTTGGTGTTTGTTCTCAGTCAGACCCAACTGTAGACTGAAGATGTGTACAGTGTGTTCTGTTTCACAGTTTCAGTTTTCCCTCTCCCATCATTCCCTGTGTTTTGTTCCATGGCACAGTTTTAAAGGAGACACGGGCTTTGGCTTGGAAAGCTCTCTGTTTTGCATGACTGCAGTTTCTGGGAAGAATGCGCTTGTGATTTTCACAGCAATTGATGTGTTAGAGGAATAGATTGTCATTGGGTTACTTGGAAGCACAACCTTTTCCAAATGTGTGGTTTGCATATTATGTATATTCTGAGATTCATAGAGGTATTGCCACAGAGCAATGTAGAACAAAACAGTCAACAGAAGTGAAAAATCTATATATATTTTTTTATGTACATCAGAATAATTTAGGATAATTCTGTTCAACATGTTCACCACCTGGCTTGTGACAGCTTACATATTTTTCCATGTCAGACATATCAGGCTATTAAATACAGAATATATTTTTTCTGATGTTGCTATAAGACCCACTTAAATGAGGGAAATTATCTAAATATAATAATTTTTATATATTTTTTAAATACTTAAAGAAACTAGGCAACAATATCTTATGTCTCCTTATTGAACTAATGTATGAAAAAAGACACAAAAGGTGTATATTTATGATCCTTTATTTATTTCACTTCCTTTTGTCAGGTCATAGAAGTGTTTATTTTACAAATAGAAATGTCTTTTTCTTAAAGGTCATATGTATTACGTTCAAAAGTTTGGGATCAGTAATTTTTCAAATAAAAAATACAGTAAAAACTGTAATATGGTGAAATATGATTAATAAATAGCCTAACTGTTTTCTATTTTAATATATTTTAAAATGTAATTTATTCTTGGGATGTTAAAGCTGAATTTTCAGCATCATTACTCCAGTCTTCAGTGTCACATGATATTTCAGAAATCATTCTAATATGCTGATTTGATGCTCAAGAAACATTTCTATTTATTATTAATGTTGAAAACAGCTGCACTGCTTAATGTTTTTCTGTAAACTGTGATACGTTTTTTCACAAAAGAACAGCATTTTTTTTAAATAGAAAACTTCTGTAACATAAATGTCTTTACTGTGACTTTTGAAAATAAAAAAATATACATTTCTTTACTGAACTCACACTTCTGAAAGATAGTGTATTATTTTGTTTACAATTAAATTAATGTATTGAGTTATATGTGGTTTTATAGCTAATGTCATTATTTTAATAATAGACTTTGTTTTAAGAATATTTTAGTACAATCTGTTATTGATTTCAATGAGTAAATGTTTCTTATTCCTTTTTTTATTTTCAATCTAATGTCATGTAAATTGTGGTCCGTCCCGTGTCTCAAGAATCAGTGACCGATGACACCATTATGCTAATATGTTCTCAGGTCAGTTGTTATGAGTTCATCTAATGCTGGTCACATCTGAACCAGTCAACAATCAGCCCAACAACAACCCTTCTTGTTCTGAAAGAGAAAACACTGGACTTAATTACTCCGGTGTGTCACACAGTCTGTCTTTGTTTAAACCCCATGTTTTGTTTTTTATTCGCCCACAGCTGGTTTTCATTCAGGGATGGTATTTGCTATGCAAATAATCGTGGTTTCATTTTACCTCCAAGGAGGATTTTTGGTACTAGTTATGGTTTTCCACAATGATTTCTCCTCTTTCCTTAAAAAATGAAAATGGCTTCTTGTGTGGACATCGTTCAACAGTGGTGTTACTGTTAATACTGTAAAAAATGTTTGGTGGATTTGCTTCTGAACACTGTTTTATACGATTTTGTTGAGAAAGCATCTGCTGAGAAGAACATAAATGCAATGTATTGTCTTCTCAAGCCAGAGAAGATAATGTGTAGTCACTCCTCCTGACTTGTAATTTGGATAACAATTTGCCTGTGTTTTCCATAGAACTGTTTTGTATATTTCCTCCTGGACACATGAAATGTTAGGTCAGTGCTTTGCAGGCATTGGGTTTTTTTGGGGGGGGGGGATTTCAGTTGAAGGCCTACATTTCAGTGCATTTTACTGCAGAAACCGAGACAAGCCCACTACAGTTCTGCCTTTTGTTTTCTTCTTCTAAAATCTCATGACATGCTGCAGTTTCTTCAGGACCGCAAAATATAATTTTATGATGGCACTGTCTTTGTTAAATAGCAATGCAATGGGTATCATATCAAGTTTGACAGTAGGTTCAATGTGTGCATATTTTTCCATTAGTCCGCTGCAAATTCAACATGTTTAGCCTGATGATCTGTTTTCCAGGACCCAGTGCAGGAGTGGGGAGAGGAGGTGGAAGACGGGGCTGTCTACGGGGTCACTCTTCACCGAGAACCCATCCAACCCCCAGCTGATGCCGCTGAGAACGATTCTGCCTTTGGCTTCATGCAGTACCGCACACTGAAGGTCCGCAGGCTTAAAGTGGCCACTCTGGAGCGTCTTGTCACAGAATTGGTGAACCCAGAGTGCCCTGACCCAGATTACACGCAAATCTTCCTCTCCACCTACAGAGCCTTTACCTGCACAAATACTCTCATAGAACTCCTGTTTCAAAGGTGAGCATAAACGCTCAATTAAAAACTTTAGTGTTCAGGGACATTAAGCCAACATTAATTAGTGTCAATACGTTAGTACTTTTATTCAGCAAAGATTCATTCAATTGATAAAAAGTGACAGTGAAGACGTTTATATAGTTACAAAGGATTTGTACAACTCTTTGTTCATCGGAGTATTCTGAAAAAATGCCACGAAAATATTAAGCAGCACGACTGGTTACAACGTTAATCAGAAATGTTTCATGAGCGGCAAATCAACATATTTGAATGATTTCTGAAGGATCATGTGACACTGCAAAATTTCACAATATTACTGTTTTTACTGTATTTTTGATCAAATAAATGCAGCATTGGTGGGCATAAAAGACTTCTTTCACAACCATCTGACCACAAACTTTTGAACTTTTGGTGTAATAAAAACAAAACAAAAAAAGTATAGTCTACCCAAATTGACATTATGAACCCTCATTTCAATGCTTTTGCGTTCGTCTGAGGAACTTTGCATTCTAATATAAGGTGGGAAGAAAAACTATTTCAACGCATTTGCTAGTGAACATAAAGTTTATCTCGGAAAGGCGTCCATTTTGCTGGCAAATGCAAATTATTTTGCATTTTCTGTTTCCTTAGGGGCTCTCTAAAATGTAATAATTTCATCGTAATTATATAATAATAATTTCAATCATAATAACTTGATTCTATTTCTACTAAGAAATAAGCATTATAATATAATAATTGCTTGGTTTTGTCTAAAACATACTTTTTAGACATATTAACTAATTAATACTGAACCTGCCTGCTTCCTCTCAAGGTACCTTTTCAACGACATCAAGTCATTGACTGACACGGCTATCCCTCATGTATTTAAATATGATATTTACTCGGCATACGTAGGGCTCAGTGACCGTGAACAGTCAAATGAAGGGGGAAGCCCAAATTTCTAAATTCATTGTGAGGCTAAGTGTTTCCCATGAGACACATGATGACTGTGGCAGTATGATAGTCACACCATACATATCAGTGATGCAATGGAATGGAGGAGAACACCTCACATTGTAGAACAGGTTTCACTTGACTAGTCAGAGGCGTCAGAGGCTGTTCTGTTGAACATTGAGTGTTCTTTGTTTTCTGTTGAAGCATAAATAAAGGCAATAGGCCTTGAAAGAGCACTTGTGACACATTTGTGTTAAAAACATGAACAGAAATTGTTGCAATGTTCATAATCCTAAAGGGTTTTTGGAATGTTTTGAATATAAACTTTGGACTTATTTATTTGTCTCTGTAGAGAGGACATGGTCACCAATCTGGACAACAGTGTCTGTGTCAGGAGGTAAGGTGAATCTTCAGAAACTTCTTGGTAGTCTTGATTCTGATCAGTTTGTTATATTCTGTGGTCAAATAGGCAGTGGTGTTCAGTCCTATTCATGGAGGGCCACTGTCCTGCAGAATTCAGCTCCAACCCCAGTTAAACACACCTGAACCAGCTAATCAAGGTCTTACTTGACATACTAGAAACATCCAGGCAGGTGTGTTGAGGCAAGTTGGAGCTAAACTCTGCAGGACAGTGGCCCTCCAGGACTGAGTTTGAACACCCCTGATGTAAACCTCAACACTGTGATCTTCCCAGATGAGTTTATTTTGTGATAACAACCGGGTGAATGTAAATTATGACGCTTGTTACATGACTACTTGCCACATAATATTGATTTGAGAAGAAACCGTTTTAAAATCTTTGGAATGAAACCAGAGAGAACGTGTCCGTGGTGTGATACGAGAAACATGAAAAAAGAGCCGGCCTCAATGAGCTACCCGTATGAGCGATCATTATACAGCATTTTTACAGTAATTATCGGGGAATAACTGACCTCAGAATACCAAGACTGACCAGAATCAAGCATTTCAGAGAGACTTGTAATATTGTTTTATAATTGCCTTTAAATTGAAACGGGTTGCAACCATTATACTTGAATTAAAGTTTTGAAACTGTTTTTTCATCTGGGTTATTCCTAAATCCATAAGCTTCAATAATTAGTATGAAACAATAAGGTGCTAACAAAGCGTGTGTATGCAGTTCTCTGCCCTGTCTGATCCGGCTGTGGTTAGACGAATATCACGAGGACCTTCGGGACTCTCCGGATCAACAGGCTCTCCGGCTGCTCTGTGTTCATATGCGTCATCGCCTTTGTTTCAGACGTTTGGTTAATCAAGCCGATGCTCTTCTCAGAAAATTTCAGACTGAAGGCAAGCCTTGAAATATGGCTAATTTAGCTTTTATGCACATACACCCCAAAAATCTGTGCTAAATAACTTCTTATGGATCAACAGACAAGCACATGGGTACATCAGTAGAAGCCAGTGCTGCTGACGTAGAGAGTCCAGAAACTAAAGACGCCATGGACAGACGAGACATAGAAGAGATGGGGGACGTACTGGCCTTCCCCGCTCAAGACATAGCTGAGCAGCTCACGCTATTAGATGCTGTAGGTGTCAAGTTTTGCACACTGAGGCTAGTTTTTATTTTTGGCCTACTTTTATTCATCCGTTTCCATTTCTTTCTCAGGAACTCTTTGTCAAAGTGGTTCCGTTTCACTGCCTTGGCTGCATTTGGTCTCAAAGGGACAAGAAAGAGAACCGGAATCTAGCGCCCACGGTCCGTGCCACCATTGCCCAGTTTAATGCCGTCACTAACTGCGTTATCACCTCTCTGCTGTGGCCTTCTGACACCTCCCCTCCCGGCTCCCCATCCTGCCCTCGTAGCAGCCCTACACACAGGGCAAAGATTATTGAGAAGTGGATCTCTGTGGCTCAGGTGTGTATAAGGCTCGAAACATACTATTCATAGTTTTCATCTTTAGATCTGTAGAGCAAAACATCCATAGAACTGCAGAACAGGCCTGCAAATTTCTCATTTGGTTCATGCCACGAATATTAAGATCACCTTTCAAAAGAAGAAAAACAAAAACATGTGAACAAATGCAAGTTTTGGGGACATTGTAAAACGCTCAACGTGAAAAACACTTACCCCTGTTTTCACAGACTAGGCTTAAACCTAAGCCTAGGCTAAAATGCATTTTCGAGCTGTTTTAACTGAAAACAACTTGCAGTGGCATATCTTAAAATATGTCAGTGCCATTGTTTTGCCTCAAGAATACACATCAGTAATGTTTTTTTTCTAAGGCATGTTTATAAAAGCTACTTAAATGTCCTAATTGAATTTAGGACTAATCCTGGCTTAATCTAAGCCCTCTCTGTGACACCAGGCCTTAAATTGCCTTAATGTGCTAAAACTATGATATTATAAGATCAAATTCCGTATACACCTTATTGATGATGCATCCTATATGCAGATGAGCCCAGAACGCAACGCACTGAATGGTTAAGCGTCTTAATGTAAAAACGCTTTAAGGGGAAACTGTGTGTTGCGTTTATATTCTGGGTTCATCTGCTTGCCTGTACATAGTATGCATAATTAATAAGGTTCATATTGAATTTGTTTGTTTTTAAATATCACTGTCTCACTATATTAGTACTTGGTAAAAACCTGGTAAAAATAACTGGCTGGCAATGGAGGAAAGCCTTCTTTTGGCCTCCAGGTGTGTGTTCCTGTAAGAGTGTGACGTCATGTGAAAACTATGAATAGTCAAGTATGTGAATGCAAATTTAAATGCATGATTGCATTCTGAAATGTGTCAGAGCACAAATCATTATGATTTTTTTTTTGCAGTTCTCAGCAGTGCCACAAGGAGCGCTATAATAGGCATTAGGAGGAGACACTCATACACTTAAAATGTATACGATGTTAGCTAACTGGGTGATTTGTATATGTGCATTTATGAAATACATTACTTGGACACAGTAATACAAATAAATGTGAATTGAATTGAACACTCTGCTAAAGTTACTGTCGTGACAGAGCTACAGTTTGAAGAGAATCTTGCTGAGCAAGAATAATTAAACTGTTGACATTTATTTAAAGATATTTAAAGATAATTTCATCACTTTGTGTTGGTGCATATTTGATCCAGTGTGAATTTGTGAAGTTAATATTTCTTTTTTTTTAAGATGATTTGTTCTATTTATTATTATTTGTATGACAGGAGTGCCGTCAATTGAAAAACTTCTCCTCTCTAAGAGCCATCTTATCTGCTCTTCAGTCTAATGCTGTCTACCGGCTAAAGAAAACCTGGGCGACAATCAGCAGGTAGTGCTTTCTGATCCTGACATCCTGAAACAGCCATTAAACCTGCAGTAAAATGTTAAGCACACAGTTTGCATAATACATAGTAGTAAATGTAAATCCATAAAATGTGCAATTTCAGGGACAGTATGACTGCCTTTGATCAGCTGTGCGACACCTTTCCCGACGAGAACTGTGTGCTGATCAATCGAGAGATCCTTGTAGAGGTAAGTTTCACAGGTTTGCCTGTTTTAAATCTGTTGTCTACCCTAATCTTCTAAAAAGTTTGACGCACACTTCCATTAAAACATTTGGGGTCAGTATGATTTTTTTTTTTATGTTTAAAAAATATAGATATTTATGCTAATTTTGCTATTTTATAATGTAATTTATTCCTGTGAAGCAAAGCTGAATTTTCAGCATCATTACTCCAGACCACAATGTCACATTATCCCCTCAGAAATCATTCTAATATGCTGATTTGGTGCTCAAGAAACATTTCTCACTATTATCATTGTTGAAAATGGTTGTCCTGCTTAATATTTTTGTGGAAACCATGATTTGTTTTTGTTGTGATTAATAGAAAGTTCAAAAGAACAGCATTTATTTGATATAGAAATCTTGTATAAAATTATTAATGTGTTTACTGCCACTTTTGATTCATTTACTATGTCCTTAGTGAATAAAAATATTAATATCTGTCCAAAAAAACTTACTGACCTTAAACTTCCATCAAAATCTAACACTTTGGACTACATTGTGCAAACAGGTGCCTCTAATGATTTAACATTATGTGTAGGAGCTGATAGCACTGTTGAATCTCTGATAAGATTATGAGGTGATCTCATCCCATGGCTGTTTTTATGCCCTTTTCACTATCTTAAAAGATGCTACCTAGCAACATTTAATATTTTCCACAGCCCCTTTCACTCTAGCTCGCATGCAAAGAGTAAATCAATAGGGGCTGGAGGAAGATGAGGTAAAAAAAAAAAAATGCAGAATCATTCTGTTGGCAAAGACACCATTAAGGAGGCAAAACATCCCACAATGTTCTGCAGTGTTTAGTGTTCAATGTATGCAAAACATTCATTGTTGTTAACTATGGTGGCTCGTAGTAGTCTATCCCACTTCCCTATAACCTTAATCTTTATCATGTTCTGTAATTGTACTTCATCTTGAATTGTGGCATTTCTTCGGGTGTGGGATATTGGCTTTGAATGCCTTCTAAAGTGATTTACGTAAGTGTTTCTCCAGGCCAGTTGTTTCAGTGCATCTTATGTTCGGTTATGCTTATTTAAATCAGAGTTTCAGGCTGTTTGCATTTCAGTATGCCAAATGTCCTCTTATCTATTTATTTGTGATTTAGGAAGAAAACCAGTCAGCAGAGGTAGACACTCACTCTGCACCGAAGTCTCCCAGACTTAGTCCTACATCTAAGCACACGGTAAGATTCACTAGAGTCGCTTTTATAATAACAGGGCCATGCTGAATGTTGTGCATTTGTCTCATTTAAGGTCACTGGCACAACTTGTTTTTAAAATATTATTAAGCTGTTGTTTCTGGGAAACAACTACTACTGTTTGGGATGTATGCATCTGCACCAGCTAATTTGACTCAAGTAATTTCATCTCCAAAACGAAAATGTGTCTAAACCTATTTTTTACAGTCTATGGTCTAAACGTGAATCTGCCAGCTCATTAATTAAAACACTCAAAAGGGTATTACCATAATGCCAGCCGACACAGTATGACGGAGTAAGATTTATCATTAGTAAAGGTTCATCAACAGTGTGTTCCCCTAACTAAGATATTTATTCTTGGTGTAAATCAATTTTAGCTGTTGGGAAAAGATGTGTGTGCTTAAAAGAGGACATTTTAATTGAAACCTGTCTGTGGATTCATGTTTAATTATAGTATACCGTTCAAAAGTGTGGGGTCAGTAAGATTTTCTTTTTTTTAAGAAGTTAATACTTTTATTCAGCAAGGATGCATTAAATTGACCAAAAGTGACAGTAAAAGACTTTTAAATTGTTACAAAAATTGTATTTCAAGTAAATGTTTTCTTCCTTACAGAATTCTGGGGGAAAAAACGGTATCACGTTTCCACAAAAGTATTAATTTGCACTGATTACCACAACGGTTTACAACATACAATGTTTGAAGAAATGTTTCTTGCACAAAATCAGCTTATTAGAATGATTTCTGAAGGATCATGTGACGCTGAAGACTGCAGTAATGATGCTGAAAAGTCAGCTTGTCATCACAGGAATTAAATATTAAAATAGAAAAGTTATTTTAAATTGTAATAATATTTCACAGTATTACTGTACTGTTTTTGATCAAATAAATGCAGCCTTGGTGAGCATAAGAGACTATATTCAAAAATATTTAAAAATCTTACCAACCCCTTTTGATCTTTTGAACAATAGTGTATTTTTGTCTGACAACTTTGTTTTTCTGTCAGAACCCCTCCAATGGTGAGGTGCCGTACCTGGGTACTTATCTGACAGTTCTCACCATGTTGGACACAGCACTAAGTGATAATGTACAGGTGAGAATTGTTTTTTGACCTTAATGTATGTCACAGACATAGTGTTTTCAATTTCAGTTCCCACTCTGAAGTTTTTTTGTTTAAAAGATAACTCTCTTCTTTGTGCTCACAGGGAGGTCTCATCAACTTTGAGAAGCGTAGAAAAGTAAGCACAATTGTCTTAAATATTGTTTTAGTGTTTTAGCTCACTAGGTTTTGGTCCAGAGCTAGTGTTAACGCATGGCTTTCTCTGTCTCCATTCCTTTCTGTATTCAGGAGTTTGAGATTCTGTCTCAGATCCGGCAGCTGCAGGCATCATGTGCTCAGTACACTCTACAATCACATCCTCGTATCATTTCCTGGATCAACAGCAGCATGCCCCTTACTGACCAGAAGAGGTGAGACGTCTCTTGCACATTCTGATGATCATTCTCAGTGTGATCATTTCCTTGCTAAGAATGTTGGTTTGGATTAAAAGAAATGACTTTGAATTCAAGGCAGTGGTACTTCATCTAAGCATCTCAGATATTTAGATACTAACAGTCAATCTTTCTTTCTCATCAGTTATGAGTTGTCAAGAGAGCTGGAGCCACCAGTTGACCCCTGTCCAGGCTCTCCCAACCACTGGAGCCACCGACTCATCTCCAAGAAACTGACCTCGTGAGTGTTGTTATTCATAGTTTCAAAGCACAGGTTTACATTTTATTGACTCAAGGCTCCAATATACTCACGGCAAAGTTTTTTTTTAGTTTTTCGCCCAGGGGTAAAAGGAAGTTTGAAGTACCTTTGCAGCAAGATACTGTAAGCGAACATCCCGATGCCACCCACACTGTTGACTGCAACAATTAAGATGAATATATAAATATGTGCTGTTCTAAATAACAAAATAAACGTTACGAAAATGACAGCAGTGAGAAAACGGCAGTTAAGAAAGCATCTGATCATAAGGATGTGGATATGTTTGCACCAGCTCTGCAATATTGCACTCCATTCAGTCATCTCACGTTTATTTGTATAGCATTTTATACAGTAGATTGCTTTAAAGCAAGCAGCTTTACAGCATTAAAAATAAAAAAAACAATGTCAAGTGTCACTTTCAATTGGAATTATAACTTCAATTTGTACTGTAAACAGAAGAAATATCACACCAGTTCGTTCTTCGATTTCGCATGAAGTATATAGGAGCCTTTAGACTCAGACTCAAAGTAATAAGACATTTTGCTAACTTGCTTGTTTTTCCGTGATGTGTTTCTCTTCTGCTCACTGCAGATTGCTGTCTGGCAGTGAGAACTTCTCAAAGAAAACCCTTGCTGATCAGATCAGTGTATCATCCTCTGGCTCCAGTGGCTCAGAGATGGATGATCTCAGCAGCCCCAACCTCTCACCTCTTGGATACAAAGTACGGGTAACAACTCAGCATAAAAAAAACCTGCCGACTAGATCCACGGACGTTTCGTACTATGGTTGCTACAATATTTTATTCCTTTAATATAAGCTTAGGCTTTCGATCGATTAAAAAGGTTTCATCAAAATAATTATGATATTTTGAATTAATCAGTAGCACACAATGGCATATATTTGCTGAGAAATTACGTTATTGTGGCTGATAAAAGCACTGAATTGACCAAATGTGTATGGAGCGAATTATGTGCCATAATTTAACAAACAAATCCAGCATTTTGCAAACAAACTCAATCTTCTTCGCAAAGGAAAACTCGACTCGCAAACAAACTCAATCTACTTCGCAAAGGAAAACTCGACTCGCAAACAAACTCGATCCGCTTTGCAAAGGAAATCTCGACTCGCAAACAAAAAGAAACCAATGTGCAAGCACAAAGGTCACAAATGCGTCCAGGCAGATTTTCTCACAAATGCGTGCAGGCAGATTTTCTCACAAATGTGTCCTGGCAGATTTTCTCACAAATGCGTCCAGGCAGATTTTCTCACAAATGCGTCCAGGCAGATTTTCTCACAAATGTGTCCTGGCAGATTTTCTCACAAATGCGTCCAGGCAGATTTTCTCACAAATGCAGTTGAGCAACTTCCTCTTCTAAAACAGTAGATGGCGCTAAACTATAGGCTAATTTAGTGCTAGTCTCCCAGGAGAAGCACTGATTTGAAACTTGCCTTTGCCTACAGCTGAGGAAAATGACCGGTGAACGGGTGTGTTTCTGTCTTATTTGATCTATAATTAACCTTTTTGAGGTTTTCTCTTGCCAAACGTTTATTGCATATCTAGACAGAAATCCACATTAGCACTTAGTAGCACTTCACTCTAGGATCGGGGAATCTATAAGCTGAAAGCTCTGCCATCTTGTTGCTTTTTGTCATTTTTTTCTGCATCGGACTCATGCGAAATTACTAAATTAGTGATTATGTCTACACTTGAATGAATCTATTTCTTTCGTTCTCCATAAATTAATGAGAACATTTAATTTAATTGAAAGGAGGCTCCCACTTATTTATTTATTTAGCCTAGTTGGAATTCAGTCAGCTTAACAATTAATGTAATAAAATAATTAATGCAAAAAAAAAAAAAAAAAAAAAAAAATATACAATTGTTTCTTATCTTGCCTGTGACGTAGCCTATGCAGTGCCCAAATTATTATTTTGGACACACAAATGAAACCCGCCGCTCAATTAAATGAAATGTTCTCATTCATTTATGGAGAACGAAAGAAATAGATTCGTTCAAGTGTAGACATAATCACTAATTTATGGTGCTAATGTGGATTTCTGTCTAGATATGCAATAAACGTTTGGCAAGAGAAAACCTCAAAAAGGTTAATTATAGATCAAATAAGACAGAAACACACCCGTTCACCGGTCATTTTCCTCAGCTGTAGGCAAAGGCAAGTTTCAAATCAGTGCTTCTCCTGGGAGACTAGCACTAAATTAGCCTATAGTTTAGCGCCATCTACTGTTTTAGAGGAGGAAGTTGCTCAACTGCATTTGTGAGAAAATCTGCCTGGACGCATTTGTGAGAAAATCTGCCAGGACGCATTTGTGAGAAAATCTGCCTGCACGCATTTGTGAGAAAATCTGCCTGCACGCATTTGTGACCTTTGTGCTTGCACATTGCTTTCTGTATGTTTGCGATGATTTCCTTTGCAAAGCGGATCGATTTTGTTTGCGAGTCGAGTTTTCCTTTGCGAAGTAGATTGAGTTTGTTTGCGAGTCTAGTTTTCCTTTGCAAAGTAGATTGAGTTTGTTTGCAAAATGCTGGATTTGTTTGTTAAATTATGGCACATATTTCGCTCCATAAATGTGGCTGTATATTGATGCTTTTGTAGATGACTATTTTTGTGTACGTGTTTATACGCCAGAGTTAACTAAAACTATAAAAAATTGGTTTGGGTCATTGAAATGAAGCTAAAATAAAATATAAATATTTGACGAAAAACTATGTAAATTAAATGTAAAATGTAAAAGAAAATATAAAAGAACAAAATAATTTAAAGCTACACTGTGTAATTTTTTTTAAGTTCATTCGTAGCAAAAAAAACACTTCTTTCAAAATGATATGTGCTCATTAATGTGGAATTACTTCCACCAACTAATCAAGTATTCTCGTAAGCGTAGAATCTGCCATTTAGAATAAGTGAGTCGCTCGAATGGCGGAAACCATGTTGTGCCTCCATCTTGAAAATACATTAGCCAAAGAGGGACATACTTGGAAATTCAAGCTTTGCTTTTCGTGTCTTTACTCTCAGTGGCATCGTGACGAATGCGAGGGGGAGATTACTCGCGACTGCTGGCAGATTTGAAATAATAATACGGCCACCGTAGGAGTTAAAACGCCCTCGGAATGGGAGGGGCTAGAAAGTAATATTCAGTTGGTAGTCATATACAATTTCACCGCTAGATGGGAGAAAATCCTACACACTGTAGCTTTAAGTTGAAGTAATAAAATTAATAAAACTAATAATGAAGCGGAAAATAAGTCCAAATTGTGAGTTATAAACTTCGCAATTACCTTTTTTTATTTTTTTTATACTGTGGCAGATACAAGCTTCCATACAAAACAGGATTGCCAAAAGAAAAATGAAAATATAAAAATGAAAAGCTGATATAAAATAAGATCTACAATATTATATTAATAAAACTAAAATAACACTGATGTACACATGCGTCAGACGGATGTCTTTAGCTGTTGCATGACATCTTGTTGTGTTTTCAGTGTCTTTCGGTGTGTGTGGGTCAGGGGATATAATTACGTGTTTTCTTTTTTTATTGCATTATTTATTTATAATTAATTCAACTAAATCAATAGTCCTGAATCTGACAGGCCTAATATAAACGCAAAACCTATTTGACCATTTGTTTATACTGTAGCCTTTGGGTTAGAAAATCCATTAAGGTGTTTGTGACTGATTTGTTTCACCTTAACCTTGCAGTCATATAGTTCATGTTTGCAATATCAACAAAGGGCTGTAGTGAAGGTGACAGAACACAGTGTATTAGATAATAACACAGCCAGCCTGTGACGTTTTACATAAATTACTGAAATATTTATCACTTGCAATCTGTGTTGCTAAACACCCAGATAAAAAGTCAGATTTATCTGAATGATTAAGCTTTCTGATGCACCTCATATTGTCACTTGTGCCACTTAAAGGGATAGTTCACCCAAAAATGAAAATTCTGTCATCATTTACTCACCCTCATGTCTTTACAAACCCGTAAGATTATTGTTCATCTTCGAAACACAAATGAAGATATTTTTTATTAACTCTTCCGAGTCGCCGATCACGCCGGCGTGATCAAATCACATGACCAGTTTAAGACGTCGAAGCATAAAAACAAAGTCACGTTGAGCGCTGCTGTCCACTTCTGTCGAAAGTGCTGGCTTGAAACTCTATTTTACTTTTTGTTTTGTGTTGATAGACCAAGTAAAAACGGAGATATGATAATTTAAACTTTATATACATTTTTTTTTTAAATATTGACGCGTTCGTAAAGGAACGCAAGATGGGATGTGACAGGGCATTTATTCTCATAACTTCGTCGGTTTTTGTCATAAAACAAAACGGAGAAAAATGTGTGAATCTGCTGACTCAGATCTTCAGGCTGCACATTTTAGGGAGTGGAGGAGGAGCCAACTGAGCAAAGAAGTGAAATTGAAAGGCGCCCGCGGGAGTCAGGAGATTGACGGAGTAGACAGAGAGACATATATATATAGAAAGAGAGAGAGAGAGATATTATTGCTAGTTTTTGGAAAAGTTTGAATAGATTTTGAGAGTAGTTTAGGAGTAGTGTAGATAGTTTAGGTAGTTTAGGTAGTTTTTTGTGGAAGGAAAATGAAGCGAATGTCTTTGGTCTCATTGTTGACAGAAACTGTTTTGAGGAGTGGCAAAAAAACTCACCTGATATTCGTTGTAAATAGTTGTATATATAGTTTGATTTTGTGTTCATTTTACCTTTTGTATAGTATATTTGCACTTTTTAGGAACCCCTCTTACTCAAGGAAGGAAAGCCCTGTAATGTAGCTGCCTGTGTAATTGTACATGAAGTGTTTTGTAGAGTTTCTAAGCAAAAAAGAAAAGAAAAAAACGCCTATTGCCACACCTGCTTTTTGCTGTATATAGTTAGATTTTATCTCAATTTTACCTTTTTTATGTTGTATTTGCACTAAGTGGGAACCCTCATACTCTGGGAATGCAAGGCCTTAAATATAGCTCTCTGAATAATTGTGTGCATAAACTTTTAAAAAGTGGCAAAGCTAAAAAGAGAAAAAAAAGCCTATGGCTACACTCGCTTTTTTTTTGTAAATCATATTTTTTTTGTATATAGCTTGATTATATCTGAATTTTACCTGTATATGTTGACATTTACAACTTGTGTTTACATTTTAAACCTTTTAAAATGCTTCATTGAGCATGTTTGTGTTTTTTGTAGTAAAAAAACTATAATTTTTCTATTCGGATTTTGTGTTTTTTGTGTGATTTTGGGTCCACATAAAAGTGAAAAAATAATTGTCTGTTCATATAGGTGATGTTGTGCTGAAAAAAACAATACCAAACATTGGTATGGTAAACATTTGTTTATGTCGCAAAATAAAAAAAATAAAAAGTACTCAAAAACGGCCAAAATAGCCCAAGACTCCGAAGAGTTAAATCTGAGAGCTTTCTGACCCTCCATTGACAGCTTTAAAGGGATAGTTTAAAAAAATTTAAAATATCTCATAATTTACTCACCCTCTATCCATCCTAGGTGGATATGACTTCCTTCTTTCAGCCGAACACAATCAGAGTTCTATTAAATAATATCCTGTCTCTTCCAAGCTTTTATAATGGCACTGAATACCGGTACCCATGTAACCGGACCGAATCAAAACGCAGATTTCGTGCCACTTAAATGCCTCAGCTGTCGGTTGAAATATTTGCACTCTGGTTCTCCGAAACGGACGCAAGCATCATCACCACGTGTGATCGCTAGTTAACCCTTTGACGCGTACGATCGCTCACACCGGTGTGATTAGGACATTCAGATCGCGTGATCATCAACTTCTAAATTCAAATCTGCGTTCGCACGTTGGCTGGCGCTGCAGAGACAGACGCGCTAAGCGCTGTTATATAGCCTATCACAACTATTCTGGGTTTTCAACCACATAAGGTTTATTATTTAGGTTCCTGTTAGTCTGAGGAAGGGCCATGTGAGGCCCGAAACGTCACTAATAAAAGTTTTTTGAATGGGAGCTTATTCGGTGTGCGGATCTGTTGCTTACTACTGCATGGATTGTACTGGTGGTCCAGCACCCGTAGTGAAAATAAGATGTGCGTGATTTACTCCTGTGGATATTATTTTAGGTTTCAGACATTCAAATACACATAATTATTATCAAAACAACATTTATAGTTTGTAAAATACACACTGATGGCTATGGAAGCGGCAATAACAACCCTTTTAATTATAAATTGATGACGTGTTTAGATACACTTAAGTAGGTTTACTCTCTTCTTCTCACACTTCACCAGCCACTTTAAAGTATTTTGGGAGAAGTGGATGAATTGACGTGTTGACAGATACAATTCTCTGAACTGCGGTTCTTATAGCCCACTAACATGGCGCCCAGTGTGTGTTATAGATCAACTAACATGAATGATCATTATAAAGGATTCTTAAATGACAAACCACATTCACTTTATGTATTTAAGAATACAAATATCAGACCGGCGTATACATCTAATGAATTAATCATAATAGAATGTTGTGCAAGTTTACTGCAACAATAGAGCCGCGAACTTCACATACTTTTGAAATCCAGCATTCAGTTAATCCTGATAAGAGCTCATTCCTCTTCCACGAGGGGTTTCGCGTCACGGCATTTAAGGTGATGCGTTCTAAAATAACCCTCACCTTTTGCAGGACATGCAGTAAGTCAGGAGAGGTGTCGTATTTTGCCAGGGAAGGCAAATTCAGGGAAATTTAAAGCTGGTTTGTAGCATACCAAGAATACAGACTTTGCTGTTATTAGTACTGTAGTGTTTTTTTAGTGTTAAATTATTGTAGTTGGGTTAGATGGCTTAGGTTTTATTGTGAATTTATGATGTAATTTTGTTGTTTTGTATTTAGACTACTTATATTTATATATACTTTAACATTTTAATATATTCAATTTTAAGAATTTTTTTCAATATAAAAAAAAAAAAAAAATCTTCGTTTTGAAGCTCTTTTTTTAAAGTGTCGGTTCAGGCACCGTTTAGGCACCGGTATCGGAAAAACCCAAACAATACCCAACCCTAGGTCATATACACCTAGGATGGCTTGAGGGTTAGTAAATTATGGGATCATTTTCATTTTGTGGTGAACTGTTACTATCCGAAAACCCTGTGCTGTGGTCTTAACAGACCTGTTCTTATTGATAATTAGATGTGTTGGGGTAAATAGTCTTTCTCCATCCCTTCATTCACAGTCACAGTCTGTATCCTGTCAGGACATCTCAGTAGACACACCCACCACCTCTCTGACTCCGCCCACCTCCTTTCGAAGATCCCTACAGGCAGATCTGTCTGACAGCCCCTCCCCTTCTTCATCTGCAGCATCTTCATCATCCTCGTCATCCTCTCCTTCTCTCCAGCTGCACGCTGCCCTTCATCCAATGTACAACAAGCAAGTTGACGATACTTGCATTATCAGAGTCAGCGTGGAATTTGGCAACAGCGGAAACATTTATAAAAGTATTTTGGTAAGTTGACTTTAACAGTTGGTGGCTCATGGGTCCTAGATTTCTGCTGTGTTCTTTTGGTCTTTTTTTATTTTACAGTTCTTTTTAGCAGTCTGGTAGGCAAGATGTCTGTTAATGGTCTTTTTACTCATTTGTCAGGGCCGGTGATTTTAAAGTCTTGAAACTGTATCATCTCTTTATCTTTAGATAACCAGTCAGGACAAGACAGCTCAGGTGATTCAGAGAGCTCTGGAGAAACACAACTTGGAGGAGATGAACTGCCAGGATTTTAGTCTCACACAAGTGCTTTCTAATGACAAAGGTGAGCTGCTTGATTCTATGTATGACCTTGAAAGAAGACTCATGTGTTTTAGTATTATTTATATATCATTATAGTATCTATTCATATTTTGAATTAGCTTTTATTTTAAAGGGTTAGTTCACCCAAAAAGTAAAATTCTGTCATTAATTACTCACTAAAACACAAATGTCCAAATCTTTTTAATGAAATCTTAGAGCTTTCTGTCCCTTGATTGCCAGCTACGCAACTACCACTTTAACGCTTCAAAAAGTTAGTGAAGAGATCGTAAAACTAATTCATATGAATTGAGCGGTTTAGTCCAAATTTTCTGAAGAGACTCGATCACTTTATATGATGAACAGATTGAATTTAGGCTTTTATTCTCATATAAACATTCATCAGCTCACACATCAGTTGTGGTAAACGGAAGCTCAAGCATGTTCGTTTGATGTGCGAGAACCAATGAGGTTCATTCTCGTGTTACGCAGCACGTTTGAGCTTCAGCGAGAACCAATGAGGTTCATACTCATGTTACGCAGCACGTTTGAGCTTCAGCGAGAACCAATGAGGTTCATACTCATGTTACGCAGCACGTTTGAGCTTCAGCGAGAACCAATGAGGTTCATTCTCATGTTACGCAGCACGCTTGAGCTTCAGCGAGAACCAATGAGGTTCATTCTCATGTTACGCAGCACATTTGAGCTTCTGCAAGAGCTTTGTTGTCGTGCGTCAAGCAGGTTCAGTTGAGCTTCTGTTTGTTTGCTGATCAATGTTTTAGGGCTGTAATCAACCCAAGAAAATCTTGGTCGACTGAAGTCCAGGAATTTTTGGACAAAATAGACAAAAAATAGACAAAAAAAAACGTTAAAGGAATTAGCTGCGCACTGTGCGCAGTACTTGGTAGGCTTGTTGTCCGCCTAAATGAATTATAAATAAACATAAAAAACTAGTTAGGCTTGTTGTCCGCCTAAATGAATTATAAATAAACATAAAAAACTAGTAGGCTATTTGCAGTATATTAAATCGGTTTTGACTTAATTATTTTGCACTGAAATGAGTCTGACACACGAGTCTGTCGGCTCTGACAGCGTTGCATCACGTGCACCTGCGCAATATCATAGCCTATGATTTCCGAAAATAGTACCTATGTTGTCAACAAGTGATATCATCACAAGAACTTTTGAGGAATATGCAACATAATTTAGACAATTGTTTTTGTCATATGTATTATAATAACTACTGTAATCGACTGGGAGATTACAGCCCTACGATGTTTAAATGTGAATAAAAGCCTAAATTCAATCTTTTCATCATATAAAGTGATCAAGTCTCTTCAGAAACTTTTGGCTAAACTGCTCGATTCATATGGATTAGTTTTACGATCTCTTTATGAACCTTTTGAAGCGTCAAAGTGATAGTTGCATAGCTGTCAATGGAGGGAGAGAAATCTCTCAGATTTCATCAAAAATATTGAATGAAAAAGTCTTACGGGTTTGGAATGACATGAGGGTGAGTAATTAATGAGAGAATATACATTTTTGGGTGAACTATCCCTTTAATTTTTGTTTAAATGTTAGCAATTTTATTGTTATTTAGCACTCAATAAATCAATGTTTTATATATATGTTTTTTTTTTTTTTTATATTAGAGTTGCTGATCCCAGACAAAGCCAACGTGTTCTATGCCATGTGCACCACTGCCAACTATGACTTTGTGATTCGTCAGCTTTACAAAAATGTCAGCAGAGTGCCTGGTTCATCCTGGAGTCCTGGAGCTGTACCGAAGGGACGCAAGTAACGTGAATGACAACACACAACATGGTGGTGTAATACATGAAAATGTGAACGGTGAACAGAGACTATAACCACATGGACTACTGCATAGAACAAACGCTCACAAAATAGCAAACAAAGAGCTGATGTGGACAACTGCTGAATAAAGCTCGGATGAATTGTAAAACAGACTGATGTCCTGAAGCACTCTGGAGTCTCAAGTTATGATAGCATCTCACTCAATAATGTGTCATTGACTGATAACAAATTCTACTGCTGCTACAACATTTCTGACCCGTTAAAACTGGAGGAAGAAAGATCAGATGATCCGACCCAGGGAAGTTGCAATAAAAAGCCACATCTACTGCCAGTTTATTCAAAGATTTTTGCTTTGAAATGGGAGGTCACACAGGTGATATCTCAGTTTTACTGAGGAACATCTATATGTAGGTGGATGAACACATTTGTTTTAAATATGACCTATAAAGACAAGCTTTTATGTAGCTAATATTCAGTGGTAGGTTAAAACTGAATAGAAAGATGCATAAAGTGATACATAGTCATTTCCTAAGTGACAATGTTAAGATAATATATTTTAATATAATTTTAATAAAGATCACATTATTTTAATTGCAATATTTAAATGTTTTAATGCATTTCAGTTTTAGAGTGTTTAATTTTAACTTTTATATGTGCACGTTAATCTATTTTTGTTTGTTCTTTTTGTTTCCTTTCTGCACTTGTTTTTAATTTTTATGTTTTTGATGTGCAATAATCTCAAACCCATCAGCTGTTTCTCTTCTAAAACTTTATTTTTAACTTTATTTCAGACTTGTAATAATAGAAGATGTTTGTTGATTTGTGGCATTTGTGCCTAATCTTTATCCTAATGAAGGATGCATTGTCACTTTTAGAAAAACATTTCTTTTTTCTTTCTTTTTTTAAAGTTGTTTTTATAGTAGTGTCAAATGAAGTTACTCGTCCATATTGGATATCTCGTGACTTTCTGAGCAAATGCATTTTGGAGAACTGAAGAGCACTGGGTGCACTAGATGAATCTCATTGACTTTGTGTGTGTTTTGTGAAAGTTAAAAGTAAGTTAGTTGCTGTGAAAAGTAAGTGCTTGGTCTGTGTGGAATAGTTCGCTGCTAAATAGTGGTGCAGCTGTTGTGTCTCTTGGAAAACTATAAGTGTTGTTTTGCCAAATGGAAGAGGGTCTGAATCAGCATTAAAAGCACACATTTGCTGTTTGCACAGAAAGCCACAATTCCTAACTGAAATATGTGTCTGTCTTTGTCTATGTGTAATTAAAACATTAATTTGGGCACTTAGTGTTGTGTGTTTTGTTATTGTTATGCATTTAGTATTTTATTATTTAAAATAATACTTTCATTTTTGATTGTTTAAAAAATTATTCTGTTTTGCTTCTATTAATGGTCATTGGAGTTACAAAATTGATAAATAAATTAAAAATCCATAAGTTCCAGTCAATATCTTTTATATCATGTTTTATTTTTTAAATAGAATTTCAAATAGAATTTAGGTCTTATAACTATCTTACAACTAACAGGCTTATATCTAATTCTATCTTTACACTGTTTAAATGTGAAATTTAACTTTTTAAGAATTCTCTGACTAAAGAAACTTGAAATTCTGAATGGAAATATATTAATTATTAATCGAATTATAAAAATATAAACCTGTCGTGACAGTCCCTGCTGGGAAAAAACAGCTAAAACCATCCTAGGCTGATTGGTTTGTCTTAGCTGGTTTAAACTGGTCTCCCAGTTAAAACAAAAGCTGGCCAAAACCCCTCTAAAAACCATCCAACCATCTTAGGCTGGTTTTAGCTATTTATTTATTTATTCAGCAGGGAGTGGCAAAGTTTAATGCTACTCTGATGCTGTATTAAAATGAACACACAGGCAAAGCAGTACCAGATCAGCCTACAATACAAAAAGGGGCAGAAGTGGTCAGATCTGTCACATTTTAGAAGGCCGTTATTTGGCCTTTTGTCTGTATAGAGAATTTGGAGCAAGTGCAGAAGCACTTCAGAGCAGCCTTAGCTTTTCTTAAAGATGCCTTTAAGAAAAGTATGATGTTTACATTTTCAGTTTCATTTAAATTGGATGTAAGATAAGATTTGGGTGATATGGCACAAGCTTGCCAACGCTTCCTACCGCAAGATGGCGCCCCCGTCCATTACCGGTGATTGTCTGGAGTTCAGCGGTGAACGCGGTTTGCACAGGTACGTCATTTATTTCTCCTATTTCTAATATTAACTGTTTAAAATTTTTAATATTTAAAAATATTAAAAATGTTAAACTAAATTCCGTTTTAGAGACTATTTTTGGCGTTGTTATTATTCGGTTGCACAGGCGGCGTTTTTAAGGTGCTAACGTTAAGTTACTTGTTGGTAGCGATGATCAGGATGGACCAGTTGCACTTGTTTTTTATTACAGTTGTTTGTAACGTTAATCATTTGATTTTACAGCGATTTATGGTGATGATTTTCATTTGTATATTTGCATTCAGTCTCATTGCAAACAGTTCACTTGGTAACCCAGTAGAGGGATGCAGCGTTTCATTCGTTAAGTTAGTACACTAATTTATTCACTGCAGTCTGGCATCATCGGTGTGCCATTCATTTTTAGGGTCCAATATAATAATAATATATCCAATAAAACCAATATATGTGTTACCTCATGACTTCTTCCTAAAACAACTAAATAAATGATTTAGCTCTTTAAATGAGAATTAAGAAAAAAAATAGTTTACATTTTACACATGCATCATGTCAGGTCTTGAAAATGAAGGTGTAGCTCAAGCTCACCCAAAAATGTTGACATCATTTACTCATGTTTATATTTCAAACCTGTAGCCTATGACTTATTTCTTCTATGGCTCATGGGGAAAAAAGTAGCTTGGCTGGTTTTCAGCTGGTTTTAGGTGGTTGGTCAGCTGGTCTCCCAGCCTGACCAGCTAGGACCAGCCTGACCATCTAAAGAAGTGGCCAAAACCCCTCTAAAACCAGCTATGACCATCAGGCTGGAAGACCAGCGAAGACCAGCCAACCAGCTCAAACACACAATAATGAGATGCTAAACAAAGTGTATAGCCAGTCAAAAAGAGACGGAAAAATGATGGAAAACCACCATAAGTACTCTCCATATGGCTTGTGCACTATATTCCAATACTTGTTGTTGTTTTAATACATGAGCAATGCAAATGCAAAGAAAAATATTAATTTATTTGAATTGGATCTTTTGAGCTGGAACAGTTGAATCATACTATAATTTGTGTGTGTGTGTGTGTGTGTGTGTGTGTGTGTGTGTGTGTGTGTGTGTGTGTGTGTGTGTGTGTGTGTGTGTGTGTGTGTGTGTGTGTGTGATATGATGCCTCATCCACACGCTTTGCTTCTTCACGTGATATTTCTCTCTTCCTGCTTGACCCAGTAACCTAAACAGAAACAAGAAACATGCCCTATCACTGGCCATGTCATGATGCTGTTGACTAACCTACATGAATGATCCCATCTCTCCAATGTCTTGCCTGGACATGATACAGCAACTAATTGGAAACAGGCTGCTTAGATAGTTCTTAGAACTGGTCTATTTTAATTCAATGCCAAAAGGCATTTCAAACAAATTGCAAATGGAAGATAAAAGATCTACCAAAGTGCAAAGGAAGGTGCATGAGATAAATTTAAGAAAGTTGCATGGTTTGCATTATGACTCATACATGATGATGACGTCAGGATAAAAATAAACAGCACAATGTTGAAAAGCAGTCGCCACATGGTCAAGTGCGATTAGTTTACAGTTCCAGTCTGTTTAAGAGCCTCGTTTGTCTAAGCGAGTGTGTTGACTTCTGTTACCTTTAGCTTTACACTCGCCTGACTCACACAGGGCGTCTGGCCTCATGTGAGCCCTCGGTCACATGTTCGCGCCTCCCATCAACCTGGGGTGTTTGGATTAGAGCAAAAAGAGCAGGAGCGTTCAGGCTGTGGGCGGGAAGCACTGGAGAGGATGAGAAGAAGATGTGGGCATGGGTGAAAGAGTGTCTTTGTTTTGTTGTCCCTGTGATTCAGAGAGCTTCCTCCCAACAGCTGCTGGCCACTCCAGGCCAGGCTTGTGTTTAGGGTTTTGTTTGGCTGTAGATATGAGGCTCTGTTACCCATTATCATGATTCCCTGAGTCACTTGTGAGACAGCACAGCCACCCTTAAAGAAATGCCTTATTTGGCCTGGTCTGTGTGTATGTGACTGGTCTGAGTGGGTTTGAGTGAATGGAACATGCAGAGGAGAAATTGATAGTAGAGGTTTGCTAGAGAGTTTAGAAGAAGATGAACTCTCAGAGACAATAATAAAAAAATACACACACATATATATATATATATATATATATATATATATATATATATATATATATATCAGAGGTGGGACAAAGTCATTGTTATGCAAGTCACAAGTAAGTCTCAAGTCTTTGCCCTCGAGTCCCGAGTCAAGTCGAGTCAAAGGTGAGGCAAGTCCCGAGTCGAGTCAAAAGTCAAAGCCAACAAGTCTCAAGTCGAGTCCAAAGTCCTACCATTTTAGTTTCGAGTCATTTCAAGTCCTCTACCACAGAAATAAAATGTATACAAATCATGTACGCCTGTAAGATTTGTATTTATTTAAACCTCTTTTTATACAATGACATTAATTAAATACAGTAAAAAACACAAAAAATGCTTGTATTTCAACAGCATATTGCACTACAACAATGCACAGCATGCAGCTCTTCAGTCCTGTATTGTATTGACCTCATATTGCAAAACAGTTTAACTTTCAAATAGACATGGGTCGTTTTAGCCTAAACCTTTTTAAACATGTCATCAATAAAATCCTCACTCCTCAAAATTATCACTTCTGAAAAACTGGACCAACCAATATAATTGGAATGCCTCCATAGAGACTGGTGTGTATGAGAGAGAGAGAGAGAGAGAGAGAGAGAAGACAGTTTAAAAGAGACAGGCGTCTATTGGGGACTCGGCTATTATTTGAAGTTTTACAGTACATCCGATAAGGTGCTTAGCATTCGTTCAAAACTTACCTTTCTTTGTGCAACCTCAGGCAACTTCAAATTGCAACTCGTTTTTTGTCGACTACCTTGTAATTTTTATAGCCAAATGAAACTACCTTCGGTATCATTTTGCCTACTGGCGCGTTGTTGCTTGTTGCGCTTCATTGGTTGTCTTGCAATGGCCTGCTTACGCCGTTTCACACATACTCCGTGTGCAGTGCGTATGCGGTGCGTGTTGCAGTGCGTATGCGGTGGAAGACCAGCACGCGCAATAGTGCTTTCACATATGCTGCGTTTGCAGTGCGTGATCCGCGGCTGTACCACAAATACATAGCCTACTCACTATTTGTATTTCAAATCCAGAAGTTAAGCAACTATTATTTAAAAAAAAGTTTTTTTGTCAGCATTGCGATTCTCTTTGTACACACGTATGCACTCTTTAATAGACGTATTCGCGTTTAAATCTACAGTCTATGGTTTAAATACAATTTAAACAACGTATTATTTAATGCATTGCTCTTATATAATTATATATTAAGTTGCTCAAGCAAGTGGTAAAATATTTAACCATGTACTTATATTAAAATCGCATAGCCTACATTTTAAATTAAAACTTAAAATTGACAAAAACAGCAGACTCATACTCTTTCTTTTGCATAGTTTAAATCTTTATACAATAAATCTCGCATGTCACAAAGAACTTGTTTTTCCACCTCCACGAATGAGGAGAGTGTTCATTATGTTGCCTTGTTGATGTGTGTTTTCCCTTGATTTACCCCGGTCTTAACGTCTCAGCATTGCGATTCTCTTTGTACACATACACTCTTTAATAGACGTATGCACGTTTAAACACAATTTAAACAACGTAGGCCTATTATTCAATGCATTACTTCTACTTATATTAAGTTCCTAAAGCAAGTGGTCAAATATTTAACCATGTAGGCTGCTTATATAAAAAACAGCCGACTCTCATGCCTTTTCTTTTATATTTAAATTAATACAATAAATCTCGCATGTCACAAGGAACATGTTTTTCCACCTCCACGAATGAGAGTGTCGTTCATTATGTCGCCTTGTTGAGGTAAGTTTTCCTTGCTTTCCCTGGTCTTAAAGTGAAAATAGTATTTAATTAAATACATTTATGGTGAGACTACTACATTTTATTTAATTAGTCGCATTTATGGTGAAATTACTAAATTTTTAGGTCAATCTGTTCATTTTGACCACGAAACATGCGCTGTCACTTTAATTCAGCGTTTGCAGCACACCAGAAATAGACTCTGTGCGGAAACGATCTCTGCACTGCTGTATACGCACCGCACCTGAAACGGATCGACGGACTGCAACCGCGTGCAGTGTTAAAGCTCTAACCTGTTAACATGGGTACGGAATAAAATACGCACCGCTGGCGCATACGCACTGCAAACGGAGTATGTGTGAAACGGGCGTTAGATGCTGTCGAATCAAAACAACGTGGGACTACAGTGATTGGATGTCGTGCAGGCAGCGCGCGCGCTCTCTGCATGCATACAGGTGGTGCACATTTTTTTCACAGATGCAGATAAACTGAGAGCGGCGCGGCCGTGTAAACATTTTTTTCCCCAGTTTTCATGGGAAGTAGCAAGTCTTCTCGAGTCAAAAGGCGCAAGTCCAAGTGAAGTCACGAGTCATTGATGTTAAAGTCCAAGTCGAGTTGCAAGTCTTTGTACATTTTGTCGAGTCGAGTCTGAAGTCATCAAATTCATGACTCGAGTCTGACTCGAGTCCAAGTCACATGACTCGAGTCCACACCTCTGATATATATATATATATATATATATATATATATATATATATATATATATATATACATACACTCACCTAAACTCACCATACTAATACTGTGTTTGACCCCCTTTCGCCTTCAGAACTGCCTTAATTCTACGTGGCATTGATTCAACAAGGTGCTGAAAGCATTTAGAAATGTTGGCCCATATTGATAGGATAGCAACTTGCAGTTGATGGAGATTTTTGGGATGCACATCCAGGGCACGAAGCTCCCGTTCCACCACATCCCAAAGATGCTCTATTGGGTTGATATTTGGTGACTGTGGGGGCCATTTTAGTACAGTGAACCAGGGTTTCCGCGGAGTCATAAAAAGTCATAAAACGTCTTAAATTTAATAATAAGAATTTTAGGCCATAAAAAGTCATAAAAACGTCCGGATTTTCCATACAAGGTCATAAATTTCATTTAGCCACGTCTTAAATTGATATGCTCGTTCATTCGTTGGTTTTACCATTGCCTTTTCCCCCTGAAAATGCGCTGGCGGCATAATGTTAAATGCGGCAAAAGCGGAACGCTCATTTGAACCGCGCGCCACACGGACCATTTACCCGCTCGGCTCCAAGTCCAAACGGCAGCGCAGCGCGAGCTCAGTAGAACTGACGCGTTTACTCCGATCGGTCTCGGTCACAAGATCCAGTGAGAAGTGCCTGAATTCAGCGAAGAACACACTGTCTCAGTGATTTAAACCAGTTTAAAGGCAGATGAAGCAGCGCTGACAAACAGGAGAAACACTGCACAACGATATAGTCAGAAGGCTTTTCCGTCTACAATCTCCCATCATTTACCATGGATTTACTGTAACATTAGCCTAGTAATATTAACTGCACCATGTGGGATATACATATTGAATTTTATTATATTATTAGTGCTGATAATGTATTAAAGGACTAATGGAATATTTACAGTATTTAATAATGTATTTAGGCTACTGTTTTTCATACATTTCCTGAAGATACGTGCCATCAAAGTTAGGCAACACAAACCTGTTTCAAGACTTGACCTAGTAATTATTTTCCCAATAAAGAGATTTATTTTGTTAAGGACAAATGACAAATGTTTGAATGTCCTAGACCTCAGATTTGTGAAATGTTCACCTGTTTTAGCAAGTGTTTGTCATTATATTTTCTGGCAATAAAGAGTAAAGTTAGTTTAAAACCACAATTAACGCTCTGGTTTCTACAACTTTCACTTAGAAGCAACAGTCTGCCTTTAAACTTGAAAGAAATAAAGATTTGACATTTATCGTGATAATTATCGATATTGACTAATATAAAACAATTATCGTGATAATTGCCTTTGGCCATATTGCCCAGCCCTAACTGAAATCTCCCGGTCTATCACAATGGGAAAGTGTACATTTAACGAGCCATGGCTCAAAGATGGTGTGTTTAGTAGTTGGCTCAAGCCCGTTGCAAATAATCAGTATCAAGCAAATTGCACACTGGGTAAGAAGGCATTGGAGCTGTCTTTAGGCATTTAAATAATACATCTTGTTACTTTCAATGAAAGTCAATAATAAAAAAAAAAACTTTTGAAAGGAATTTTAATGAATTTTTCGTAATTCGTGTAGGTCATAAATTTCAATCATAATGGTCATAAAAAGGTCTTAAAAAGTCTTAAATTTGACTGACCAAACCCAGCAGAAACCCTGAGTGAACTCATTGTCATGTTCAAGAAACCAATTTGAAATGATTCGAGCTTTGTGACATGGTGCATTATCCTGCTGGAAGTAGCCATCAGAGGATGGGTACATGGTGGTCATAAAGGGATGGACATGGTCAGAAACAATGCTCAGGTAGGCCGTGGCATTTAAACGATGCCCATTTGGCACTAAGGGGCCTAAAGTGTGCCAAGAAAACATCCCCCACACCATTACACCACCACCACCAGCCTGCACAGTGGTAACAAGGCATGATGGATCCATGTTCTCATTCTGTTTACGCCAAATTCTGACTCTACCATCTGAATGTCTCAACAGAAATCGAGACTCATCAGACCAGGCAACATTTTTCCAGTCTTCAACTGTCCAATTTTGGTGAGCTCGTGCAAATTGTAGCCTCTTTTTCCTATTTGTAGTGGAGATGAGTGGTACCCGGTGGGGTCTTCTGCTGTTGTAGCCCATCCGCCTCAAGGTTGTGCGTGTTGTGGCTTCACAAATGCTTTGCTGCATACCTCGGTTGTAACGAGTGGTTATTTCAGTCAAAGTTGCTCTTCTATCAGCTTGAATCAGTCGGCCCATTCTCCTCTGACCTCTAGCATCAACAAGGCATTTTCGCCCACAGGACTGCCGCATACTGGATGTTTTTCCCTTTTCACACCATTCTTTGTAAACCCTAGAAATGGTTGTGCGTGAAAATCCCAGTAACTGAGCAGATTGTGAAATACTCAGACCGGCCCGTCTGGCACCAACAACCATGCCACGCTCAAAATTGCTTAAATCACCTTTCTTTCCCATTCTGACATTCAGTTTGGAGTTCAGGAGATTGTCTTGACCAGGACCACACCCCTAAATGCATTGAATCAACTGCCATGTGATTGGTTGATTAGATAATTGCATTAATGAGAAATTGAACAAGTGTTCCTAATAATCCTTTAGGTGAGTGTATATATATATATATATATATATATATATATATATATATATATATATATTATGGAAGCTCTTTCATTTTGGAATACATTTTTCTGCCATTTTTTTCTCACAATTTTGAGTTAACCTCACAATTTACTCTTTTACTATGATTTTTTGAGTTTACAACTCAAAAAAAGTCAAAATTGTAATATGCAAACTCACAATTCTAAGAAAAAAAGTTGTATTGCTAATGAAAATTTGCGAGAACTTAAGAATTGTGAGATATAGCCTAGGCCTAGCCTAAAGTTGCAATTACCTTTTCTTATTTCGTGGCGGAAATAGGATTCAATACAAATTACATGCCAATTATTTTTCAACATTAAGATTTTAAGTTAAAATTTTAATAAATGTTGGGGATGCAATGGACAATATTAAAATTCCATGAATGATAATAACCAATAAAAGGGCTAATATTAACATTTTATACTATTTTCTATAAACAAAATCATTCGTTTTAAATAGCATCACAACAATATGATATGAGACCAATTTATTGTGTCAAAGGGAAAGAATATACTTTTGATGCTGTAAATGGTATTTACAGCATCCTTTTGGCAGTGTGCCAAATTATGTTTATAAGTCTCAATTAATATTAGGTCAAGTCATTTGGAGACATTTAGCTTGAATAGTAGAAATCTGAGGTTTTCAGAAATCATATAGTTCTCATTTCACATGTACAACTTTGTGGTTTATATCATTTGATTTGTTAAGAATATGTGAATTTGCTCGCTTTCTCATGAATTCTGTGTCATGGCTGAAAGTGTAATGTATGTCACAACCTCCGCACTAAAGGAGAAGCTTATGCTTCTACAAATCAGCATTATGTCTTGAAGATTAGATGGTGTTTGAGTTATGTGCGTGCCTGGATAAGTAGGTCAGGACTGAGCTGTGTTGGGTCAGTTGGGTATGAGTTGTCGGCTACAGGTAACCGGACAGAAGGAGGAGACAGATGCTTATCTAATGGATAATCGGGTTAATGTGCTTGTGGCACTACTGAACTTCAGCTAAAATGTGGCTAATGCTGTCCAGTTCCGAGAGCAAAAGTGATCTCAGAAAGATTAAAATAGGTGTTTGAATACGGGGAAGAGGGGCCTGAGTTCCAGTCATAGCTCCTCTAGTAATCTTTAAAGTGCAGGCCGAAGGAGGATACGCTGCTGGATCCCAGTGTGTCATTTCAGTTTTCACTACAGCAGGAGGTTGACACCGCCATGATGTTAGACTGATTAATGGTTGAAAAGATATGTTATAGCCTACTACATAACTACAATTAAAATAGGTCAGCAGTTTTCTAGTCAAGTACCAGCTCAGTTCAAGGAACGGACTCCTATTTGGTCTAAATAAATGGGCGACTTAGGAAACCGCCCAGTGTGGCACGGGGTCGGGGTGAGAAAGAACGGAATGCACGAATGGGTTTTTACGGCTCATTTGCACATCACGTCAATGATATCATGATATCATGTCACCATGTGGGTCAGTTAATCTGGTCGGGACTCGGAGTGTTGAGAGGAGTAACATTTACACATGTGGTTTCAACAACCAGATGCATACTTTGGTCCAGTTTGGTCTGGAATGCGGCCCAGGTGTGCCACCTCCTGATTGTGGTTTGAGCGATCGGATTTAAATCCATCTCGAATGCGTTTCGGAGGGCATTTACACCTGGTCTTTTGAAAATCGGATTGCTGTCCGATCACAGAAAAGCATGAAGTGACCGGGTGTAAACAGGCCCTAAATGTATAAACAGTGGACAAACATCCATTCCTGAATTTTTGAATTCAGAGTTGTTCACGAACAACTTGTTGTCCATCTGTGAGGAGAAGGCATCATGTCTATCTCCACGAAATAATTGTGATCACAGAGCGATAAGTCAAGAGGATAGTGGTCTGGACTTCATAAAGCTCAAGTGCTCTATTAATATGAAGTGTCCTCATAAGTGGAATATTGATGCAGAAACTGTGAGCGCACAGTACTTCACACATTCTGGATGTATTGATTTATGATTGTGGAATAATGCCTTTTTAATGAAGTGCTTTCTTTGGAGCAGTTGGAACATATTTTGTTGCCTTTCGCATTTCAACGACCATACGCGAAGGAACACAATCTGCCTACAAACCTCATGGTCCTCGGCGTCGCACTGAAGGCAGCTGTTCCATCCACGCACATTTTACCCAGAACATATGTCAGTCATGTTCTCACATATGCAGGTGCGTGCATGCAAAACAACCTCTCTTTCTCTCCCCCCCCCCCCCCCCCCCCTCTTTCCTTCGCATCGAGTGTGGCAATATACCCTGAGCGCTCGCATTGCATAACTCTGGGCTGACTCATTGCTCTAGTGGCCTAATTCTTCCTTCACTATTAATGGATGAGGAGAAATCTAGTCCTCATGCACTTCTGCCCCACTTTCTTTGACTTTTTCAAAGTGTAACCTCAATCTCACTCTGTTTACTATTCCAACGTCTTTCTGATCATTATTTCATTTTATGGCTGTAATCTTTCTTTTATGGCTGTAATCTTGGCCTCGCTCATATAATGGAATGATGTGACGTTGGCGTGCATGACATAATAAAGAGCTGTTATTGAGGCCGGAGCTTTTATTGGTGCTGATTATGTATTTGTTCAAATGGCATGAGAGGGCACTTATGCATTTGCAGTTTGTCTAGGCTGGGGGTGTGCATTTGCAACCTTTTGCACTTCATTTCAATAAAGCATGTTTAAATATACCAATACGTTTTTGTATAGAATGCTTATTAAGAAAGAAAGAAATTTGCTATTCACACGAGATCTCAACAAGTAGTAGCCTATGTGTTTATAGATGTTTGCAGAGATATCAAAGTCTGCAACTAAAAAAAAAACATTTAAATACGTATTGAAATTCCTTTGAATTTGTATTAAAAAATAGATTAAAAAGATTAAATTAACATTTAAAGATTTAAATTTAGACATTTATTTTTTTGGAGCCATTTTTGCCAGTTGTCTGATCGGATTTCAGATATTGGATTGGATCAAATCTTGAAAATGGGATGTTTAAAAGAAAAAAAGGATTCTGAAATCAGATAAGATCACAAAATCCAATCTTTGATCTGGATCAAATCTTCAGTTTGTGTTCAAAACTTTTTAGTAAGGTTGGATTTACCTTTGATCCAAAAAAATCAATCAGGATTATCTTGATCCCAGCAGAAGAGTGGTGTAGTAACTATAAAACTGGTTAAAAAAATACAACATTTGTATCATGTAATATATACACATTCATATTTTTATTTTGCTCTTGATTAGTTTAACTATTAAAGTAATAAATTAGAAGTAGACAGCTATTTATTAAGCCTTTAGGCTAAGTATAGTGAAGTAAAAAAAGAGAGATTTTGGCACCATTACATAATACATTTAATTAAAAAAAAAAAATTTAATCACTGTATATTGGCACAATCATCAGAGATGAACCAGTTAAAAGTAGACTGGATTCTAACAATTGCATCCTTTATTATATTTTTCAGTTTTTTTTTGTGGGTCAGGTTACAGAAACTCTAAAGGGACATGTTGATTGGAGGAAAATAAATTTGAATGCTTTTGCGTTCTCTCGCAAATGTTTTGCATTCCCTTAAGAAACTTGGCGTTCGCTGTTTTCCAAAACTCTTACGTTTTCGTAACTCCTCGTAAAATAGTTACGTTTTCCCATGAGATTGATATGCCATTAATAGCGGAGGATTTTCTTTTTCCGGGTGGATCATCAAGACTATTGGTCCTCCTAAGTGTCAATCATTCTGGTGATATGTGTACGTAAGGCCGTCGTACGTGCTCGTGCACACGATTCACACGATTCACACGATGGCGTGTGCTCAAAACACAGGTTGGGCTTCCCACTGATGCCTCAGTCGCGAAGTTTCTACTTGACAGGTAAAGTTTGGCATGCTATTTGGAGAAATCACTGCTTGTAAAAGTTAATGTAAGCTATGATTAGCTCGTGCATGCTCTCTCGTGCACACGTTTAATAGGCGTTCCCTCTCGGGAGCAGGTAGAGTGTTGCGCATGTGCATTTTTTCAAAAAGTGGAGAGGGCGGTTCTTTTCTAAAATTCGGGAAAATCCTCCGCTATACCTTTAATGTTTGTCTAATCATTTTGATATATCAAAACTTTAAACAAACCTCTTTTTTACTTTTCTCTTGAAATGTTTATCAATTTAAATTGGCTTGAGCATCCAAATACCTTTTTTAGACCAATCTCTATGAAATTATGAAAGAGCAACATCGGAGTAATATAGGTTTCCTGGGCTCTTATGTCATGGATATTCCAGAATCGTTTGTGGAATGGCTATTTCTTTATGCATGGCTTTTTCTCTGCTGGTCACATGAGCAAAATTCCTCCATTCGAACAGAGTCCTGCTGTTAATTTCAAGGCAAGCCGTAAACCTTTCAGCCGCTTTAACTCACTGTTTCATGCAATCTGGAGCTGAACACAGTGGGTGATGCATCTGTCAATATCGCTTTACTCTTTGTTTGGGAAGATTTGGGTTTGATTAAAGTAACTGATTTCAAAAGAGAGGAAAATGACGTGTAAATTGGTGATTGTGCCACAGGTGCAGCCGAGGAGGGAGGCTGATAAAGAGTCGAGAGAGTGAGAACAATCAACCAAAGTGATAAAAAGACAAAAAGAGGAAGATGAACTAAATTGTTACAATTTCTGAGAACAATGTGAGTAGTGCTCGCAAGACGCTGCCAAGCTGTCATGCCATTGCTAAGGTGTTCAGAGTATTTTTTTGCACGTTGCTATGCGGTTCTGGGTGTGTTCTGGGTTGTGTAGAAGTCGTTGGTTAAGAATATAATAAGAGTAATATGAGTTATCTTGGGATGCACAATATTTTGGTAGCATTTCAGATGTTTTTTTTATTTTTATTTTACAGGTCCATACATTACAGTCAATGATAATACCTATCATACTTCTTATTAAGCCATCTGCAAATGTACATTAATAGCCCACAAAAAAGTATCACAGGCCTGGTAAGCGGTACAAAAGTGAGCAGGGACCCATTAGGTCTTCATTCTACATTACATACGCATAACCATTTTTAGATATAGTAAAATCAGAACGAGAACTGAAACAAACACGGTGGGGTAAACCTCAAAGACTAAAAGAAAGAAAAAAATGATGGGCGTATTGGAGTGACATACGTTATCCATCTTTCCCATCTTTTCAAAAAGGTTCCCTGTTGCAATCTCAAAGCAAAAGTAATCCTTTCCATCTTGAAAATATCGTAGCTAATGTCAGTCCATTCCTCCACAGTGGGTTTTCCTGGTTTTAACCACCTTCTAGTAATAGCTTTTCTACTAGCAGCACTTAGGATCCGAAATAAGTATTTGACATGAGAAGAAACATTTTCTGATGATAAGGCGCCTAAATATAAAGACTCAAATTTAAATTGAATGTCAACATTTCAGATGTTTTAATGTTTCACTATATTGAATATTAAATTGTTCCATCATTTCCACAGTTCTTACTTTTACATCATTTAAAGTTAATTTCACAACACTATACACTTAAATATACACTACTATTCAAAAGTTTGAGATTTTTTCATGTGTTTGAACGTAGTCTCATATGCTCAAGATTTATTTGATCAAAAATACAGTAAGAACAGTTATATTGTAAAATATTGTTACAATTTTAAATAACTGCTACTTTAATACTTTTTAAAATGTAATTTATTCCTGTGATGCAAAGCTGAATTTTCAATCTTCAGTGTCACATGATCCTTCAGAAATCATTCTAATATGCTGATTTGCTGCTCAAGAAATATTTATTAATGTTAAAAGCATTGTAATCGTGCTGCTTAATATTTTTGTGGAAGCTGTGATACAGTTGTTTTCCAGGAATCTGTAATGAATAGAAAGTTCAAAATAAAAGCATTAATTTGAAATAAAAAATATTTTGTAATATTATAAATTATAAAATTATTTTGAATAGTTAAGCAAAAAAAAAAAAAAAATAATATTGGGAATGATTTTTTATATTTTTTTTAAATAGAATAGTAAAATAGTACAAAAAAAGTTTAAATAGTATACAGTGGGAATAAGTATTTGTTAAATGATTAATTGTCATGACAAAATGAATGTTGATTGACCTGAGGGCGAATAAGAGAGAAGAAAATTCAGAGGGTCATGTGGTTTAGGACTGAGGGAATGGGGTTTGGGCAGGGCTGACTGACCTACATTCTGCTGGCCTTTCAGTGATCAGCCTGTGTGAATCACACTGCCTCTTTTAAACTCTTACCAGCACTTATTATACATGCCCTCATTAATACACGTCCTGTGATACTGTTATTAATGATGTACACCCGCTTATAAGCAAGCATACCATCGTATGTTATAAAACTGCACCACATGACACACATACACGCTCAGACACTTCTTCCCTTGTTTGCGCTCTCTATTTTTTTGACCTACATCTTAGGCAGCTCAGTTACGTAACCAGAGTTATGTTGTGCTCTGGAATCCCAGCGCTCCTGCAGATGTTCAGAGACAAAACAGCTTCTCTTCCCACTCCATTCCTCTCTCTGCCTCCTTTTCCTCCTTGTTCTTCCTCTCCTCATTTTACTCTTCCTTTTTCCTTTCTCTGCTTTCCTTTTCTGTTTTCTGTTCTGACCTTTATGTCCTTTATACATACAGTGGGCCCCGAAAGTCTGAGAGCACTCTGGGATTACAGACCTTTAAGTAGACGGACCATTTTAGGATTTCAAAATAATAATAATAATAATCAAAATTGAACTCCTATAAAATGTTTTATTATGCATTATTTCTAGGTCACTAATCAAATGTGTGACTGTGTGAATCATTGTACAAAAGGTCAGATTTTCTTATTCCTTTGCTGTTCTCAGAAAAATAAGGATCATCATGTCTTACACAAACCTCTGAAGTTCATGCGGCTAAACCAAATACTAAATTAATATAGGGCTAGGCGATATGGCCCAAAAATATTATCGGTAAATCACGATAATTGTCAAATACTCAAGTTTTGTCATGAAACTCTAGATGGCGCATGCTTGTCCTTAACTCAATCTGACTGCAATCACATCGTTCTCTAAAGGGCACAGCTGATTGGCTCCTGCTGTATCAGTAGCCAATGAGCTCGCTGCTCAACCTCAAAGCTGTAGCAGTTGCAACCATAGATATCGTATAATAAAGGCAAGATGTCTCGTGCGCGCTGCTGGCCAATGGAGGTCGACGTCCGCACACGGCGGCCATCTTACCACAGGGTCCTCGCTCACTCGTAACCATAACTTGCTAAATTTTCTACCGATTTTCAAACGGTTTGGTTTGTTATAAACGTCAGAGATGTAGTTATGATACTGCATACATATGAATAATTATAACAATGGACTTCCATATGAAAGAATTATAGCCACTTTAATAACGTTTGTAAGAAACCAACCCGTTTGTAAATCCGTCAAGATTTCAGCGAGATAAGAGGATTTGTGTGCGTGCTGATCACTCACCTTAATGCACAGCTTCCCTGTGGTAAGATGGCCGCCGGTGATGCCGGAAGTGACTCCGCCGTAAGACATCTAGCCCTTATATGGATATCTATGGTTGCAACAGGCTTCCAGAAACCCTCCACCTTCCCCAGCTCCACCTGTATAGATCTGCTATGGGTAATTCATGTATGCTATAACTGTACAGCAGCAGCGTAGCAGATCTAATCCGCCATTTGCCTTTCTTTTCCTTGATTTCTTAATGCCTCTAGTGAATTTTGAGCAATCGAACAATAATGATCAGTTCTTCTAAAATGTTATATTTTATCTGATGTTATGCAAATAGGTTGTGTTTTCTTTAAATTGGATGCACTGCAACAAAGCATTACATAATTCTGATATTTCTCAACTGCACTACAGCAGTATAATGTGTGTGTTTTTGTTGTTTGGTATTGAATTTGAATGGTGTTCAGTTAATGAGATCACAATGCAGCGTTCTGCTCACTCCCCTTTAAGCTCTCTGCAGGCTGAATGACGTGTCTGCACCTCCACCCTCTCTCCTCCCCAACCCTCACTCTCTGAATTCCCCTTCTCTCATCCCTCTCCTCCCCTTCACACTGACCTACTTTTCCACTGACCTGCTTTCGTAAGGTTGCGCATACTCCGTACAAGTAAAAAAAACAGGGAAAGAGGGGAAAAAATAGTGAAAAAAAGATCAGCGAAGAGAACAAAGCACTGCAGCTCTTGCTAAAAGTCACCTTGCTTTTGTTCTTGCTTTGGCTCTCGCTACCGTAGCAACCGGTAGTGCGGCACGGTTCGGTGCTTGTTTATGCATGTGACATCATCAGCTACACAGGTTTCATTTTTAAATAAAATTAGACACCTTTTAAAGAATGTATTGTCAACAGAATATGTCAGTTTTGAATTATGGCTCTGTAGTTGAAGGGGTAACGTACTTTCAGATGAAGGTTGTACGGCAGGTTGTGTAAGCGCCATGCATGCGTATTACTTAATGCCAGACAGGGTAAGTGATATAACAAACTGCCAGTCTACCAAGAGCAATAAATTAATGAATAAATGACAGGTAATCGTTAACACTTTTTAAAAAATGTGTAGCAGAAACGATCTAGTGGAGAAATAGTGAGAAAGACGAGATAGGGTAGAAAAGATTGGATTATGACCTGCACTTCAAGCTATTCTTTTTATAATGTCAATTGATATCAGAACAGTTACATAACTTGTTTTCTGCTCTAGTCTATTTTTTTCTCTGAATTAGTGCTTGGGAGTATATTTTCATGACCAGAGAACAGTGTGACCAGCTACATCGTGTTCCTTTCCAATGTTGGTAATTCCATTGATGCAGAGAACATGAAAGCATTTTTGTATGTGTGTGTGTGTGTGTGTGTGTGTGTCTTTGGGCTGTGACATAAGTGCTGTGACTTAGCCTGTTACATCATATTGGATGACTCTTGCGCCCTGCAGGAGTACAAAGTGTCCCTGTGCATTTGCAAAGCTCTCATTTTAATTAGTTTATCGTGCTAGAAGGGGAGAGGAAAAGTCACGTTGGAAGTATAAAGTCTGTCTGTTATTCTTTTGGTCTGGTTTTAAATCTTGTGAAAGTTTATGTGTTGGGATTGTTTATGGAAACACTTTATTATGGGGCATTGAGGCTTATGCCGGGTAGTACAAACAACATTAGGCGACTTAAATTCAACATACAACATGTTTTTATTTTTCTTTCCACTCCTTTAGTGTCATTCTGAGCACCTTGACAAGTACGTCCACCTCTTTTAACAAACATCTTTTTTTTTTCCTTTTTTTTTCTTAAAACTTCAGTAAATACCACACAATACACCAGGGTACAGAGGTGAAATAGATGAACAGGACATGAAAATACATACTGTCTCACATTGAGGTGAACAGACAACAGACACGAGAAATATCAACCCAAAAAAGAATAATAGCATTGGAATATAAAATAAAATAAAAATACAATATTAATAATTATTATTATAGAATGCCAAAATAAACTTGATACAAACTTAAAATACTCAAAAGAGAATTTGTCTGTACACTTTTTACATAATGGCCAGTGCCAGGCACCTGTTTGGGAACAATAAACACAGATTGTATAAAATCTGATGAAAAAAATTCAGTGCAGAAGCAGCTTTCAGCTGTGGTAAATTCTACAAAGACAACTAGTAGGACTGAATTTGTGTCTAGGTAACACTTAGTTGTGTGCTGCAGCATTTGACTGTGTGTTAACTTTTATATGCAACATTTAATGGGTATGATGATGATGCAATGGGCTACACGCACCAAAGGAGAAACTCTTCAGTTCTGAGTAACCTCAACCGTTTCTTCTCATGAGGTAGCATGTGAGGCGTCTCTGAAGCCTGAACACAGAGGACACGACCATCTTGAGATGGCAATGATATATTTTACACTTTGTACAGTCCGCATATTAACTTGGAAGAGACCACCTTGACATTTCTGAAAGGGCTTTTGCTCGAATTTGGCTAAATGTCAGGTAAATTGCAAATTCTTTTTTTTTTCTTTAATGACTGGTCACAGTGACCTTTGGAGAGGGTCAATCCATCAGGCTCCTTTACACTGATACAGTATAGCAATGTACTGGACAAAAGGTGATTTTTACTGGTTAGCGTTGACCTATGAATGACCAAAACACTATGAAGAGAACATTCTGGTATCTCTCAAATGATACAGTGACATAAATACGATGACTTAGAAAATATAATGGAAGCATCAGACATAAACATTAGGATTAGACTATACAGGAATTCAAACAGTAAGAAGTAGACAGTGTTCGTAGTCTTTCTCCCACTTTTCTACTCTTAAAGATTGACATGTTGCCATTTTTCATAAAATGTACTGAAATATGATATGTTTAGTCATGTCACAGTATTATAATATTCCAAGTGCTTCAATAATGCTGAAGTCCAAAGGCAGAGGAGGAGAAAGACAGGCATAAATCTGTTGAGGTTTTTTTCTTCTGAAATCAGTAGGGAGAAAAGGACTCGAGTCTTTACCTCCATGAAGTGTGGCGAAAACTACTTGGGTTCAGGAACTACCCATCAATTTAGCTAAGCTACAAAACATGGCAGAGATATGTAAATATTCAAAGGTGGAGTCAAAGGTTGCTTTACAGAGCTTTGTAGGTTGGTTTTGAAAGAGGAAAAAGATCATTAGAAAGAGCTCAACTTCCTCTTTGTAACTTTTTAAAGTTACAGTTAAGTGCTTATAAAAAAAATGTTCGAGAACAGAGCTGCATTAAAAGTCACAGAATCGCTCTTGATGAGAAAACAGACCAAGAACACAAGTTACTTTCTTTTTGTTGTTCTGTATAAGCAATAGACTTTCATGCAATGAACTGGTACCATTTTCTTTTTTCTTTCTATAGGATGGTAAAGATGACATTTGAACAAGTCCAGGATGGGATGTGCCAGATTCAGTCACGTTTCTTATTTCTGCTACCTCGTCCTGCTGAACTCCTCTTCCCACTTTCCTTCCATCCCTCTTCCTTCTCTCTGGAAGGAAACTGTTGTGTGTAAAGTTCATCTATTGTCTCACTCTCCCCTTCCTTGCTTCCAGAGCTGCTGCCTTGCTGCTGGTTAACCTGCGCTAGCGCAAGGTAGGGGTGCTGAGGCAGAGCGGAATCAGGTGACGTTGTGGCCAGGACGTCTTGGGAGCCACCGTTGGACAGTGCTCTATACTTAAGTCTTAGCTTGTGTGGCAGAGCAGTGCCTTTCATTTCACCTTGGTTGTCTCCGTACTGGTAAGAATCACTGATGACCATGGTGGGTGAGGATGCTGACTGGTGGATGGCGTGAAATCCACCAGTATCAGAGGAAGAGGATGAGGGAGATTCGTCGTCAGTGGAGGCTTCTTTATCTGAGCTGCGTGGGTCTCCGTCACTAGAGGAGGTGTCCTTGCCTGAGGAGGAGTGCTCTTGGTAGAAGCCATCTGCTCTTGGGCAACCTTCATACGTTAGCTCCGGTGGCTCCTCGTTCAGAGTGCCGAGGTAGGGATTGGACCGCTGGCATACAAGGGCTTTTCCGGCCTCACTGAGCAAATCTGGGGCAAAAGAATTCGGGGTGCTGTCTTGAACCTGACTTCTGCATTGTCCTTGAACACTCAGGTCTTGTTGCTGTATGACAAATCGCCTGCTCTCTCCGGCATCTGCCTTGCCGTTAGTGAATTCATAGTTTGGTGAATCCAAAGACCTCCTGGCCAGCTGCTGCGCCACCTCCGAAAGAGTCTCTAAACCATCAGGTCTTATTTGTAGACTGCACCCTGTTTGAGTAAAATGGGTGATTTGCCCATTCTGTTGTGTTTGGGATGTCACCTGATGCTCCATGTCCTCAACCCTTTGGCTCTCAACAGGGTAGGAGTTGCTTCCGGAACGAAAGAGGATGACACTTCTTTGGGGTGTGGCAGATGGAGGGGCTGGGTTGCTGACGCCTTCTTGCTGCTCCATTTCTTGAGGTTGGTGAGACTCCAGTCGTCCGAGACTTTGATGGCCATTGAACATGCCATTAAGAACACTTGCCTCAAGCCTGTTAATGTCCATTCCAGAGCTCTCGTGTTTGATGTCAAAGTTTATAGGTTCAGGACTGTCCCGTGAAGATCCATCAGACATGTCGGAGAGTGATCCACGGGGGGAGTACTTGTGTAACGTTGAGTGGCGTTCACTCCTGGTCGGCTGCTCAGCCTCTGAGGAATCAGAGTTCATCATGACCTGAGAAGCACTAGAGTATCCACTGCTTGAGTAATATGGATTTCCAGAAGTTGCTCCTGTACCATTAGCTCCATTAGTCGCTGCCTCACTACCATTGCTGATCTGCTGGGTCTTTTCCATGTAAGAGGCAGAGCTTATGAGTCCAAATCTCAATTTCAATTGCAGGAGCTCTGTCTTCAGCCGCACGTTTTCATCATTCAGTGCCATTACCCTGTTCTCCAGCACCATATCATTGAGCCGGCGTTTCTCCCTTGACCTCTTTGCAGCCTCGTTATTCTTGCGTCGCTTTTCCCAGTAGGATGCATCTTTTTTCTCATCCGAGATGAACTCCCGCTTCCGTCGACAGCTGGAGTTGGGTTTTGGTTTTATTAGTCGGCCTTGACGAGGAGGGCTCGCGATTCGAGGTGAGGGTAAACTCTCACTGTAGTTTGAGAACGTGTCTAATGTTTCCAAGCTGGCACTGTTGTTTTGGGTAGGGAGATTTAAGCTTTCCATTGTGGTCCTATTGAGGCCAGTTTGTATAACTGCCACTCAGTGGACATTGAAATTTAATGTTTTAATACTGAAGATTATTTGTTTCTGATTGAAACTTCAAAAACAAACTTAATTGCCAGTATGCAGTCCTCAAACCTTTCAAGTGTCCAGATTGGTCAAAAAGATAAGAAAAAGATGGAAGGCAACAAAAACAACCGTCATTGGATAAGTGTGATCCAAGTTTTTCTTTTGTCCCAGAAAAGGGATGGTCTTCTTTTTTTTGTTTAGCTTGCTTTCAGTTCTCTCAGATTTTAGACAATGCAAATTTGTTGACTTGGCAAAGCTCCTTGTTCTTGATGGGTGACGTGGTTGTATAGGCTGGGAATTCTGTTGGAGAATAAACTTGATCGTTCATCAGATCCGTCTCAGCTCTATGTTTTATCCCAGTCTCTGTTGAACAGATCTGTAAAGACAAAGAAACAGGAGGTGTTTACTGAAATGTGTCCACAAGAATGAACAAAAACAACTACATCATAGAGTTAAAGGTAACAAGAATTAAAAGAGTAGGATTAGTTGTTATGAATGGTATATTATTTTGAATGTATGAAAAAGTGTTCTACTTTATTGCACTGGTGGCATTACCTCTCTTTTGTCTTTTTTACTTTGTTGTAGTTGTGTGTATGTAGTTTAACTTTAGAAGTCATTTCAATCCCTTCAATTACAAAATGTGATTGACTTTCATATGAGGGATTTGTGAAGACCTTTTCCTTTCAATTTCCATTCAAAAGCTGCAGCTTTGATGATAAATACCATGGACGAATGTCAAATGATGCATTAGCAAAATGTATTCTCATGTAATAATTCGGAAACAACCCAGTGTTCCATTTCCAATCTTGGCAGCAACTGAAATGTTCTGCTTTTCCTCTGTTCTATGAGCTCTAGAGAAATGTAGGTCAGTAGAGTAGTGTAGCACAGCGAGTAGGAGATCAGGCCATGCTGCAGTAGGACACTTATTGTGTAAGATACTGCACTGTCACATAATCAGAGACACCTGACTGACTGCCAGGACTGCAGGGAACTAAAGGTGTGGAATATCCGGAATAACCCTCATTCTCTTGGCATCATTTATTAGTGATCCAAACATCATTTATTGACAATGTAACCAAGAACATTTTGCTTATTAAAAATGAGTACATGTACACAACTATCTTTTTAAATGACTTCTTATTGTGCTATTTTTTTAAATACGGTTTTGTTAAGGTTTGTGCTTTATTCGGTAGTAGAGAATAATGTCTTTTTGTTACTGTGCTAAAACCATTAGGACTTTGTCCTTGATTTGTTAGCTCATCCTATTTTGCAGCTCATCGTGAGAATCTGAGTTCATGTTACATAACCACAAACAGCTATTGCACCATCACTAAAACACAACTTCAAAACCCGGCATTCTCATAGTTCAACGGCAAAAAGAGGAAGAGGAACAAAAAAGTACAACACAAACAGCCCATTGTTCTCAAAAGCAAACATAGAAATTTGCCTATGCCTGTTTTGTTTAAGCCTGATTGAATTTTTCCTTATCTTCAACCACACGAGAGAGTATTACTTTGTATTTCTAAATTTGTGGGTAACTTTGTCCATTGTGGTTAGGCTCACAGCATTGTGGGGACTAAGATTCCAGAAAACATGGAAGCACAAAGTATGGTCCATGCATGATCATTTTTCAGTTGGAACGTAAACGAGAACCCGGGAAGGGTGGTGGACGTTGCGTGTGCGTGTCCCACTGACCTAGAAACCGGCTGCTCCGTAAACACGGTGCGTGTGCGCACTGAGTCCAATGCTATGCTGTAAAATAGGTCAGTGGGGCGGCAACGGTGTGTGCGTCCGCGGCTGTGTGTCTGTGAGAGAGTGCGTCAGAGCAAGTGGGGAGGAATTATAGTGCCTACCAAAAATAGTGTGCTTGGGTGAGGGAGGAGTTAAGGATTCCAAATGGGGGATGAGAGAGGAATTTACCAGCACTGCGGAGGTACAGAAAAAAAAAAAAAGCAAATACGTCATCATCAGAATATTAGATTAAAGCGGGCTATGATTCATGCCAGTGATGCAATAATAAGCATCAAATGCACTAGCATTTTCCTGAAACGCATTAAGAAAGGGAGGAAGATTTCAAAATGTGGTTTTCTGCTCTTACACCACAAGGCTTGTCCGATACAGTCCAGCTTTTGTAATATCACTAATCAGCCGTGAATCAGAGCATGCAGTATAGTGCAGTTCAGACTGCAGGTTGTGGCTGGATGCCAGATTGTTATCACACTTGAGCTCAGACACCCAAGTTACTATAAATGTACCATCTGTAAACCTTTATTTTATGATAGATAAGTGACTTAGGATAGTAATGGTGCTCAAAGAAAAAGAGGGGAGACATAACCATCCTAACGATATTTTGACCACATACACATTTGTGTTATTGGTTCCCTTAGCTTGTTTACTTTTCTTCTTCCAAGAATTAAGAGTCTACATTTGAAGAAAAAGAGCTTGAGGTCCCATTAAACAGTTATGCACCGCCCCACAGGGATAGTATTTACAGCTGGAAGCCTCCCTGCATGTGTTCACTCAGTCACATGCAAGCAGAACTGTTACGCCTCTAGTCTTCCTTCCAACCTAAAAGCCAAGTAGGCCAGTGTGACTGTGAGTGTTTTGGCTAGACTCTTAATTACAGGGGTTAATGCTAAAATCACAATAGCTGTCTATGAAAATTAAGTTCACAGCAAGATTTCAGACTAGAGACTAGGTTAGCTAACCTTCAGATTAGTTTATGTAGTGGAGTAAACTCACCACCTGTATGCACATCTTTTGAATTTTCGGACTGATGCTTTGTATTGTAAGAAGTTTGGGAGCAATGTGAAGCAGTTTCAGATTCCTGGCATTGCTGAATGGGGAGTGGTGGAATTGTTAAGGGGCATAGTCTACTTAGTTTAGGAGTAGGTCATAAGCTAAGCATGTAATGAGGATTGCATCACAATTTTTTTTTTTTTTTGTCACACTATCAAATAAATGATTAAACATTTGAATGGTTTGGACATTAGCATGCTTGTAAGTAACTCTCTCTTTCGTAAACCAAAAGTTTTACGTCGCCTCACATTGCACAATAACCCACATGATACGTAACTTACTCACATTACGAGAATTTGATTCACTATGGTGACGCGATTTTTGAATATCTCGCGCATCTGAAGAGGGTCTTTCTCTGCTCGCCACTGAACATCGTGCAACCCAACAACCATTCGCGTGGCATCGCTTTATACTGTCGCCACGCGTTAGCTTAACAACCATATGCTTTGTAAGAAACGCTGACTTGCAACTGAAATGCACGGGAATGGTGCCGCCGCAATGCAATGTACAGACATTAGCTGACCCACAGCCACTCATGCTTTTGGATATCGTAATGATCACCACCTCCCCCCACGCCACGACCGTCTCGCCTTGACATTGAATGTGAAAATGTATGCAGTGCACAATGCGAGATAATCTGTAGCTACATTACAATCTAAAATAGGCAAACATAAACAATAAAGAAAGAACCATTGAAAACCGATAAAATTCGCAGTCAGCGAAGCATTTGAGAGCCATGCAGACCCTGAGTCGGTTTCCATGTGAACAATAACATGCCCTGACCACGTTGCAAGGTAAGAGCCTAGCCTACAACTGTTTAGCCTGCTTCAAGCTCTGTAAAACACAATACACCCAGCTCATATTATGAAATATTATATGATATGCAGTTGAACTCACCTATGTGAAATGGCGCATTCGTTTAGTTAAACGAAAGAATCCTCTTTTATTCTTCAATAAATCGCACGTCCGCGCCTCTATGTGCCGTTTCTCGTTCCGATTCTGGTCTTTCTTCCTTTTACAACTTCAGTCTGGGCTGGAAATGTCCCGTGTGGGTCGTGATCCACTCACCGGCTTTGTGTCGATTAATGTGACTCCCTGAATGTGCTGCTATTCGCCGTCTATCTCTTCCCTCCCTCTTCGTCCTTGTGTTATGTCGGAGGCTTTGCTCCAATTTTCCTCTCTTACACACACACGTACACACACACTCTCCTCTTGTCGTCCTCGAATGTGTGTTAGTAGGTCAGCGGTTGCATAACACGGAGCTTTGGGTGCCTAGTCACGTTCTTGTTCATCATGACGATACACAAGCCTCCTCTCCTGCCGAAATGACCGAAGAAACCGGGGACGGAGTTGGTAAAAAAAAAAGCTCTTCTCAGGTTCCTTATAACGACATTCACCTCATACACCGATGGCATATACAGCAGCAGCAGTGTGTGCAGTTACTCCAACACGCCTCTGTGTATTCAACAGCTTCTCTGAAAGAAGGAGGTTACGAGACTGGCAATGTTGCGTAAATATTCACAATTGCATAAAAGACACTTTGGCTCAAAGAAAAGTCTGATGTGACTACAAACTTAATGATTACCAAAGGATCTATCTATCTATCTATCTATCTATCTATCTATCTATCTATCTATCTATCAATCAAACATTTAAATGTGTTGGTATAACTGTCTATTAAAAAAGTAACACGGTTCATAACAGGTAATTTAGCCATTACTAGCTTGTGCTCAAGGTCATGACCCTAAAAATTCTATATTTTTTAGTTTTCAATAATCTGTGGTTTACTGAATAAAATCATGTATTGTTGACTATTAAAGATTGTTCCCTATACTGGCCTTACAAATTATATGACTACAGACAAAACTTCAAGTCTTTTTTATTGTGTTCTCAGGCTATATCAGACATATATTATTATTATTAATCTGATAATGAAATATTAGCAAAATGATAATCTAGAGGATGTAGCCTATTGATATTGTAAGTGTAGTATATGTTACTATTTTCACTGGGTTGCAAATTAGCAGTTAAAAATGTAATTGCAGTAACTTTATTTTGATGGTCCACTTTAGACATTCTACTACTATAAGTAACATTTCAACTAGCCTAACTCTCATTAGAGTATTAGTACACTCTAGTAGACTGCTATGGTTCAGGAATACGTTGACATGTAGTTGTAAAGTTAGTCAGAGTGTCTGTTGATGAGCATCAAAATATAGAGTTAGGAGATATTAAGCAGACAGTGTAATACTCTAATGAGAGTTAGTTGACATGTAGTTGCAAAGTTACTTAATGTTATTAGAATATCTAAAGTGGACTATCGAAATAAATTGTAACCTAAATTTTAAGTAAATAGTTAAATACACCTAATATAACATATTAGATTATATGCACCAAATTATAAATAGTAATGAGCCTTTTCTATCCTGAACGCATTTTTATCCTGCTAAGAGTTTTATTTTAAGTTCTGTATTTGATTTTCAGTTGCCCAGAAATGCAATTTGTTTCTGGCAGGACAGCTTGTTTAAGAAGGTATAGCATTCCTCCTTCAAAACATGATACAGGCCACAGCTACAGTCTCAGAACAGGAAGGCAAGTTCAAGTTACATTCTTAACATTCTGTTCTTGTATGCATTTACAGACCTTTGGTTATGTGTGCGACACGTCTCTATAATTTTTTGTTCCAAGTTACATATTACACGACATGAATGAGTAGGTTTGTTCCTGTTTTACTCTAAGTTCCTTGAACTTGAACAATGATGCAGGCAACTGTAGCCTGCAGTTCTCAGAAGATGCTAATTATATATAAACAAATTTTGAACGTCTAAGTGGGTATTCCAACCGTTTCCTCAGTTTGAATCCTTGGATACCTGCTTAAAGGGATAGTTCACCCCAAAATGAAAATTCTATCATCATTTATTCACCCTCAAGGTGTTCCAAACCTGTATGCATTTCTTTCTTATGCTGAATACAAAAAAAAAATGCTATTTTGCATTTCGAAGAATGTCCATCAACTGTTTGGTTACCGACATTCTTCAAAATATCTTCTTTTGTGTTCAAAGGAAAGAAAGAAGTTTATACAGGTGTGGAACAACTTGAGGGTGAGTAAACAGAATACATTTTTTTGGGTGAACTATCCCTTTAAGCAAACACATCAGGGTAAATGCACTTGACTCAGGTCCTTTTGAGGGAAAGTATATGTGTATTTTTACCAGTAGCACCAATATTTTAAAGCCATGCAGCTGCAACAATCTTCATAACATGTGACCTCTTGCTCTGTCTTTCACCACGCTTGAACATCCCAGTGCAAGGATCAAGAGGGTCGTGGCAGGAGACATGCCATTTTTAGGCCCATGCATGCGCTTCCCCTTCATCTGTTGCGGTGCTGATGGACACTACGCAGATTGGGGGTTTTGGCCTTGAACTTGCCTTTCCCTCCCCCTCTGCATTCTCCCCCATTCACTCACAGCTGCGTCTGCTACAGTTCCCTAGGCAACCGTTATGCTGCCTGCCTAGCAACTGGTTCCCCCCCCACACCCCCTTCCTCCTTGCAGAGAGAGAGGGGTTGATGAGGGGTGCTGGGAGAGACAAAGAACCCAATGTGTGTTTATCTAATGTGGATCATGGAACAGGAAGCAGCGTAGGCATCCTCTGTGGAGCTGTATTGTCTGCTTGCCGGTCCACTAGTAGATCTGAGATCCAAGGGGAGCAGATGTTAGTAGTTATGAGTCGGGGCAATATTATGAAATCCTGCCTCATTCATATAAGCAGAATGTCTAATAAAATGATACCTCAGTGTGTTCAAATCAAGACCATCTTTATGTTGTAGATGTGCATGTTGTTTATTGGGATGTTAAAGTACATTTTAAAAACACAAATTTGATTGTGTGGTAGTCAACAGCCAACCAATAATTATGTAAACAAAGCTTGGTAGTGAAGAACTTAAAAATGCTCAAAAATACTATTTTCAATTTTATATGAAATATATATTTTCAAAAACACGTTTTACTCTAAAACTGCAAGAAAATCAAAGCCATAAATCTAAACAAGTTTTGTTGTGTGTGTGTGTGTGTGTGTGTGTGTGTGTGTGTGTGTGTGTGTGTGTGTGTGTGTGTGTGTGTTCACATAGCAAGTGCCAAAACCTTTACCAAGTTTCGTACCATTCCGATGAAGTAAAAAAAAAAAAAAAACGTACAATTTTTACGGTCAAAAATGACCAGACGGTTAAATGTTATTGTTAATAATAATTTATCCATAACAATTACTATTATTATTATAACTGTGCCTGTTAAAAAACGACTTTATGTATTTGTTTTTACAGGTAATTTAGCCATTACTAGCCTTGTGCTCAAGGTCATGACCCTACAAGTTGTTTATTAGAACAAAAATGTAATGATGATATTTCGACAAATTTTCCATTTTCAATAATCAGTGTTTTACTGCATAAAATCATGTATCAGGATTGACTATTAAAGATTGTTTTCTTCTGACCTAACAAATTATAAGATTGGAGACACAACATCAAGTATATTTAGTAAAATATTATGTTCTCTATATCAGACATATTATTAATAATAATATTTTCATTCTAATACTTAATTATTAGCTAATTAAAATGATAATCTGGAGGATATTAGTAGTGTAAATATAGGCCTGGTTTCTAGATTTAGCAGGATTAGGCCTTAGTTAAATTAGGATGTTAGTAGCTTTTATAAAATGTGCCTTAGAAAAATATATTTCTGTTGTCTTGAGACAAAATAATGGCACTGATATATTTTAAGTTATGTCAATGCAAGTTGCTTTCCGATAAAGCAGCTCAAACATGCATTTTAGTCTGGGACTATGTCTGCAAAACATATGTTACTATTTACACCAGGGTGCATATTAGCAGTTAATGTAAATGTAGTATTATTATTTCCATTTCACACTTTTCACGTTGACTCTTTGATGACTTACCCCCCATTAACTAAGCTCCTTCACACATTAAATTAATAAGTTTATTCATACTGGTAAACCCAACACAGATCAGCCCAAACATCTGCCCGAAAGCCATACAGAATACAGAGCACAGTTTAGGCGGATGAGCCTGTAAACCTTCTGCTTCGATCCACTGCTGCTGGCTTGTTTCTTTTTGCATTGCTTTGCATGTTTAACAGTGAGCAAAAAATGCATTCATGAATCAATAACTTTGTCTCCCGCTGCTTAAAATGGCAACAGAAGTGCTGATGTTGACATTGAACATGTAGTCTCGCAGACAGTGGAACTGTGGGAATCTCTAGAGGAAATAAATAGTTTCTTTCTACTCACTCCTTGGTGTAAGAACACAGTGAAAGTGATTTCACCATGTACAACATGTTCCTGGATCAACATTGCAATCAACAAATCTGATCTGAGGGACACATTTACAGTTTATGTCAAGTTTAGGCTTAAAACCATGGGTTAGGTGTTATTCACATATCATTTTCCTCTGATTCAGATTTTCATTCCCACAATGTTTCTTTCAGCTTCGTATGTTGAAGTCACACCTTACTATAGGGAATCAATGACTTTCACTCTCACATCTTTAAATAGCCGTAGATGCTGACGCTGCTTTGACATTGAAGCTGTTGCTGTAATCAGCCACTGAGTCTTCAGAACTGTGGGAGACAAAGACTGTTGCCCGGTAAAGATCCGCCAACCACTGAGTATGAGGTTCATGTGAGTTAAATTAATACATAAAAAGTATCATTTACTCTATGAATATGTGCAGTTCTGCTCTGCATGATGCTTATTTAACAAAAGAATCTCATACAAATTTAAAATAAGCATCACAAATATAGTTTTTGACCCCCTTTTCACATTTGGATTCTCCCTACAGTTGCCCGGTATAGATCCAGCTTCACCACTCAAACTCAAGGTTGCTGCAGTCATCAATGATGGAAGAGGCAACTCAAAATACTATGAATACTATGAAAAATACAGTAGTATTGTGAAATACTGTTACAATTTAAAATAACTGTTTTCTATTTGAATATATTTTAAAATGTATTTTATTCCTGTGATGGTAAAGCTGAATTTTCAGCATCATTACTCCAGTCTTCAGTGTCACATGATCCTTCAGAAATCATAATATGCTGATTTGGTGCTCAAGAAAGAACATTTATTTTGATTAATATTGAAAATGGTTGTGCTGCTTAATATTTTTGTGGAAAAAGTGATGCATTTTTTTCCCTCAGGATTCTTTTATGAATGGAAAGTTCAAAAGAACAGCATTTATTTAAATAAAATAGAAATCTTGTAACATTATAAATGTCTTTGCTTTTTGACACTTTACTACCACTGTCGCTTTTCAAATGCATCCTTTCTGAATAAAAGTAATAAAAAAAAGTCAAAAGGTAATAAATTGTATAATTACACTGTAAAAAGGAAACCTTCAAATAAAGTGTAACCAAAAAAAATTTATTAGCAAACAAACACACTTTTGAATGGTAGTGTTAACAGTATAATTTGTGTGTTTTAAAAATAGCTTCTGGACAATCTTAAATAATAAAAATGCAATGGTCATGATTGCAAACGTCTGAGCAAAACCATAAGCAGTTTCTTTAAAAAGTACAGTTCATTCTCTGTTGAGTCTTATAGATTATTAACATGGAGGTAAATATAGACCTTGTAAAGAATGTGAGTTTGTAAAAAAAAAAGAAAAAAAAAAGGCATTTTACTTCCATTCTTTCTGAGTAAAAAAAAAAAATACACTTTATTCATGAAGCAAGATCACTTTTGACATGTAAAATGAATGTAAAAAAAAATAAGAACAATGCTTTGAATCCCAAGTGAATTTAAACAAACTAAGAAAACCAAAAATCCATAAACAGAAATTTCATGAAAACAGAACAGGTGCTGAATAGGAAAGGTACAGAAAACGATTTTCGATTTTATTGCATTGTGAAGGTTCAATGTTGAATGTTAAACAACGCACAATCCGCCACAAACAGTGTACAGGAGAAACCAGGAGAGCTTTTTGCTTTCACAATATTTCTAATTTAATCCAGCACGTTATGAACATTACTAGTGGTGCAACAAGCATATGAAAATTTCACAAGAATGTAAAATGGCTCCGATTGCCAGCTGTTCCAGCGAACATCCAGCTGGCTTCTGATATTTGTCTGTAACAATCAGAAAAGGGAGCTTCTTTCTTTGGATTGGTCAGAAGTCAGGTGTTACAGATGCGATCTCAGTATTTTGAGCCCGGCCACTTCTTCATTCAAAGCGCTTTAGCTGGAATCTAATAGCGCTGTGACTTTCTGTAGATCTGTGAATGGAAGTTTTTCTGATGTGCTGTTGAACAAGCTGATGGCACTGTGTGTGTGTGTCCAGAAACCCTCTGGATTACACCCGACTGAGACTGTACAACTGAGGAGAGATTTTCCACCTCAGCACCTTCAATTCTACACGGCGTCTTGAAACGCAGTTTATGAGGAAGACCTTTCATGTTGTTCTCTTGCCATCCCGACACTAATACATTGGTATCCACCTCTGCGATACGGCCTGGCTGTTCGTCACCTCGATAGGGTCCAATACTATGTTCACCTACAGCATCATCTGAGAGCTCTGGGCTCCCAATGCTTGATCCTCCAGGGATGAAGAACCCATAGTTTTGCTGTGGGATCGACAACAGGTGTCCATGGGCAGGTTGTGGGTTAGTGTTGGGGCAGTAGCAGGGTATTGCTGGAAATGTTTGGTTATATGAACCATATGAGCGGATCTGCGCTGGTGAATCTGTGTGATCTTTGATCAAACCGAATCTGAACTTAAGCGCCAGTAGCTCAGCTTTCAGGCGTGCATTGTCCTCAAGAAGAGCCAGAACTTGGTTCTCTACCACCGTGTCGCTGATGCGGCGTTTCTCACGCGAACGCTTGGCAGCTTCGTTGTTCTTTTTGCGCATGTTCCAATAACCTTCGTCTTTTTTCACAGCAGGGATAGACTCACGTTTGCGACGCAGTGTGATGCTGCCGACGGTCTCTGCTCTTTCTTGGCGTCTCAGACCTCTGGGATGGATAAGAGAAGAGCGTGCTATCATGCTGCTGGACACTGTTTCTTCTGTGAAGGATCCAGCACCCTCCTGACTGACTGGATCAGTTACTTCTTTCGGGTAAATCAGTCTCTGTTCTGCCCGCGTTACACTTTGGTCCCGCATTCTGTGAGTCTGGGGCTTAATGAATGTGTGAAATCTCAAGACACTCGCAGGTCTTGTAATGTTGGCATTCAAGAAACTCTTTTTGTTGCTGTCCTGAAGACCTTTAGCTCCCCCTAGTGGTTGAGAGCAGAAATAAAACTGAGGTGTTTATGTAGGCTCACATAATACATAACTGTAGCAATATTGCAAATTTAAAATAAAGGTATATTGTTTGTTATATGGACATTTTAACATAACCTGGTAATTCATTATTCTGATTTTAAATTCTAATTAACAACAGCTTTTGAAGGTTGTGGCTTAAATTTCACTTTCAAATACCCTTTATAAAAAGGAAGATTTAAAAAAAGGAACTAAGTTACAGGGTATAAGAAACATTATATTTGACATGAAAAGTGATATGAAAATCATGATAGCATGACTCAAACAATGTTTAACAAAGTTCATATTTACTTTGAAGAATATATTTGACAACTCTTGTAGAACACATGTTGCATAGGCTAATCAGAGCTAAGGTAATATTTAAAATTGCTAGTCATTTTAACACAAAATTGTACGCTATAGCAGAATGTGGCGTTTTCTTAAAAACGCGCTCAATAAAGATTAGAATGTTTTACGCGGCTTTTTTTTTTACAAAGTTTTCTACGTGATAGCCTATACTATGGACCATGGTTTACGGCCAATCACGAGCTGTCAAAATTACTTATATATATATCTGCTTACCTTCCAGTAAAACGCTTAATGGTTTACTTTAAAATGTGAAGAAGTCAGGACTCAGGAGAAAAGCACTGTCCTCCTTGTAGCGAGCGCAGGAGTAGCTGCTATGTCCTCATCTGTAAACTGCTGCTCAAATCTCTCTGTTTCTCTGAAGGGTTTAGCTCGGGTCGCGGCTCGCGAGGTCAGCTGGTTTGAACCGTTTGAACTCGACGTCAGACGTCAGAAACACGAACGCAACAGGCGCGCGCGCGCTGGATTACGCACAGACAAACTGAGTGTAAAATATCTCCTTTTGAAAAGATCTTATCACAATGTTAAGGGCAGTAATATACAAATGTTCAAATGGTGGCAGTGTTTTCATTACAGTAATAATGACTTGTTTAGTGTTGTTGTTTCTTGTAAATGCACTTTATAAGTTGGCCTATTGCTTCTGAGGTTCATTATTTTGATGTGTAATATTTGTAACATACAGTAGGCTATTCATTATTTATTTATGGTCATTTTTTTTGACATACTTGGTAGTAACAGAAACAGTTGATCTCTAGATGTAATTAGACTAGATTTGTCAGGTTCACATAACTTTGCAATTATGCATGAAGTTCATTACTTAATAATTTTAAGGCAACAGGTTTCCTCACTTTTTTAAGTTAAGTCAACTGATCACTTTTTACCTAAGTGAGTAGGCTAGCCATATATATATATATATATATATTTTTTTTTTTTAATTTAAGAAAGTTGAAATTCCTTTTGTGTGTGTGTGTGTGTGTGTGTGTGTGTGTGGTAATCTGCAGAAGAGCTGTTGGTTAAACTTAACTTGTGCTGAACCTGGAATATTCCTTTAACTAAAAGCTTTTAGTCTGGAAAAACCCTAACCTGTGTTAATTGTTCACCACAAGACTATATGTGCTAACAAAGTAAATAGGGTCAATTTTGATTTCATGTCGACTTTAACCAAATGAATCTACACAATAGCCATGCTGAATGGAGAAAGCTAGTGTCTTTAAGCTTAAGAGGAGTGATTTAGTTGATGTGTAATCCTGCAGAGCTCCTTACCGACCATGCTGTGCTTTCTGCATCAGTGCTATACAGTGCTGCTTTTGCCATTTAATGACTGGTCTGTCTCTGTGTACCAAGGGACCTTTGGCCTGCAGAAGGTTGAATTGGTAATAAATTAGAAAAGTCCTAGAAAGGACAGATATACAAATAGTCTTGCATAGGAGCTGTCTTGAAAAAGAGCTGTTGTCCTCAGACAGCCAGAAATAAACAATATAAAGACCCTTTATAAAGCAGCTCTTCATTGAGTTACCACTGTAACAAAGCGTGAAATGAAATCTCATTTCTCAAGTGTTCCTGTCATACTTTGCCAATAGTCTCTTTCTTACCTAAAAGAACCTTCACCCTTAATAGAGTGTGCATGGGCAACCAGTTTGATCATATACTTAACCACATTATTGCATTAATGATTCACAAATCCAGAGAGTTTTAGTTTATTCCAAAAGGAGGGTTTTTTTTTTGTTTTTTGTTTTTTGTAAGCAATTACTCTGACTGATATTGGTCTTTCATTAGTCTTAGTAGTAATTTCAGTTCAACAGAACATCAATAATTAAAGTCACATTCGAATCAAAATATGCATTAAACTACAAAATATGCACAGAACTGCAAAAGAGAAATGATAGCACTATTTTTTGTCCATTTACTCTTAAAGAGGACCTGCTTTTTTACATTTTCAACTTTCTTTAGTGAGTAATGTTGCTGTTTGAGCATGAAAAAGATCAGTTAAAGAAGTTAAAAGGGAGTTATTCTCTATATCAGTGCGCACTGTCTCTGACTCCCCGAAACTAATTGATTGTAGTCTTGAGTTTTCTTCCGGGACCATAAACGTCACAATATTCTTAATTTAAGTAATTCAAACGCAAGGCAAACGCAAAATAAAGGGTTAGGTTAGGGTTAGGGTTGAAGGGTTGAAGCGGTTGACCAATCACAACACACTGGTCCAGACGACCAATCAGAGTACACTGCGCTTTTCAGAAGGAGGGGCCTCATAGAGACAGGAACTAATTAGGGATGCATTTCCCATACAACAGCGTAACCATAATTTAATATTATTATCACAACATGATTAAATATGAATATTTTACAAAAGTCAAACTCAAATGCAGTTACAGGGTTTTTGACCAGCAAATGTGTGCAAATGTGCATTTTGTCCATCGTTAAAATGGCGCCGGCGACATCACATTACATTTTCATCAACAGGTTAACATGGGCGCTCAGTTTTTCCTGTTGTAAAATACATTTGGCCAAAATCACATTTTATAAAAGATGAAATGCTACTGTATGCACAGGCTATTTATGTATGTATTGGCTATGACTAGATGGCAAATGCTAGACCTCTCTCTCAGGTCCCACGTGTCTCAGTCAGACATTAATAAAATAAAATATGAGCCTTTACAGACATAGTGTTTAGTACTTATTCAAACAACAAGATCTTTGTCTACCCTTGCAAAACTTCGTTCAGCTGCTGTCTGCTGTGCGGCTGCTGCGGAACTTCAGTTCATTCAGTCAAGATAGAGGGGGCGGAGTTATCAGATATATGGGGCGGGGTTATCAGATATAGGGGGCGGGGTTATCAGGTTTACTGACAGTTTAAGATTTACACAAGCTCTTTTTAAGAACTTTCATTGGCTAAATATTTGTAAAACAGACAGACAGACGTTAAGGGTGACAAATAGCATTGATTTATTGAAGAAGAAAAAAAAAACACCACCACCAAAAGAAAGGGCACTTCGGTGTGTAAGGGCAAAAAGGGCATGTGCTCTGCTGCACAGGCCGAGCCCTACCAGTGCACTTACCTGTCAACCATAGTACGATGCATCGTTGAAGAAAATCAACCAGCTAATCACGACTGTTTCCCCAAGCCGCATGGTCACAAATTTGTCATTCAATCACTTTGATTAATGATGTCACGCAAGTGGTGCAATAGCTTTTAATTAATCCGTTTGAGATCGAATTAATGCCAGAATTTTTGCTATAAATTATGTAGCCTACATGGCATCTGAGGATTAATTCTCTAAATCAAAGATATAGAATGTACTGAATGTCAGCTTGTTTATTTTGCGATGCGATGCTGTTTGCGAATGTTTGTTGGTTTTGGGAAACACCAACTCGTTGAACTATGCTGATAACGACAGAACCTGCGACCATAGTTGTCTAACAATGCTTTTGGAAAAGTCACCCAGAGCGTTACTGACTGGGAAAATATATGTATTTTTTAAACATTCAAACATATTTGTAGACCCCAAAAACAAAATCAAGATGTTGTAAAAGGGCATAAATTAATGTGGCTTCTTTAAAATTATGAAGACCAGTTAACCAATATCATGTTTTAAGAGTTGTTTTCTTACAGAATAAGGACAAACACATGACCTGCTGTGGTCTGTGAAGTCTGTTAGATTAAGTACATTAAGGCAGTTGCTTGAGTCTGAGTCACTGGGCCTCCACACACACACACACACACACACACACACAGCTCTTGGACTGATATCACAGGGTGAGTTGAGGACAGAGAGATGTCAACACTTACTCATCACGCCTCTCTCTCTGTGCAGTTTTCAGTTTATGGTGCATATTGTGCAAGTCTGAAAACAAACATATTATTTTTGAAATGAAATATCACAGTATTTATTATAAATGATTTATCCGTGCACATCATTATAAAAAAAAAAAAGCATGTGCCCTCGTAATATTTAATCAAAATAACTTCCCCTCCCTCTTGCAGCGACATCTCTGCTCTTCTCTGATGATGTGTTTACTGGCGTGAGGGCGGGACAACCTGTCACTCACACAAGATCGACCAATAGCAAACCACAACGATCCAGTCAATTCCTGATGGACAAAATCAAGTCAAGTCACATTTATTTATATAGCGCTTTTTACAATACAGATCGTTTCAAAGCAGCTTTACAGAGATAACAGGAAAATATTGCAAAAAAGTTTGTTTCCAGAAGAAAATAGCGTCACAGTGCAGCTTAAGTAAGTTCAGTGATGTTTCATTTTTGTTTTTCAAAAAAAAGTTATTAATTTAATTTATATATATATATATAGCCGCTCTGGAGTAAACCGTGATGTCATCGTCCAGCTCAGTTCAGTTCTTGTATAATAGTGTCAATGCAGGCAGATCAATATTATTGTTGAATATTAAATTAAATGTTAAATTTAATGTCCCCAACTAAGCAAGCCAAGCCAATGGCAACAAAGGTGGAATAAGGCGACTGTGGCAAGGAACCAAAACTCCATCAGGTGGCAGAATGGAGAAAAAAACCTTGGGAGAACCCAGGCTCAGTCAGGGGCCAGTTCTCCTCTGGCCAATGAACGAACAGTGTATGATTATGAAAATCAAGTCCCGCTGAGTGGTGAGCTGTTGTTCTTTCAAAAGCTGTTGAGTGACCTTATACCTCCTCCCTCCCTTCTTCCTCCCTGTCTTTCACTATGGGTCGCTGATCCTTGTTTAACTACATAATGTTATTCACAATGATCTTATTAGGCACAGCAATGTGCCCCAGAGCTGAGGACAAGATGTTTTATTCTTTTTCTACTAAAGTGGTATCAGTGATTAACATACAACTCCACTGGAACAACATGAGAACATATACAGTAGACATATTTCTAATTGAGAATGTCCTGAGATTGTCCTTGTTGTATCAGATTCAGCTAACTTGAATGAATTTAAATTTGTCCTCAAAGTATGATTTATTAAAGACAAATTGTCATTGACAAACAAGCAGTGTTAAAAAAATCCCAACAATCGTTCATTACCCATGTATGTGTTTTAATTAGCTCTACTAAATTTAAATAATTGTTATTAACTCCCACAATGCATTGTGTCCTCAGATGCCCCCTCAGTGATCAAATCAGTGTGTCGTGTGTCTGACGCTCAAAACATAACCCAGGCTACTTATTCTCAGTTGCTTCCCCCTCAAACAGGTTTAACACCGTAAACCAACTATCAGATCTTGTAAATCTTGTTTACCTGTGTTTATGGTGTGCATGGTTTGTGGTTACTGTGGGTCTACTTATATATGTACCAGTATTTACTTTATGATTCACATTCATCCAGTGCACTGGAGCAGTTTCTGCCATGCCATCTGTTGGTTGGAAATGAGACTTACAGAAAGGACAGAATTGCTGTTGCTTTATTATTGAATACGATCACATAAATAGATCATTCAGTAAAACACTAAATGCTTCACAAAAACATTAACATTAATATAAAAAGCAAAATATATTTGATGGTGTTTTGTTATATAAATAGCGATATTACCATTACACATGAAGACTTTTATGACTTTTGGTAACATTTAAAATGCTACAGAACTTCCACACAATAATGACTATAGACAATAAATAGGAAACTAGATGTAAATACTAAATCAAAATTATAAAATGATACAATGCTCACAGCTGAACAGCAACATATATTTTTTATAATTTTCTGTAAAAATCACACTTTAAGCTACATACACTTCTGCTTATTTATGTACATGAACTAATTCCAATTAATTTTCTTCAGGAATTATGGAACATTACAGCAATGTCCTGCCAGTTAACTACTTTTTGTCCACTTTTCACAGTAATCCCTTTTTTGATAGGTGGATTTCAATTAATTATTTACCGTTTCCCAATTCATACAGTTTAGCTAAAGGGTCCAGATTGGAAATAAGTCTGATGTTTTTACTGTTTCTTATTAATCGGTGTGAAATCTGCTTATGATTACAAATTAATAATAATAACAAAATCACCAACTCATCTCCTTTTTCACATAATGTACAGTGTGTACATGTCAGTTATATGGTCATGTCATAGTGCTAATATACTTTCATGTATAAACAATCTTTAGCTGAACACAGGTCCTCTCAAAGCCTCTGAAATGCCCTCATGGACTAACCTCTGTGTGTATGCATGTGTGTATTCTCTGTTTTGTTTGTGTCTGCGCTCACACATGTCTCTTCATGTGTAATGCCAGGTGGTCGGACCGGCTGAAGGCTCTGTGACAGAGCATACACTCATATGGCTTCTGTCCCGTGTGTTTTCGAAAGTGTCTTGTCAGCTCGTCAGAACGGGCGAACTTCCACCCGCAACCATCCCATGAGCAGTGGTACGGTTTTTCACCTGAGGACATCAGAAACAGCAGAAGGTGAAGAAACGGTCTGCATTTCTAGTCTCTGCCTCTACATATTCTGTATATTTCGCTTTGTTTTGTTTGTCTGTGAAATTCTGATGACAATGTCTATACACATTTTTCACTTTTTTCAGTGTTTTATGTGCAATCCTTTGCAGAGACTACAGGGTCATTATTTCAATTTTTTTTTTTTTTCATAATGGTCTGTAGTGGTATAATCTATTTCAGAAAACTCAGCTGAAAGGCTGTAATTGGATGCTTTACAGCTCAGTCTTATGGTCTTTTTCTCTCTAAAGGCGCAGTCAAACGATAGGCTTTGAGCATATGAAATAAATTTGGACACCACACTGAATATCAGCAGCAGGATATGATGTTATGATGATATATATATATGATGATATATATATATGTATATATAATTAGCTGCATGTGAAACCGTAGTCAAAAGTCAGGAAATGCAAGGCTATTTTCTACTGAGATGAATTTACTGTAGGATTGCAGATATGTAGTTAAAAACATCCCACTCTATAATGTTAAGACCTTAAACATGGACATGATGCATGCGCTTTTGTCATTGACAGTGTATGTTCAGTTTACCTGTGTGTGTACGGAGGTGTGCTTTGAGATGGGAGCTCTTAGTGTAAGTCTTATGGCAGCCTGGGTATTCACAACTGTGCACCGTGGCTTTCCTCTTCACCACCCCTCTCCGAACGCGCTTCCCCTCCAGGCCTGCAGGGGGCACTGTGGAGTCTGGCACCATGGTCTGTGTGGACAGATAGTGGTTGGCTGGCTGCCTGTGGACGTAGTTCACTTGTTGCTGGTAGAGTCTGGGGTGCGAGTAGTTTTGGATGAAGTTATAGGGATGGTGTGGAGGAAAGACCAGTGCGTCCATGGCGATCCCAGACGCTTGGACAAATTTGGAGTCGGGGAAGGGTATCAGAGGTGCAGGCTGAGGGTAGTGTCCAAAATCCCACGACTTCATCTTCCCCATGCTGTTTCTCTCATTTTCTCTGTCCATGTCATTAGCAACAGGGAAAGTACTAAACTGATGGGGGGTTTCTGGCTGTGAGAATGGTTTCCCCGTTTGCGGCTGCTGTTCCAAATATCCTCCGTTAAATAGTTCAGGCAGTGAGGAACTTAAAGTCGCTTCATGAGGAAGCAGCTCAGCCAGTGAACTTGTGACAGACGCTTGGTGTCTATTTGATCTTGTCTGGTCCCTCTGTCCATTCAGCTCCTGGACCTGGTAAAGATCAGGACTGTGAACCTGGTCCTGTGGCGGTGGCCTTTGGGGAGTGTAGTTTTGAGAGTTGGACCGTTCAGGCGATGCATCGCCCCAGTCCGACAGCAGGAACTCCATATCCCAGCATCCCTCACCATCATCAGGGTCTTCGTCTGTCAGAAACTGTGAAGGTTTGAAGTTGCCGTTGCTTTGGTGTGGATCCTTGCAGTCCAGATCCAAACAGCCCTTTTCAAACTTCCAAGTCTTTAGAGTCATCAAATATTTTAAAATTGATATTTACATTTATTGATTAACCATTTTTGAATTGTGCAATCAAGTATGTAAAAAAAAATTTACAGTACAAAAATATCTCTTTAGGTGATGTATTGGAGATTTTAACTTGCATACTTTGTATTATACACTCATACTTAGTATAAAACTATTCATCTGTCATCATGGTAAGTGATCTCTGCATCAAAATGAACAATTACAGTTGTGATTACCTTAAAAAAAGCAGTATTTTATCCATAAATAACTGAAACAAACATACCTTCATGTTTTCCGAGGCGTTGCAGAAGTTTGAAAACGAGGGCAATACGGCTTGAGTCACAGCCATCCGTTTGGTGCCCTTTCAGCATTTATTAGATACAGAAATAATTTTCTAATGTCGCCAAAAGTGGCAAATATATACGTCGTCTTTTGTCCAAAAATACTTTGACATGTGCAATAGACAAAGGGCAGGAACCCAGAACTTAGTGTTAAAATCAAAAGATATTTACAAAAATAAAGTTCACAGTGGCATTAATGCTGGTGACGCTTTCCCCCTCTTTCTGTCCCCCTCTCTTTTTCTCTCTATCAGTGATAAACTTACGTTTAAGACCCCTGACAGTTGTGATTGTGGGTGGAGTTGAAATTTGAGCCTAGAATTTTGAAAGTGCATTGCAATTCGGTAAGTTAAACTCGGCCAAATTAACAGAATGAAGCAATGTGGCCGACAAACTAAACAACACATTATTCATCTTATCACCTGTTTAATTCTGCTAAATATCCCTGCTATGGCTTTCTCATGGCCTTTTAAGCTTAAATAAAATATGAATAATATATGCAGTTGAATACAGCAGTTTAATTGGCTAATAATTCTCAAAAATAATATTTAAAGTAAAATAAAAGGAATTAAATTATCTTGAAATTAAATAAAAATAAGAGTAGTTTATGTAGTAATAGTAATAGTAGTAATGATAATAAAAAAAATGATGTTATTATTAAAACATAATCAATGCTTAAAAGTAGTATAAGCTACTATATATGCTGACATCGCAAGCTAAGATGAGTGGAAGATTGTTTGCAGACAGTATCAAGGGAGCTTAAATGAAATATAAATTTACACTCAGAACTCTAATTTCATGTGCTTCATCTCTCCTGAAATTCATGGCACACATAAACTGAGTTCAGCGTCTGTGCGAGTGTGCGATTCTCAGAAGGCCGGTGTTCAGTAGGTGATTATGTTCTGGAGAGCAGTTATCAGTGTGCTTATGCTGATGAGAAGCCTCCTGTCCCGTGTCAGATAATAGAGCTCTGAGTCCCTCTGATGCCTCTTTCTCCACAGATAACAGCACATACACACATTTACAACGTCAAGCCTCGCTGCTGAGCTGCCTTTGTTTAAAAAACAGCATTGACTCATTTGAATGGAGCACATCATTTTTCTGCAGTTTTTGGGCTTGTGAGGACAAAATACACAATCGAGCAGGGTAAGGTCGCTCAAATGAGTGGCTACTAAACACAAGCAGATCAGTAATGTCAGTAAGGTCTTGAAATCCAACTCTTTGGTCTGATTATTCCTGATTATTCCTGCATTTTGAGTCTGCAAGGTAAACTAGAGCACAGCCTGTGTGAAAGAAGCGGACAGAATATAACAAAAATGTCCTTCAATGTCCTCAAATCTTAGTTGCAAGCTTGTGTTTAGCCTAATCCATTACTCCAAACAGACATCTTCACAGGTGGCATCTCATAAAGTTGGTTGAGAGAGTTCATAGAGTTTGCACAGCTGTGATATATGCAAGAGTGGCTACTTTGGAGAAGCTAAGAACATAAGAGAGTTTTGGTTTCATGAACATATTTTAATCACTACGAAAATGCCCATACTTCCATTTCTGTTATTTCGTGTGTTTTTCATGACTTTACTGTTATTCTAAAATGAGGAATACAAACGTAATAAAGAATGTGTACAAACCTTTCTCTGGAACTTTATGTCCAGATGGGTAATATTTTAGAAATTTTTCTAAAACATTGGGAAATTTCCCTAAAAGTAGTTTCATTATATTGCATAGAATATATTTTTTAGATTTAGTAGCTTCATGATCGCCACATCCACTGGTTTCTCCTTTTTTGTGCATTTAACCACGTGACTAAATGACAGATTATTACCTTATTATTCTGGCAAACAAATTTACATTTTAGAAGTAGCCTATAAATGTAATCTAGAGGGTTATTATGAAAGTTAAAACAAAAACTGAGGAGTGCTTGTTGTTTGTGAAAGCTTCATAATGAAATGCTAGATGTGACAAAAAATACATTATTTTAGGGTGGGTTACATAGGCTCAAATTACTTAGACTTGGGAGTCAAAGGTCATTTATGAGATGTTCAGGTGGGCTATCAATCCAATAATTTAAAAGTGCTCAATGATTAAGAATGACAAAGCAGGACAATACCCAAGATAAGACACATGGCAATAGCTGTTTTTCCTGTCCATGTGACACTGACAAAACAATCAAATGACCTCAGTTCCTCCCAGCTGCTGTAAACATGATGTTGGATTTAAAATACAGTTTCTGCATTTTCTATCCTAACCACATGTTCAGGGCTGGGAAGAACTAATTAAACCATATTGGTCGACTCAACTGGATATTGGGAACAATACGTCCTCCTCAATGTCTGTGGCTCACAGTCCTGCTTACTTCAGAGCTACACACTTTAATGGACACATTTAAGGTTGTTTAGAAGGAGAAGACACATATAGGTGAGACAATTTTGCACATGAATTTCCTGTCTTTGTCATATGAAGTATTAGCTCACTAGGGCCACTCATGGGAGTGTCTTTCTGCCTTTCTTCATTTTATGTGATGGAAGGAAGTGGTTTTCTTAAACATATGAAACATGTTCGTTGGTGTCTTTAGTGCGTGCTGAGGAAGTTTGTGCAAGTGAATGGGAAGGGAGGTTCAGCATCTGTCTTACCACTGAGTCATAAAGACAAATACACAGATCTCTAGAATTTTTGAAACTCTAATAGGTGTGAAGAACCTGGAATATTTGGAGTCCAGCACTTGAAGAATGTCATTTTGTGGGTATTTCCTCACAGCTTTGATCATCCTCAAGCAGCATTTTAGTGGTAAGTGTGTTCACATTTCATATTTATATTTCAATATAATCACTGTCATCTCAATCACATAGCAAGTCACAAAGTATAAAACACTTAGTTCGAACGTAATAACATAATTTCATTTCAATATTGAGTTGGCTTGTCATGTTTTACTGTTGTTATACTTAACTTGAAAAGATCCACTTTAGACCAGCACGAATTTCCATGCCGGCCCAGGTCTTCTAATCTAGTTGGTTCACTACTTGACCACACATGATATGAGTACTTGAATTGTAATGTAACTAATATATTGTCTTTCCTTGATCTTTTCAGCTGCTGAAATCTCTGTCCCACCGGCTCCTACCCTGATCCAGACAGCCGTCATAGGCTCTTCTGTGGAGTTGATTTGTCAGGCTCCGCTGGGTTATGGTGGACTTGAATTTAAACTTTTTAAAAATCGCACTCGGATACAAACCGTACAGCATTTAACCAAAGAACAAAGGGCTCGCTTTATGCTTGTGGGAAAAGATACAGAGAAAGAGAATCTGTATTGCTGTCAGTATGAAAACAGCATGATCAGTTTCTACATGCAGCCAAAGCCAAAAGGTGAGTATTCATATTATATTATATTATATTATATTATATTATATTATATTATATTATATTATATTATATTATATTATATTATATTATATTATATTATATTATATTATATGATTTGATATGATATGATTTGATATTATATTATATTATATTATATTATATTATATTATATTATATTATATTATATTATATTATATTATATTACACTTTATTTCGTATTTCGTATCACTTTATTTTATAAGTAACTTTGCAGCTACATGTCAACTAACTCAGAGTATTAGTAGGCTGTTAGGTTAGGGTTAAAATAAGTTGACATGTTGTTGCAAAGTTACTTGTAGTTAGTACTAGAATGTCTAAAGTAGACTATCGAAATAGTGTTACCTATTATATTAGATGTTTTTTGTGTGTGTGTTAATGATCCTGCATAAATCTCTGTTGTCACATCGGCTGAGGCACAGGATTAGTATTGGTAGTTCACTGCTGTGTTGCAGCGGAAAGATTTGAGGTCACAGAGGTGTGACGGTTAAAGAAACGGCTCTGTCTAGTTGAGTTGAAACCTTCTTTTGGTAACCACCAAACCAAGTTACTCCACCCAGCAGTGCTTTATATCTTTAGCGTTGTATTTCTGTCTCTTATCTTTAGTTTTGCACACATATATTCTAAAATGCTACGTGCTCTTAACTTTCTTTGTTCTTCTAGACTTCAGTCCCCCTCCATCCCCTCACTTGATGGTCGAGCCCTCTAGTGGGCATGTGAGGCCTGGTGAGACACTATCATTTCACTGTCAGGCTCCACCTGACCAGCAGAAACATCCCCCAGAGACTTTCCTCCTGCTCCAGAGAGCCAAAGGAACCCCTGGCTCCATGGTCGCCCCAGCCAAGCTGGTGTCTCAGTCCCAGGAAGCTCACTTCAGTGTGAAGACAATGGGATGGGAGGACAGTGGGGAGTACGTCTGCCTCTACCAACTCAAATTACCAAAGACGGGACAAGTGAACTCCACAGCCAGTCAGCCGGTACAGATTACTGTCATAGGTGAGGAGAAAACTGTCAGATTGGTGCTATATTCTGATTACATCTCATCCATATTGTCTTGTTTTTAAACATTTGATAGAACAACTAAGGCAAGTGTTAATATTGATCTATGTTTAGCATGAATATTGAGGCGGAATTTCAAGGCATTATAGGTATATAACTTAATTATATCCTTTAAGGCAGAAAGCTATCTCAAAATGCACTACAGCAGGCTCAGTCATGGCCAATTTCCCTACATCATGTTCGAACCATAGACACAGTGGCTGTTGACATTTTGTGCCGATGATATCATTTGGAGCCTGAGTCTGCAGAGTAGTGGTCGTGAAGCGGAGCCACAGTATCAAGGTCCTGCTCATACTCCCGCTCTCACAGACTCAATCGCAAAGCACAACTGTCAATCATGGCTTTACACCCCTTTTTATAGCATCAAATAATTAACTAAAACCAAACTTATTGTAAAAACAAACACTTAAACATATGTCAGCGTGATGAGAACTACCTAAAATGACAGGAAATTTGATTACTTAGATTCCATTCGATTACATGGAGAGGGCGGGGATTATGAACTACCAGGGGGTGATCGAAACATTTTTGGCTTCACTTTTCAGGATGTGTGCGACACACTTGGTTGGAATGCTTATAAAATAGTATTCATAAAACAGTATGTGTAAAATACCCAAATGATCTACTATCCTGCTAATATCGTAATATATCCGGTCATCATGACAATGACAACATGGCGTGCCGTGGACGTATCATGTCCGCATTGTATTCATGTTTTCACACATAAAACTTATAATGCAGTACATACTCTGACAGTTTGTGAATTCAGATGCAGCTAGGGAACAAATTCAAGATTTGCATTATAAATATACATATTTTATTCAACATTGAGAAGTATTGATCAAAATAGTTTTCAAGTTTAAGAAATGTGTTATTTTACCCAATACTCGCTATTGTGCCATTATCTTGGCAACATAATGATGTAACAGAGGCCAGCTAGGAGTAAACCTCACTCCCCTGATCTCAAGAGGCGGCCTAGCGACAGATGCTAGAAGCAGTGATCTTCAGCGTCCCTGTTACCATGCCTGCCTAATATGTTTGAATCCCGCTCTGAGCGGTGCGAGTACACCAGGACGCCGGAGGGGTTACACTAACAGCAGTTCCTGCCTATGTCTAGAGCTCCAAGATGGGCGGCTATATTAATCATTGGTCAGCGAATTTTCATGGGCGAAACAAGTCATAGTGGTGCAGGTATGACATCACTTTGTAGGCCAAAATGCAGAAACGAGTTAGCGTTTTAGCACTTTCGGTTCCATCGTCTCAAAGCCAATGGTTTTTTAAATGGGATTTTGGTTAAATGGCTGAAATAAGGTCCGTTGAGAACACAAGCTCAAGACATTTTCACGTTTTGTTCTACAACATAAAATACATCAGTATTACCCCACTCGTGATTTTTTTTGAAGCCATTGCGTGTCTTGAAAAAGGCGGTTGCTAACAAGTGGTTAAAAGGGACTACAGAGGCTGTCGAGGAGATTAAACGGCATCACGCCGAACTGGTAAACTTAATCTACTTTTACTGCCTCGTTATATTTATAATTGTGGTCTTATAAATCATTCTAACTCAAGGTACTCTTTAGGTAAAAACTGAAAGAGTCGGAAGCTTAGTGATGGTGACGTTGAAGTCGTGGGACCGTGGTGTAGTTCGTTTATAGACTACCTTTAGCTTTTTACTTCTGGCGACTGCACTTAGGCTTCAAAATTCATAAAAGATGTGTTCATCTGTGAAAATGATCTTGATGGACAAAATGTGAAAGTATCATAAACTTTTGTAAATCACAGAGCTTGTTTTTTTACGTTAATCTAAAAGCCGTTGTTTTTTTGTCGAGGGAACCAGTGTGATGCTAAATGCCGGTTGGCCTACAGTGATATCATACCTGTGCCACTGTAGCCCAACAGAAAGCTGTTTGGTTTGAAAGTGACTTCTATGTGAGCAGTGCTTCATAAATCACTACCCTTTTGACAATAGACAATGGGTTTTTTTGGCCAATGAAATTTATCTAATGATTCACGTTATGAAGTTCTATGATTGTTAAGACGCTGCCTAAGTAGGCATCTGCCTATGTAAGCAGTAAGCAGAAAGACATCTCACTAGTTTTTAAAACAGAGCTGACTAACTGTGTTGAACTTTGGCATGTAACTTGTTTTATACATCTGTGTCTGTGTGCGTGTTTCCTCTCACAGAGCTCCCTGTGCCCACTCTGTCTTTATCCCAACATGTTCTGGAGTGTGTGGGGTCACCGGCATATCTACAAGGCTTCTTCTCCTTATTTCGTGTGGGTGTCCTGTCACCTGAGGCGACCCATCAGGCTTCCCTGACCCAACACAGTGCTAGATTTCCCGTACCCACTCGTTATGAACATGGTGCTCAGTATCAGTGTCAGTACAGCGTGTCTCTGGGCAACTTCTGGGCGTACTCTAAGATGAGCCCTCCAGTACCTCTCCCATGCATTACAGGTGTGTACTACTGAATGTAATAAACCTCATAATGTCATATAAAAAAGACCCTAAAATCTGGTTTATTGCATCCTTTTTCAGGATATCACAAATGCACACAGGTCTCTACAGGTAAGATTTAAGTCTTACTGCGGATTTGTACGCCATCATAGTAATGCAGCAAATCTAATATGCCCAACTGGGTATCTCAAAACATCCTCTCCCTTTGTTTTCATACACGTCTATGGAAAGGCAGCACAGACCTGGCTGTTATTGTTGGCTCTGTGTCTGCGGGTGTCCTGTTCCTCATGGTGGTGTCACTTCTGGGCTTCGCCGTGCACAGACATAGTGAGTCTCATTTTAGTTGCTCATAAGTTTGCTTTGGTTAAGTCTGGTATCTCATGAACTAGAATATTCATACCGTTTAATTAAACACTGGAACAAAAAGTGAAAACACCTCTCGTTTTTCATTCATGCATGTAATCCTCATTAATATATATTGCATTGTAATCATTATCCATTTATTTGCAGTCAAAAACAAGTCAGAAGGAAGGAGACAAAGGTGAGACAATACTGAAGAGCGAAGCTGATATTTGATTAAAATTACATTTACATTTATTCATTTGGCAGGCATTTTTATCTTAAATTGATCAAAAGTGACAGTAAAAACATTTGTATGATGTTGCAGATTTCTATTTAAGATTTTTTTTAAGTTAAATGCCGTTCTTGACTTTAGAACTTTATATGCATCAAAGAATCGTGAAAAAATGGATCACGGTTTCCACAAAAATATTAAGAAGCACAACCGTTTTTTAACATTGATACAAAAAATTTCTTTAGCACCAGACTAGAGAGTATGATGCTAAAAATTGAGCCATTTTAAATTATATTAAGTTTAATTTTAAGTTAAATTTCAATAACAATTCACAATATTACGGTTTATTTTACTATCAAATAAATGCAACCTTGGTGAGCATAAGAGACTCATTTAAAAAAAAAACACACCCCAAACTTTTTAATAGTGTTTATTTCTATAATTATTTAAATAAATATTTATATAAATATTTAAAACACTTATGTAGGTAATTCTATTATTTATATATAATTATTTAAATTATTTCATTTATTCTGATAGTACACTTCTAATATGAGTAATATGAATGTTATAAAAACATTAACAAATAAAATAAAACTTTCCACAGAGAACAAGACAAATTCTGGAAACATGTTCACTCCAGAGATCATGTTGTTGGTAAGTCATCTCTTCAAAGCAAGTATCATCCATTCGCTTCTGCACATATAAATGTGCATATATCTCCCAGTATTACATCATAAGCACCTATCATATCTGAATTTGCCTTCAAGTTGTTTGATTTTCTCTCACCATGGACTTATTTTCTCATCAGACCTCACTCTGCAGCGTGTTGACATTGGATCTGAGGTAATGATGCACCATTTCAAAACCTTCTCTTGTGATTCGCTTTTCAAAAGGCCCACTACAGTAGTATCTCATATCTCGCTCCAGTACTAAGGTTACCAGTAAGCTGATTTGTTTAGACAGGAAGGAGAGAAAGAAGAATAAGATCACAGAATAAGATCTCTTTACATCACGCAGTGTTTGCCAACATCCTGTTGCATTAGGTCCGCTGTTAGAAACATTGACTTGTCACGTCTCTAACACGCATGTTTTTAATTTGCACACGTTTCTAAACTACAGGGCTTTGGAGGAATGCGAAGAGGAAGACCGGCAGATTCAGAGGCCATCTATGACTGTCCCATGACAACCTTTAAGAACGCTTCATTTTACTGACTATCAATCTATGTATATATCCATCTATCTATCTGTCTGTCTGTCTGATGCTACATTTTGTTTGACATATTCTGTATACTGTGATGTTTATTTAAAGCTGAAACATTTTGTGTTTTTTAAATAATGTATGAGTAAACAATTGTCTACTGTTCAGTGGTTTGTCATTTTTCACTGAGATTTATGAATTATTCTGTCAGCAGGGGGCTCTGAACATCCAGATATAATGTGAGATTGATGTTTCAGTGGAGCATTGTTAGTTTTTGAGCGTTGGTCAACAAATCTTTGGAAATCATTTTATAGATTTAATCACCCAAAGCTGAAAAGTGAAAGTTTCTTTTCACAGCAGATGCTTATTAAAAATCTATTACTAATGTTATGTAGGTCAAGTAGTGCTCAAGAGCTTTTCATTTCCTCTTTGCTTATCATGAAACCCGAAAAGGGAACCATTTATTTGACAGTCAATCCAGAACTACATTCCTGTAATGAAATTAAACACCTATTATATGATAGGAGTTTAAGACTCCCACGTATGTCTTCGCATAGTCTGTCCGTACCGAAACTCTTTTGATTATCAAACCATAAACAGCTTTTTTACAGTCAGAGCTGATCTAGCTGTCATATGGTCGACTGAAGTTTCTCTGCTTTGTTCTCACCTTAACCCTGTATTTATACAGAACCACTTAAGACCTGCTTGAGACTGTACAAAACAATGTCCGGTTACCAGACTACTATTAACAAAATGTAATACTGATTATATGTTTCGACAGAAACTAGCCTTACATAACTAATCATAGTTCTGTTTTCCTAAGAATACTTTGTCATAAATGATTGGTCTTAAAGGTCAGGCAACGGGCAGCTTTTCTCCAGTGGTAACGATAAGCTACTTCCATATTTGAAATGAACATTCCCATGCAGCCTTTGCTATTAATTGTGCTGAGAAAAAGTGAATCAATAATTCACAGGCAACTAGAGGGTCAGTAAAGCATGCTGTGTGTGTGTGTGTGTGTGTGTGTGTGTGGTGATCTCACTCATGACTAATCTCACTCGGAGGTTTTCTTTGTACCTTTCCTACAGTTCTATCATCACCATGGCGACGCATTTGAATGCCCACTGGCGTGTTGAGTCACGGCAGTCGTGTATTCATCCCTCACTGCGCGGGCTGAGGAGGTTAGAATGGACTGTGATGTCATTAAAGGGTTTTTGCATGGAAGCTGAATGGAATGCGAGAACGTCGCCCTCTTTAATTGTTATATTGGAAATCAAAGCCATAGCATAAAGCATTACATCCTGGTCATTGTGCCTATTGTGAAGTGATCTAGTTTCGGACTCCAAGAGCCAAACCCCCATATTAACGATGAGTCACATTCAGCAATTTGAGTTTCGGAAAATTATTCAACAACAACAAAAAAAAAAAAATCTGATCCACACTTTTTTTCTAAATTAATTTAGTTTTATTAATTTTTACATATGCATCAATAAAGCCATTTCCCAGTTAGTTTAATTTAACTTTTCTAATGAGTAATGAAATATCTATGCAATAATTTTATTAAAATATATATTTTTTATATAATCCAGTCTGTTTTGACTGTCTTGTTACTATGAGATGAACAGCTATGTTTATTGATTATAAATAACTGTAAAGCCGAGATTTACATCGAAAATGACAATTATTACACTGAAATCATTTGAGCTCTTGTGACACCAATCAACAATCATACCTAGTAACATTAACACCATCAGTTATTTACATGATGCGTTTTGTAGATTGTTATTTTTGGATATCCAACTCACAGTGTCTTTTTGAGGCAAGTGATTCTCTTCGTCCACCCATAATGGCACGTGGTACTGCTGTCCTTTAAACGGTCAGGGAATTTTATGGGGAAACTGATCATTTGTTCATATGCTTTATTTTTTATGCAGGCGCACTTGGTTGTCCGGGCTGTTCGTATTCTTTATGCCAGGATTCTGTAGTTGGCGTTCAGTCTCAGTTGTTGTCTTCCACATGGCCGTTCACCGTCCCTGACTCCCAGCGTTCAAGTAACGGGTTTCGCTGCCTTGGGATCTTTAGCGGTTTCTGTATTTATCAGAACATTAACAACAACATTAATGAGGGCATTTTAATTTGAACACCTCTAGTCTAGGCCACATGCAGAACCTGATCTCACCAAGTACAACATGTTCCTGGATTAACATCTTTGTTGGTCCTTGAACAACAAGATTTGAGGGACAAGTTTACAGTTTGTGTCAAGTTTAGGCTTACAACCTGTGGGTACATCAGTGTTATTCACTGTCATTTCCCTCTGATTTTAGGGATAACTTAGGACTAAATTTTAGGACAGGAAGGTTGTTCTAGGGGCAACAAAATATGTTGACCTAGGAACGCATCTAACTTGGCAAAATCAGGACGTGCAGCACGTATAGCATAAGAGGAATTTGGTCAAAAATGAACATTTTGTCATCATTGACCCTTGTGTTGTTTTAAACCCATCTTGACATTTTGCATATTCAAGTTTAAGAAATTAGATTTGAGAAGTGAATTTATTTCACTGAATAATCATTTTTTGAACACTGAACAACTTTGTTGTGCTTTAAAACTATTAAAAAATTAAACTATTAAAGCATTTCTGGAACTTGACCGCCCCCTGGTCAGCATTCATTGTTCTATTGAAGAGAGCTTCAGAATTTTTAGCTGTGGGTGAATTATTCTTTTTTAAATTGTTAAAAATAATAAACACAGGAGCAAATGAGAGCTGAGATGAGGTGAACTGATAAAAAAGCCTCTGTTTTCAATGTAAACTTGGCAGCACCAATCAGTTTTGATTGTGTTTCTGTTACATTATACTTTCCTGGCTGCGGAGAATGATTCAGTGACAATAATGACAGTCAAGATCTGATCTTGATCTTAAGAATTCAGCATGAACTCTGCTCTCGCTGGCATCATTATCTAAAGGGCGATAAGCCACTTGCTCATTAGCATCACATTTAGTGTCTGTGGTTGTGTTTGCACAGGGAGGGTTACTGAAACTTTGATACTCTCTGATTACCTGTTGAAAGGTTGAAGAGGTAGGTTGGTTGGTAGCCTGTTTATTGATCAAGCAACTCCCCAATTCATGGTCTGAACCTCAACTTTTGGGTTACCAGCCCAAATCTTTAGCCACAAAGTTACCAACACCAGTGATATACACATTTATTCCCGTAAAAGAGTGAAGAACACAAATGATGCCACTTTTAAAAGATTCAAAGAAAAAATCCTCTACCTCTGACACCTGTTGTCTTGGTTCTTCATCAGCTTGGGGTGGAGGCCATGTTAGGTCCAGTTTTCCGGTGGATTGTCGCTCTGAAAGCAGGAGACAAATATTTATTTCAGTGAATGTACAACAAGTCATTTCTGAACTGGATGTTCCTATCCACACACATGATCATTGGATGAGAAGACAATAAAGTAGCAGTGAAAAGTTTGGACACACCTACTCCTTAATTTGAACTATAATCCTGATTTAGAATATTAGTAACGAATTGAAGAATGGGAATTAGGCAGTGGCCAAACAATTTAAATGATAAACAAATCATCTTGCATTTAAGATTCCTTCACCCTCCACCAGGTGTATCAACCTGGAGTGCTTTTTAAAACGGTACTGAATGAGATCTAATAAGGAAATTCATGTGTAGGCACACATTTTTCCATTTTTTTCAATTAGCATATTATTTTATATTTCGCTACAAAACTTATTTCAAGCATTTAAATGTAAGCATTCAGATGAGAAACATGAATCGACTGTGTCCAAATGGAATATTTAAAAATGTCACACTATGAAGGGCAAAAGATTAAAAGATCTGTAGCAGCGGTAATGGAGGTTTACTTAACATATTACAATATATCCAATTGAGCAACAGTTCATACAAATTCTGTTGCATCACAATAAAAATGACATGCAGTACTTGGTTTTGCTTGTAAAAAGTTATGACATCGGCAATGTTGGTTTATAACTGTTAGCTGCTCATACACAAATACACCACACTTCCCACAGTTTCTGCAAAATTACCATATTTGCTTAAGTTTTTTATATTGCTGTAGAGCTGTGGTAAATTGATATTAGCCACCATCAGCAGAGAAAGAATATGAAATGACAGAAGGAGATTAGGTCCCACATTTATTATGTTGTAAATATTATGCTGTAGTTACAGTGGCATTTTGGCAGAAATCATGTTATCATGCAAAATAATTCTGAAGAAGAAAGCTTTTCTGAGTAAAAAGAAGTAGGGGAAACGATCTTTTTGTCCGTTTATTTTTATAAAAATAAGGCAGACACTAAAGAGAAAGTAGAGAAAGAGAAAATTTACTGGAAAAGAGATTTCACTTCCCCTTATTTTAGTACTAAATGTGTCATTAATTGTCAGCATAAATGTATGGATCATTTGCCTCATCTGCTAAGTCTAGCAGGCATTTCTGCAGACTTGTACAGTAGTAAACGATGAACTCAAGTCACAATCGTAGTTTATGTATTGGACATGCAAACCTCACCTCACCTACACCTCAGGTATCAGCTGTCCAGATACTCTTATCCATACTTTGTTCATTTCAGCACATTTGACTGACTCAGAAATTTAAATATCCGGCTTAAGTTAGTACTATTGACATAACCCTACATTAGCATTTTGGCTATTTGTTTGTTGGCTGCCATGGTGAGGCACAAACTATCCCAACCTCCAGTCAAATTATAAAATGTCTACGTAACTGAAGTTTCTACGCCTTCAGTCTTACTGTTAACTAATAGTTCACAAGTGTCGAGTTTTATTGGTTTTGCTGCTATTAAGATTGTCCAGTATAGCTCAAACAGTAGAACGTGGTGTTAGCAATGCCAAGGTCATAGGTTCATTTCCCAAGCAATGCACAAACTGATAAAATGGTCATCTTGAATGCAATGTAAATCGCTCTGAATAGAGTTGTCTGCCAAATGTATGGCCTGGCCTTCAAAAAGAATAGTTTTTTAAAGATTTATGTATATATATATACACACACTCTGCATATACATCCTCTCTATATCCTTTCCTGAGTGCATGTAGAGCATGGTGCTTTCAATGCAAAGATCAGGGGTTCAATTTACACCAAATTCATGAACTGATAAAATGTATATTTTCAATACATAATTAGCTATTTTGCTTTGATTTATAATGGCAAATGTGTAAATGTGAGTGTATGGCCTACAAATGAGTTTTATAGGATTTGTTCCATAGGTCATGCGCCCTCTTGTCCTTTATCATTATCTGCATGTGCTCCAGTAGCTCAAAGTAGTAGTAGTGTTAGCATTGCAGACTTCATTAATTCTCAGGAATGCATAAACTATTCATATTGTATGCTGAATGAATGCTACATAAGTTTCTTTTGAATGTTAAGTTTTGACTCCTTTCAACTGCTCTGTGAATTTTCACATGCTGCTTTACAATGACTCACCTGATGTAGTGGCGGTGGATATCTCTGATTGGCGGCCTGTTGGAGTCAAATTTGTCTGTGGAGGTGGGGAACTAAGAATCATTTTGTTAGAGGATCCCGTTCCATCTTTCACTCCACTTTCTGTCCTCAAATCAATTCTTGTTCCCCTTCCTTCTTCCAGATCCATGGCTGCTCCTCCATAAAGACTGTTTCTCTGTCTCTGTAGTTCTCTTTCCCTTTCTTTAGCCTCCTTAATGTCCAGCTCCACCTGAGGCTGCAGAGTCATAGAGGAGCGGAGCTTGAAGAACGGGTTCTCCTTTACTGTACTTGAGTCTTCAGCCACTTCAAAATTTGGTCTTTGTCTTGCATTAACAGGCTCTGCAGAAGAAGCCCTCACACCCACTGGATTCATCACTTTTACAGATCCTCCATCTGTCCATGAGGCTGTCTTATAACCCCCGTTTGGTCCTCCCACAGTTGTAGGAATAGGGTTGGCCTCTATTATTATTATCTGGCCCGTGAATCCCTCAGCTAGACCAGGTCCTCGAGCCGCAGGCGGGTTGCCGTTGGTGCCTCCGTACTTGGCCATGGCTGGTGGGGTGGGAGAATTTTGAGAGAATTGCATTAGGCGTTGTCTAACAGCAGAATCAACTTCCACTATTCCAGAAGCAGACTCTACGTAAGAGGAGTTTGAGGGAGATCTTCTGCTTAAGTCTGCCACTGATTCCTTCTGCTCTTGGAATGACTCAAAGAGCATCTTTTTTTCTTGAAGCTGTACCTCTGTTCCCTTGTCATAGAAGCCAGGTAGTCTGCCCAGTTCAACCAGAACCTTCTCCCTCTCCGCCTCTGCGCTGATTTCCTTCTGCATCTTCTTTCCAGCAAACTGCCGGTCCTTGTCAAGGCTTGGGTTGGATCTTATCTGGAGGTCCTGAGATAGAATAGGTCTCCTCAATGGAATTTCCACAAACTCATTATTCCTGTTGGTTGTGTCGCACAGTCCTCGAGAACGCCGTAGACTCTGCTCTCTCTTCATAGTCAAACGGATCTCCCTCTCAATGGGAGTTTCGTTAGGTGGAGATTCAAAGGGCTGTGGAGCCTCGGTGTTAACAAGGCCCTCCGAGACATCTGTTGTGCTGTTGGGGGAGAAATCTGCTGATACACCGCTATCGCTCTGGCTGTCGTCAAAATGATCCACCTGCATTCTGTTGACTTTCCCGTCTCCCAGATGAGGCTTTGCGTTTGACCGGGACTCCGCTCTCTGTCCTTTGTTTTCCCGTTCTTGTCTTTGATCTTTAACCTCCCCAAGCTGCTTTCCTCCGGTCCCACCTGTTTCTGTGAAGCGTACTGTTTGCTTTCGCTCTTCACCTGTTTCTCTACCCTCTCTCTCCTCCCTTTGACTGTCCCTTCTCCCGTGTGTCATTATCAATGGCTCTTTTACTTCCGTAGAGATAGAGGCAGAGTTACCTTGCTCTGGATTGGCTGGCTCGCCTGCAACTGCTTCTAGGGGCGGAGCAGCACCACACACCTGTTGTAACTCATTCTCATTTATATCACTTAGTTTGTTTACCTCAAGCTCCCCCTGCTGGACATTCTCTGCATTAACCCCAGATTCAGTTATGGATACACTTTGGATGCTCGATGAAGGTTCGGTTTCTGTGAGATTACTTTTTGACGATCTTTTGGAATACGTCAGGTTTGGTGGTTCATCGCAACGACTGTCCCGTCTCACCCACTGCTCTCTGGTGCTCGGGAAGTCCAAAGGTTTACAGTCTATATTTAGCTCTTCACTGTTTTCTGATAGGAACACGATTGAGTCGGAGTCACCATGTGACTCAAGCTCATGTCCCTCTTCTTCTTTGGTCACCTTTGGCATTTGTGGTGAGTCAGTGCTTTTGTCTGCCTGTGTCATGCTAACAGGTTCTTCACCCTCAGTGTCTTGCACAGATGTCTGAACATCTTCACTGGTTTCAGGGTTTTCCTTCACTTCATCCTGAATCTCTGTGGCTTGACACTCATTTCTCTCTGGTTGGATATCTTCTTCCAGTCCTGGCACTGGTGGACACTGGTCATCATCAGAGTCATTTTCAACTGTACTGCACAAGTCTTCCCTTGTTGGCTCAATGGCTCCATCAGCTGGTGAGGAGGTGGGATGATCGAGAGGTTGAGGCTGGAAACTGCTGTCAGGTGTTTCTGTTCTTTCTAACTCACTTATAGCTTCTGCGTCCTTGTTCATCTCTTGCAGGTCTGTGGCTGTGTCTTTCTTTTTCGTCGTATGATCTTCTGTTATTGCTGTTTCCGTGTCTTGAGTTAAGTGGGCCGTTTCTGCTGTTTCTGCTATTTCTGCTATCTCTGCTATTTCTATTTCTTCACTACTGCATTCATCCAGGGATTCAGATTTCTGAGTGCAAGTCACAGAGTCTGTTTCCATTTTGCTCTAGATCTGTATGAAATAAATGGCAAAATGTGTTTATTCAATCACAGAATGACAAGCCAGAGACGGGGTTCCTTAATTTGATTGTGTTGGTAATCAACAAAGTTTGTCTCTTTCTTCCCAGGCTTCCCTTACTGCTTTTCTCACCTTGTTTTTTATTGCATAAAGGTGAGACCCCTGAAGTCCTTTCCTTTATACGGGTAACACTTTTTTGTTGCTGATTTAGGAAACAATAATCAGCTTATGTTTCAATCCCAGTAACTCAGGTGAGCTCATAATAAATAGAGTTATAGTGCGACTGCATTACCTTTTTCACTTGCTTTTGTGTTCTTGCTTCACAAATCTTTGACCTCTGTCAGTCTTAAATAAAATTCATTAGGTCATTTATTCTTTAACGGCCATGCCTCAGAGTCAGATTAGTGTCCTTCCCTATTAAGTTCACCTTGATATAGGTAATCTGAAAAAATTACTTGCAATATTTATTTTAAGTTTTCAAGGTTTTTTTGGGGGGGGGGGGGGGGGGGGGGGGGGGGGGGTTGTACTAGTCTGTACACTAAGCATTTATTTTTGTAACCATTGTCTTATTTTGCTATAGTGTTATTGTCCTGCATATTGATCCATACAGATATTTCCATATTAGCACATGCGATTGAAAATGATTAACAAAATTATTCAAATTGGAAGAACATTAAACAGCGTGCAAGGTCGAGGGTGGACATTTTCCACCTTCACAGTCAATGAAATTTCTCTCTATTCTTTAGAAAGTCAAAATTTAACCAGGTCTTCTGAGAATCATATTTACTTAAATGCAAAATCCGATCTCCATGCAAGTCAGGTAATCATTTTTTGTTGACAACAAGTGATTCATTCACAATATAATATTTGGACTCTGTATTGCATTGTCTCCTGGAAACAAACACAAGGATTTAAAGGTGTGTCATAGCATAATGCTAATTACATAAGGAGCAGATTAATACCATTTAATCAGATTATACTGTGGACACGAGTAACAAAACAACATGGAAATTCTGATTCAGGAATAATACAATAATGGTGAGGTGTTCTTAGTGTCCTTATGAATTAAAACACACATAATACTTAATAAAGGTCATGATTGAATTTCAATCTAGCGAAAATATAAATATTATATATATATATAAACAAAACCTGGTAGCACACATCTATTTTTAGCTATACTGAAAACTACTGTTAACATCCACAAATCTCAAGAAACTATAGTATGAATCGCTGTCATTAAACGTGGATAAGTCTGCTTCAGTAATTCTAGGTAAAACAAGTGATGTGGATATTAAATTAATTAATCCCAAATTGAAATTCCTGACATTGTCATGCAACACACATAAAGTATCCAAATCAGTTAAAGGGCTATTTGGATTACACAACCCATTCTTACACATAAAAACATAAGATGAAAAAGGAAAACAGGCCTACCAGCTGATGAGATGAAATAAAAGATGAAAGAAGACAAAGGTCAGCTGAAAGACAAAAAACTGAAGTGAGCTTTGTGAAATCTGCCCCTCTCACCTTCTTACTTCTTCCCTGGTTTCCTTCTCTCTTTTACTCTCTCTCTCTCTCTCTCTCTCTCTACCTCCACCCCCTGCTTAGTAATCAAGGTTAAAATCTGTGCAGTTCTTTTCTCTCCTACTTCCACAGTACACTAAAGCTGCTGAGTAAACCGCAGGCCTTGCATCACTAATCCAAACAGCTCTCAAAGCTCTCACGAGTTTGAACAGTGAAAGCATGGGATCTCTTTCTATTCTCTTTCTAACTTTTAGGTTCACCCACAATACTGCAAGATCTAAATGTAGCTGTAATATTTTACAATAAGGTTCAATTTGTTAGCATTAGGTATCATGAAGTAACAATTATAACAATAATTTATTAATAATTTTTTTTACATATACAAATACATTTTTAATACATTTTAATTTGCATAAATTAACATTAGTTAATGTATTATGCAAGGACATTGATTAAAAATGAACGATAGAATATTAAAGCATAAATTACCTTTTAATTAAACATTTTAAATGCTTGTTCATTGTTAGTTTATGATACTGAACGCGTTAACTCATGTTGATGAATTGAAAACTTACTGTAAAGTGTAGCAATGTAAGTTAAAAAGTTCAATATAAATATGAAAAAGGTTCAAGCTATTGAATATTTAAAGACTGTGACAGAATACACTATTCTTTTTCATGTTTAATGATGAAAGGATTATTGCCATTGTTTTTTAAAGGCATTACTATTTGATTCTCTTTTATACATAACTTACAAAATAATACTGTTTTATATTTACATTGACAGTAGCTACATTATATGCCTCCTCAACTATTAAGAAAAAACAGCCTTAGATTAAATTTCATCATTTTATTTATTCTTCCAATGTAAACTTTCTATACAAAATCCTCACCGCTTCTTATTCAGCTCTTTGTATATACTATACATACAGGCACTCAGTTAAGGCACTGAGAATTTGCATCAGACTTTCCATGCTGAAATAATGTTCCTGAATCCAACTGAAAGCTTTGAATAATATTGATTAACAATTTAAACAACCGTTAAAAAAAAAAGACAACAGAAATGTCAGTTCACCTTAAACAGATTGCTAAAGCGATTTATGCCATATACTATACACTGTTCAGAAATAGTACTGTTCACAGGGTCACATTAAAGAGATAGTTCACTCAACAACAAAAAAAAAAAAGTAAATTCTGTCATCATTTATTCACCCTCATGTTGTTTTAAACCTGTATGCATTTCTTCTGCAAGACAAAAATATCGTCTTTTTTTTTTGTAATAGAAAGTTGTTTTGGATTCCATTGCCTATCACTGTACAGACAAAACAGTTGAAACGCACTTCAAAATATCTTTTGTCTTGCAAAAGAAAAACTCAAGCAGTTTTGGAACAACATAAAATGATTTTCAGCGCAGGATAAACTATCTGTTTAATGTCTAAAAACACTTCTGTCAGCCAGTTGAAGACAACGTAACAATAAAAGCAGAAACTCCATTCACGTCAGCAATAAAAATGTTACAGCATGTATAAAATCACAGGTAACCATTCTGTCTCTTTGTTTTGATTCATAATCAAGGCACACAAATTGTTTATAATAGATTATGCAACAACTATTGAAAGTAGAGAAGTGTTAATTACCGCTGTGGGTTGATTCCCACGGCACTGATAAAAACAAAATATTTTTATGTGGTAGTGTTAAAACCGTCAAGGCCTCTGTGGGTCGGCAGCCAACGCTCTAGAGTCGCCAGACATAAAAACAGGATCATAATCGCTAATCAGACACCAGAGGCTGGGAATGCAACCAATAGTGACGCATTAACAACAACAACATGCACACTGAAGCCTATTCCAGTCCTTTCCTGCAAGCCAATGCACTTTACAAAGCTTCTTTTTACACTGATAGGAATTACGGGCATCCAATATGGAAAGGGCAATGCCAGTCTTTACGTTTTACGGCTCCGTTTTGAATATATTCTTCAGTATATAATAAACACTTTGTGCTTTGATGCCACAAGTGAACAGCTGAAGATCAAAATATGAACGTCTTGAAATACAACCTGTATATTCAGAGTAACAGTCAAGATGGAAAAGAAAGAAAAAAGAAAAAGTCACAGTCAAACGTCAACAGACCGTTCACATGACTGAACAACACTGGCAGTTTTTCCGCTTTGGTGCTCCTGCGTCCTCTGCTGGATTGGTGGCGCTGGTATCCAGCTGGGCCGCTGCTTTGGAGATCAGCAGAGGTTCTTGTTCGGCACGCTGCTTCTCTGTGTTGGACTCGTCCAGCGGAACCTCCTGAAATTGGCTGAGCGAGATGCGCGGGGCGGGCACGGACTCCTCGTCTTTTGGGGTTTGTGATTCTGTTGCGTTTGTTTCGACTTTGGGTTTGATTGTTGGAGAAGGTTCTGTTGTGGAATACATTGGAATGAGGGAAGCCTCTATAGGGCTATCTACTGTCACATTCTGGGGTTGCGTTTCAGTGGAGTCTGGGAGATGTTGCTCTATTTGCCCTTCGTCTACCACTACCACATCCACATCCATTTCCTCAGCAGGAGTATCTTCAGTCACTTCGACCTGCTTCAGATCAACAGACGCTTCCGGATCATACTCTGTCTCTTCTTCAGCACACGTTGCTTCTGTGCTCCCAGATGAGTCTTCATTTTTAGCATCCGTAGTAGGTTCTTGAGCCATGCTGTCATCTTCCTCTGGGATTTCCTCTCCTTCGTCTGTAATGATGACTCGTTCTGCTCGGATAATTGCCCCACCATCATCGTCCTCATCAACTCCTTGTCCGGGCTCCGCCTCCTTGAAGCCAAGGAAGGTCATGGTTATTCCTCCAGCACCTGTTCCTTCAGCAGGGTGGCTGGCGAAGCCGTTAGCAGAAGCGGGTTCGTCTTGTCCTGGATTATTGTGTGATGTTTCTCCTTCCACATTTCCGTTTATAATAGCTGAAGTTGTTATGGTGTCAGTTTCTGTCTTTGCATCAGTGAGCGGTTCTGCTTCCTCCACGTCGTGGTTCTCAGCATGCACGGAATTATCTGCAACAAAAACCAACAGTATGAATATAAAATAATAGGTTTTGACATTTATACATGTTAACAATAGTGAAATTGTCAATGGCAATGCTTTGATTCTATAATTGATAGCATATTAAAGGCTTTTTCATAAATTTGAAACTAAAGAGAGACAGGAGGCTCGTTTTGGTTGATCGGATCACAAGTGGACGACGCTAAATACAGGTGTAAACGGGGCCTAAAACCTTTTGAGCTTGTCCACTTTCGACCACTTCCAGAGGTAGTTGAAAACGCATTAGACCGGATTGCTTTCGTAGTGTAAACGCTCATGTGGACGAATGAGTTCGAACAGCCACAAAAGACCGGCTACTCTCCGCCTACAGACCTCATGCATAAACATTATAGGAATTGCAGTTCCTATAACGTACCAAGTACAATGTTCTCTCACCATTCCTTTATTTATTTATTTTTTTTTTTGGAATATGCAAGGTGTACATAAATTGGGATCACAAACAGGGAAAACAAATAAACAAACAAACAAACAAGCAAAACAAAACCAATACAGTCAGGAACTGACAAATGCGTGCGTTTGTGTGTGTGCGTGCATGTAAAGGTAATGCGGTGGACGTGTCACAGTACATACTTTGAAAAACAAGAGATAGAGAGAAAGAGAAAAAAAAAAAAAAAAAAAAGGAAGATATATATATACAAATAAACATACATACATAAACATGTATAAGTCAGTATATGAAAACAAATAACAGATATAAATAAAACAAATATAAAGAAATCAATCAGTGGTAAGGAGTGATTACTAAAAATACTATAACTTCTACTACTACAACTACAACAACAACCACAACTACTACTACAGTCTCTACTTCTACAATAACTGCTACAACTACAACCACAACTACTACTTCAATCTCTACTACTACATTAACTGCTACTACTATTTCAACAACCACAACTACTACTAGTCTCTACTTCTACAGTAACTGCTACAACTACAACCACAATTATTACTACAATCTCTACTACTACTACTTCAATAACCACAACTACTACTAGTCTCTACTTCTACAATAACTGCTACAACTACAACCACAATTATTACTACAATCTCTACTACTACATTAACTGCTACTACTACTACATCAGCAACTTGAATAATGACAATGGTATAAATACTTGATAGTAATGATAATAAGATAACAGAAGGACAAATCAGAACAGTAATAATAGTAATGAAAACAAAAGTATAAGTAATATTGATGATAATAATGATATTAATGATAGTAATGGAGAGGTGAGGTGAGGTTAGGAAGTCAGGGAGAGAACTAATAATAATAATAATAATAGTAATAGTAATAATAATAATAATAATAATAACAATAGGAAAAGGAAAGAGCAAAAAATAAATAAATAAATATATATATATATATATACACATACACATACACACACATATACACATATATATATACATATATATACACACATACATATACACATACGTACATATATATACATATACATACACACATACACATACACATGCATATACATATATATACACATACATATACATACATATATATATATATATATATATATATATATATATATATATATATATATATATATATATATATATATATATATATATATACACATATATACACATACATACATACACACACACACACACACACATACATACATTTACATACATACACACATATTACAATAATAATAATAATAATAATAGTAGTAGTAATAATAAGATTGAAAGAGGAAAATAGTAATAATTATAATATACTCATATTGATAATAATAATAAAATAACAACATTAATAATTATATGAGGAGGTGGAAGTTATATGATCAGCCTTGAAGTGCATAGTGTGTGTCAGTTGCTTTGTGATGCATTAAAAAAAGGTGTGACGTTCAGCATGGATCAGTCCAGTGCAATGCCCAGCTTGCCATGCCCCCGTCACCCTTACCCTCTGGATGAAGCTTTTTTTTTTTTTTTTTTTTTTCTCACCATTCCTGATTTCTAACACACTCTCAGCGTTTGGTTGGTCTTGCGGCTATCGGAGCAGAAATGAAAGCTAATGTTCTCCGTATGTTTTACTGTCGTCTCCGGGCACGTTCATTTGTAAATTACTCAAGCTTATTTTGTCCATTAGATCGAAATATCTGAAGAAGTCCATACATTTAGTGGGGCGGCAGTGGCTCAGTTGTTCATGTAGGTTGTTTACAAACCGTAAGGTTGGTGGTTCCATCCCCGGTTCCACCTGACCAAGTGTCGAGGTGTCCATGAGCAAGACACCTAACCCCAGCTGCTCCCGACGAGCTGGATGGCGCCTTACATGGCTGACACCGCCGTCAGTGAATGAATGTGTGAATGTGAGGCAATATGTAAAGCGCATTGGTGGCCATGGCTCTGTTGAAAGCGCTATATAAATGCAGTCCATTTACCATTTTACCTGCCTATAGACCCTCTCCTCGCAGAAATCAGAACAGAAGTGGTTGAAAGTGGACAAAAGAGACGGATTAAAACACCAGGGGCTCTATCTTGCACCCAGCGCAATTGACTTTGTACACCGACGCATGTATCATTCCTATTCTGCACCCGCGCACAGCGGACTTTTCCCTCCACAGACGCACGTCGGTAAACTAGGAAATACACTTGCGCTCCCCGGGGCGGTTCAGCGCAAAGAGGAGGCGTGTTTCGGCACAAATGTTCCCTGATTCTATTTTGCAGGTTTAGAAAACAATTCCGTTGCCCATGTTATTCATATGCTATTTTAAGGGCGCATGCTTGGCCATCATCAATGTAGCGTGTGCACAACGCGCATACACTTTGATTCTCTCATCTACACAGAAGCAGCAGTTTTCATTTTTGCAAATCATACATTATTACATTAGATAGATAGATAGATAGATAGTTTATTATAAAAGCATAAATCTAGCTTACACATTTACCAAAATTATCATACGCCTGTTTAACCTAAGCTAATTTGGGTGTGTTTCTCCATCCCCAATGTCACTTCTCTGTGTTTTACAGCCCTGACGAGAACGTCGGTCTCCTCGGCTGTGAACCGCTGCTGGCACGCGCCTGGCAAATCCGCCGTTATAATAGGAATCCGCTTTAGAACAAGCGTGCCTGCTCTTAAAGGGAAGGTGAGATGTCGCTCTGATTGGTTTATTTCTCGTTACGCCCAAACCACACCTGTGAATAATGAAACTACTTCAGACCAACCCATTTTAGATTTGCGTCGGGCGCAAGAGTAATTTATCCTGCCGGTATAATAGCAACAGCGCCCAAGACCCGCCCACAAAGTTACTTGCGTTTCGCGCTTGATACTTGCGTTTCAGATCGTTAAAATAGGGCCCCAGGTGTAAAAGGGAATGTGTCTCCCTCGTCTACTTGTGATCCGATTGACCAAAACACATCTTAATACCAGGTGTAAACAGTCTTTAGGGCATTGCTAGGGTGTTTTACTGGTCTTGCCATATTAGGTCTCTCCCTCAATGTAAGTCTAAGGATTTTTTTCACCTATTTTATCATCTGCCAGAAAAAAAAAAAGGTAAGTTTTATCGCTAAGAAAAATAAGTATTCAACCCTCCTCTACAAACCACATGATCTCCTCAGCACATATGACTGGAAAGTTACCCAAGTCTTTACCAGGTGACTAAGACAGAATAGTATATAATATATGAGAAGTACTGATATTGTATACCTCTCTTTTCCTCTTTTCCGTTCTCCACGATAGGTCCATTAGGGGCCGTCTCAGCAACTGCTGTTTGATTAGAAACATTTATAATTGATATTTGTTCAATATCATGCTTTGCAACTTAAGATGAGTTCTTTTGTTCATTTTTTAACAGGGTTTTCATTACAAAATCTTATTTTAAATCTAAATGGTTTGATGCACAAAAAAAAAAAAGATTGGTAACACTTTACAATAAGGTTCAATTCCATAACATAAATATAAATATTTGTATAAATATACACTACTGTTCAAAAGTTTGGGGTCTGCAAGATTTTTTTTTATGTATTTGAAAGAAGTGTTCACCAAGGCTGCATTTATTTGATCAAAAATACAGTAAAAAAAAGAAATATTGTTAAATATTATTACAATTTAAAATAACTCAACTTTAATATACATTTTATTCCTAATGCAAAGCTGAATTTTCAGCATCCTTACTCCAGTCTTCAGTGTCACGTTATCCTTCAGAAATCATTCTAATATGCCATAAAATTGTTTATTTCACAAATAAATGTAAAAGTGCATACTGTCACTTTTGATCAATTTAAAAAAAAAAATCTTACTAACCCAAAATCTTTAAACTCTAGTAGGCATAACATTGTATTTAATTATAATAATAAAAATATATATTATAAATTGTTCATTGTTAAAGTCATGGTTCCTCTACCAATGTTAACTTATAACTTTATAATGTTCAAATGTTTTATAAATGCTGTGAAAGTGTTATTCATCATTAGCTGATGATCCCTAAAGCATTGGCTAATGCTATCAAATTGATCATTCATTTAATTAACTAGGTCTAGGAATTCATTTACCATAAAAGCACCACTGCTGTTTTGTCAAGGATTGTACTCTTTTGTGTTATCAATAATCAGGTCTGGAAAGTAGACCTGTTAGTTAGATGCTCTGCAACTGCAACAGATACACAGATGGTCAGCAGCGCAGAGAGTGGACAGATGGCACACACTCACCTGTTCCCACTGGCTCCACCATAGTCTCGTCCTATTGGATAAACGAGAGAGAAAAGGTCAGCAGCCATCCTTAGAGAGGACACATCACACTCTTTAACCGTTTAAACCATCTCATTCTGCTGGTTAATATTTTATTCAAGGCCATGGAACATTTATGGGAGGAACAGCTCGAGACTGGAGAAGTTTCCTATCGAAGTTCATTAACATGCACACCGATAACCCAACCTTCTCCCAAATACTGCAGCACTCTGGTTACAATGTGATTTGTAGAAACACCATAAACCACTTATTAAAGGTACACTCAGTATTTGTCCTCATTAAAAAGTTTTACACACAAAGAAATTAAGTTTTTAAAGAAATGCTTATAAAAGCAATTTTATAATACGTGCCCTTTCATGTTCAAATCACATGACCAGATAAACACAACTCACTTTATCTCGGTAACCCCCTTGTTATAGGACACTTTTGCCTATGGAATAAATTAATCATGACTGAAGGCAAATAACTAGAAGCTGACATGTTTTTAATTAATTAATTAAATTTAATTAATTTGAGTAATTTTAATACCATTTTCAGAACATTCAAAACATTAATCAACTGTAATATGAAATATGAGAAGAACTTAAAATCACCCGAGACTAGTAACCCAGTTTCAGGTTTGTGTCAGATTTGTGTGCTTATATTGTATTATAACTCACCCTTCCTCTATTATTGTAAATATCAGCAGTCATCTAATTCATGTGCAGCTTTCCCCATTCACTGTCTCATAACCGCTAATTACTTTCTTTCACTCGCTCTGATTAGATAATTAGGGGAGATCTTTCATCAAGATTAGAAAAAATATGGTTGTGTTGCCGGCTTCATTTATTAACAGACGGACACATCAGCTTCAGTTGCCACAAGGTGGAGTCACGCCAACACTATATTTTTCATATTCAGTTTTCAATGCAGGCAGTATTTGCAGCAATCAATGCAAAATTGTAATCTAAAAAACAAAAAACAAACGACAACATTTGATACGGCATGACTTTTCTTTCTTTTTCTCATTATTATAAGCAGTATTCCAACTTTAATTCTTATTTGGAGTCTCTGAGATTTACAACTTAATTATTGTACACACTGTAGCAGTTCATGTTTACACTTTATTTTGATGGTCCACTTTAGACATTCTATTAACTATCTATTAAATATATCTAAGCAACTTTGCAACTACATGTCAACTAACTCTCATTAGAGCTGACATTAGGTTCAGGTTAGTAGAATAAGTTGGCATGTACTTGCAAAGTTACTTATAGTCAGTGGAATGTGTGTTAGAGGAGTATCAAAATAAAATGTTAGCAGATATTGAGCAGACAGTGTACTAATACTCTAATGACTGCTAGCTGACATATAGTTGCAAAGATACTTATAGTTGGTAGAATGTCGAAATAAAGTGTTACCCGGTTCACTCCTGCAAAATGTAAAATAACCCAAAACAGAAACAATATAAAGGATTAGTATTTTGAGAAGGTCAGAGGAACATACTAAAATAAGGGAAAATAGGAGTTTAATTTTGAAATGTACTGTTGTTATTTCTACACTTAAGTGACTGGTAAAGTCAATCTCATCAGAACATGAACACCTCAGTTCCTGTGCGCTTATGGTGACACTTTGACTTCATTGCCTTTGAAATGAATTCGTCTTGAGGAAACAGTACTGTAAGACCAAGGCTCAGCTTAATTCTAATTCAGTTCTATGATAAAAGCTGTAATCTTACAGCAGTCCATCAGAGCAACATATTCAACAGCCTTGCAGTGTGTTTTCAAAGTCAAAATAATGTGTTTACTTACGGTTCAGCTGACCTCCGTAACAAGGCTGTTTGTTGTGATGGTAACAAGTGTAAAATAAAAAAACAGCAATGACTTGCTGCTACTTATATACCAGCATGATTTCAGAGAGCTGTGTATCATACAGTAAACTGTGAACATGAAGCGTATTGACTTAAATGTTTAAGCACTAAGGATTTAAAGAACCCTATTTTATAATAATTTATTTGATCATGTTGTTAACTTGCAAATCTTCTTATCTTACACCACCATTCAAAAGTCTGAGGCCAGTAAGATTTCTTTTTAAAAATGTTTGAAAGAAGTCTCTTATGCTCACCAAGGCTGTATTTAATTGATTAAAAGAATATAGTAAAAAACAGTAATACGGAAATATTATTATTACAATATAAAATCATTCTCAAAATTTATATCTGAATATATTTTAAAATGTAATTTATTCCTGTGATGCAAAGCTGAATTTTCAGCCGTCTTCAGTGTCACATGATCCTTCAGAAATCATTCTAATATGCTGATTTGCTGCTCAAGAAACATTTCTAATCATTATTAATGTTGAACACAAAACATTGTTCTGCCTAATATTTTAGTGGAAACTTTTATGATCCTTTGATGAATAGTTCAACATAGTTCACAAGTTCAGAAGAACAGCATTTATTTAAAATCTTTCAAAAAAGAAATCTTTCTGACCCCAAACATTTGAACAGTGTAGTGTAAATAGTACAAAAATGATAAAGGAGGTGAAAGAGCAAACATGTGACCGCAGCGTGATCATTCAGTCAGACGTGGTGTCTCACCTTATGGTGTGTCGGAGCATCTGTGCCAGTTTGAGTGGAGCCGTCCTCTATGAGTTTCTTCAGTTTAATTTCTTCCTCTGCCAACCGCTCAGACGTCTCCTGTAATCTAATGCACATACACACGTCATGTTTTATATGGTGGGAACCTACTTTTTGGCTTCTGCAAGGTAATTGGAGAGGTAATGTTGGAGAATAGCTTTTAGTGTAGCTAAGAACTTTTCCTAAAGTGTAGCTTGACAGTAGTCGTGATTGGCTACAATTTCACTGAAGAACCTACAATTTCTTCCCCAACAGGTTCCCAAAATATACTGTGGGTTTTCCAGGATTTACTATCAGACTAAACAAAATGCGCAAGTGAACCTGCACTCACGTGGACTCGTTTACTCACTCGCAGTTCTCTCTGGAAATCACAGCACGCTTTATAGCTATATAAATCTGCATTGTAACAAATACACGCATTAAACGAATCACTCCTCATAGGACGAGACTCTGGCCTCAGACGGCTGTTTACACACCACGAAAGCGCGTTCCCTATAGACCTGTGAGCAGCTTATTACTGCCAAACTTTGCTCTGACTAATTAAAGCCCTGCTTCTTCAACACAGAAGAACATCTCAGCGGCCAGCTTATTACAGTAATCACCATCTCCTTCAGTCAAGCAAATAAATGCTGATGTGCAAAGGAGGAACATCAAACACTCCTTCTCACACACACACAGGCATAAATAGAAAGATATTTTGGGGGATAAAAACCCATCACCTGCTTGGTGCTCCAGTACTTTGGCAGAAATAATTAGTGGTGTTTGCAAAGGGAAGCATTCTTACCACTGTACGTGTGATAAGAGATTTCAACAAACCCCGTAGTATTAAAGTATTGAATTTCATTGTGTAACTCATCTCATACATTATTCATGAGAGTTTCTATGACAGTTTCCAAATTTACAAATAAATAAATAGGATTGTTTGAATAAAACAATCAAAATATGAGGAAAATATCATCAGTATATAATCAATATTTCGTTGGTTCATAATTTCTTTGTATGACAGCCTGGCCAAAAATGATGTCCACACAATTTGGCAAGTTTCACTGCGTTATCACAAATAAAACAATTGACTCCAAGCACGACTGCACAACATTCTTATAAAATCTAGTTTTTAATAATATTTGAATAACATTTTCCTAGGCTGGACATCACTTTTGGCCACTACTGTATATATTATATTATATTATATTATATTATATTATATTATATTATATTATACACTGTATATATATTTTTTTTCCCATTCTAAATGCATTTATATATTGATATAGTGATTTCATGTAATATTCAAATTTTTTGAAATCCTGTTTTCGTGGGTTTTATGAGCTGGAAGCCCAAATTATGTACAAATAAACAACTAAATACTTGAAATCGTTTAAGTTGTGGGCCCTGAATTTATAATCTATGGAAGTTTAACGTTTTTAATGGAATTATGGAAATAAATAAACTTTTCCATGATATTCAAATTTTTTGGAAAGGGTCTGTACCTATTTCAGCAAATAAAGGTTTCAATTAAATATATTTTGAAAACCGATATAAATCTAACAATAAAATAATCGTACTTGTTAATGTGCGTCTCAATCTCCTGAGCCTTGTGGCCCCAGAGGGGTGATCGTGGTCCTGTACTGTCAGGAGATGTGGGAGGTCCTTCCATCAGCCATTGGTCTCTGAGGGACTTCCTCTGTGAGAGAAACAGGGAAAAGGAGGTAGAAGGAGAGGTAATTAATTAATGCAGCATTTACATTATTTAAATTGATTTCTTATCAGCAGTTCACTGTTTTCACAAAAATGGATGAATACAATCAAGATGCAAAGGTAAAGGGATAGTTCAGCCAAAAATGAAAATTCTGTCATCATTTACTCACCCTCAAGTTGTTCCTAACATGTATTAATTTCGTTCTTCTGCTGAACACAAAAGAAGATATTTTGAAGAATGCCCTTGACCAAACAGTTGATGGACCCCATTGACTAACATAGTATATTTGTAACCTATGGAAGTCAATAGGGCCCATCAACTGTTTTCATTTTTGGGTGAACTATCCCTTTAAGCATAACCTTTGCATCCTGATCATTTTTATCCATTTTTGTGAATAATTTAGAGACAATAATGTCTCTAATATGCAAGTTACTAAATATTAACTTATTGTTTATTCAGCTGTTCTTGTTATGTTGCTTAATTGTTGCATGGCTTGACTTGTTTCAAGACACTAAAATCTGAATCAAAATTGTGTCTTTCAATTTCATCTATACATGTTAGTGTATTCCTAAATGTTGACAAAATAAACTTTTAGCAGATGTATGCATTACAAATGTACATTCTCTTCAGGGAAATGGTGTCTAATAATAGCTCTAGAATGACAATAGCTATATTTCCATCTAACCATTGTATGTGAATTTTGGGATAATGCATTAAAAATATGCTGGATGGAAATGCCAAGATGTTCTAAAAATGCACATTAAAAAAACCTTTTTATCCGATAAAAAGACACGCTCATAAACTCGTGCATAAAATCCCTCTACGTGCAAAAAAAAAAGAAAGTTATGTGACTTTGCCTCAACAGATCAACTAGCTGATCAATTTCATTGCACTGCATCTCAAATGTTGGTTTGTTGGTTCTGAAATGCCTGAGCCAGACTGTTATCAAAATGTTTGCGTATAATGACCTCCCAGAAATCTCTCACACAACTGCGTTCCCAAACATCATGCATCCAAACACAAGATAACATGACAGCGTTTATTGAGTTTCATCTACACGCTCTGAGGTGCAAGCAAATTATGATGTATGAAAAAAAGAGCAACAGTAGCTTCCCCGATCGCAGTGACTTTCATTTTTATTACCGATATTTTGCACCAAATTCCCAGGAAGCGACGATTTCGTTCTCTTGAACACATGGGGCAGAAACAATGCTTTATTTGCAAATGTTTTAATGCGACATTCCAATTTTGCACAAGTAAAATTGACAACTTAAGATGGAAACATAGCTAATGTCTCTCCTCCTGATTGTACCTGCCAGCTGCCACTGACTAACAATAACAGGAAGCACATCACTGTTTGTTACAGTATGTGTCTTCAATTGCACTAATGCTCATACTCTGGAAGTGTCTTAATTGCTTTTGTCCATGGTACAAACTGTCAAGAGTGAAAAAAAAGACAAGTTTTTGATATGTTCCACCTCAACTTCCTGTTTCAGCAGGAGACAATTTAACAAAGAAAATATAAAGTGTTCATCTAACCATTTCAGTGGGCTTTAAAGCACTAAAAATATGTAGAAAGTTGAAAAGTTGAAGTGCAACTGGAATGAATCATTGTGCAAAAAACCAACCCTTATACAATTTAGAAAATGCCAAAAGGTTAAAGTCTAAAATAATAAGTTTATTCAAATGTGCTGTTAGTATACTTCTTTTAAACTAAAAAAAAAATATGAGAAAGTATACTTTCAGTCAACTTTTTATGTACTTCTCAGAAATATACTTTATCCCAGGAAGTGACAAATTGAACTGCACTTGGAATGATTAATTGTGCTGCAAAACATCCTTTATACAATTTAGAAAATGGCAAAAGGTTAAAAGTCTCAAATGAAATTTCCTGCAGAGCGTAATGTCCTTTCATTTCTCTGCTAATTTCACCTTCAAGAACAGAACCATCAAGACATCTAGAGTTACAGTAATAAAACACATCTCTGTGTCGGCCAACGGGGAATTCCACAACATGCACAGAACAGTGCAGGCACCAGATGCCACACAGGAAGTGATGTGCACCATGGAAACTGATATACTAATATAAACAAACAACACAACAGTGTACGGAAGCACATTTCTGCTTTGGTATAGTAAATCGAAATTATGACATAAAAAGAGAAAAACGCAATTATGGCATAAAAATATTAAATTGACAAAAAGTTGAAATTATGACAACTCAAAATTTAGATAAAAAGTAAATTATGAAAGTCCTAATAACATGTTGAACTTTTATGAAAATTATGTTTGTTTGTTTTTTCATCTCATTTTGACTGACTTTTTATCTCATATCATCAACTTTTTAGCTAATTATGATTTACCCGAGGATGTTTTTTTCCTTATGTAGTGGAAATAGGCTTCATAAGTGTCAGGGAAGGGCGTGAAATAAACTCGAGACGTGAGAAGATAAAGAGAAGTCAAGGTAAATAAAGCTGTCATTTTGTCAAATTATGACAAAATATTATGTATACACACTATGTTGATTAATTTTAATGCAAAAATGCATATATAATTTGAATAATTTGATTTGAGATTATTAATGTGACATCAAACTTCTACTGTGATGCATTATATACACTGTTGAATATTGCTAATGGAAGTGACATAACTAGCAGTGTGTAAAGTTTGCTTTAGGAGACTTTCTTTCTAAAAGGAAATAAGGGCCCGTAGTTGAAGAAACACCCATGAATGTACTCACAGACACACACAATGTAGAAAAAAAATGTCTTGGAACCAACTAATAACACAAAGGAATAGGAAGAGGGAACGCCAATATGGAAATATTATTGAAACAATGGGGGGAGAGAGAGAGAATGTACACACACACCTACACACACACACACACACACACACACACACACACACAAACACACATTCTATTTGTCACCTTCCAGGGTAACATTTAAATTCTCAAGAAGGGTGTGTGTTTGAACACACTGAATGTTGAACCTGTATCTGTATCTTGTGTTGTACATGTGACTCTGGTGACTGTGTGCATTGTTGGTGTTTGTGTATGTGCATTTAGGCCTACGTTTGTGAAATTCCACCCCATGACGCAGCCTGCTTAACACCAACGTGACCTGACGTGTCTAGCTGCAAAACAATGTTACGGTTCATGCAGGCGAGTGTGTGTGTGTGTGTGTGTGTGAGGTCACACCTTTAGCTGCTGAAGTCTCATTCGCTCATCCTCCATCTCTCTCTTGGCTCGCTCCTGTTCTTCCTGTATCCGCCGTTTCTCCTGAAAGCAGAAATTATAACACGATATTATATCGTGGTATTATACCACAATAACAATTATAAAACGGACTTGATGTACGCTTGAAACACCTTTTCAGAATGTTAACACAAGCTAACATGTTCCTTCCTCACTGACATGTACTTTGCTATAATGTGACTTCCCGCTAACTGGATACACTTCAATTTTGGCAGGGGATGTCACATCTACCAACAGTTTTTGAAGAAATCTTGATTTTTTTGGCATGTCATTTTGACTGATAAACAATGGAACGGGTTTGACAAGACATTGGACAGGACATAGACCAGCATTCATACGTTTGGGTATAAGAAAGAATATATATATAAAAATATTTTTTAGTAAAGACACATTAAATTGACCAAAAGTGACACTAAATACATTTCAGTAACACTATACTTAAAGCTTTAATGTATAATGCATTATAACAATATTCATAATGTACGTTATAATACATTATATATTTTCATTAATAATTGTAACCAAAATTAAAATGCATTTTAATATTTGCAGATTACATCTGACTGAAATTGGTTGCTTGTCATGGGTTTTAATGCATTATACTTTCTACAGGTGTAACAATGAATAGTTAAGTATTATAATGTATCATAAATGTGATTATTACAATTATTCATGATGAGACCATGTAATGCATTGTAAGGTGTATTAATTAATGCTTTAAAAATACTTACAATAATGCATTTTATTACACGGCTCTGTGGAATACTTGATTCTGATTGGTCAATCGCACCATCCAGCGGTAAATTATTCCCAGATAACAACCGCTCAAAACAGATAACACAGGCTCATCCGGGTCACTGAAGTCAGCAGTGCTATACGCTCGCTAGGAACCGTTTTTCTTCGTGGAAGTTTTGCGTTTGGTGAGCTAATAAAATATTAAAACTCAGTCGAATCAATATTTTGTGTAGTTATTTAGTTTCTCTCAAAATAAGCCCCTTCAGGCTGTTCAAGATCATCATCCTGTCGGGGGTTATTTTGAGAGAACCACCGGCTGGATATACAAATAAAGGCTATTCTTGATGATAAATCCTGCAGCATTGAAGAATAAAATTTCTGAAGAATGATTTCTGAAGGATCATGTGACACTGAAGACCGGAGTAATGATGCTGAAAATTCAGCTTTGATCACAGGAATAAAATATATTCTATAATATATTAAAATACAAAACAGTTATTTTAAATTGTAGCAGTCCTTCACAATATTACTGTTTGACTGTATTTTTTATCAAATAAATCAAACTTCTTTCAAAACAATTAAAAAATCCATTAAATGGTAATGGATTAACAAGTGAGTGTGTTTGCCCAAGAGTATCATCTCTCCACCTGGATTGCATTTCCAGTCCCACTGTTGTCCTCTGTAATCATAAGCTTTCCATATTGGTGCTTCTTACATATTCAAATGTTAGATTTTAGACATAATCAACCACTGAGCTGGAGTGTCATCATAGCGTGAAATGAATACTAGAACGCATTCAGAGGACATGAATATTTTGTATGTCAGAGAGCAGGTGAAGAGGCTCTTGGGTACGGCGTCATTGCTGTTGTCTGGTGTAGTTTTACCTGGTCTGGACAGACTCCATCACACTTAATAATTCAGGGTCGTGAACACAGCTAACACCAGTTTCCATGCCTGTGTGTGTGTGCATTGTGAGAGACATGCCGTATAACAGTCTATTTGTCATCATGCATGTTTCTATTAAAAGTACAATTCATAGCGGCTACCGCTGAATGTCCACAGGTACTGCAATAGTAAGTGTCGTCAAACAGCACCAGACGCTAATATGATGGATGTGTCTATATGTTTCAGCACGGCACTATTTGCGGGGGTTAAGTGGCGCTGTCATTTAAATGGTCAATTAATCCACTCACGCTGTTAGCAGGTTCTGCTTGTCATATAATGATATATGAAATACAAACATGGCTTCTATGGGACGTACCGCTATAGCCTGCAGTCGCTGCTGGTATTTCTCCGCTTCATGTTCCATCCTGGACCTGGAATATAAGAGACATTGGCTGCATTATTTATTTCCAGTGTTTTTTTTTTTTAAAGTCTATTTTAAAACAGGTTTCATTTTAAATTTAAAATCCAGTTACAATACAGATGATTAAACTTTGCATGGGCTATTTAAAAGTAGCTAAATATTTTAAACATCAATTATGCATTCTTTTAAGTATAATGGGATATAATGGATTTGAGTAATCACTATGAAATGAATATATATCTTTTTTTTTAAGAAATTGGCACTTTTGTTCAATAATGATGCGGTTTTGCTGCCTTTTAGTACAGTAAATAGTGACAGTAAAGATGTTACATAGTTACAAAAACTTTTATTCATCAAAGAATCCTGAAAAAATATTAAGCATTGATAATAAGAAATGTTTCTTGAGCATTAATGAAGAATTTAATATATGACTGCATTAGAATTCTGCATCCAGAATTTGTCCTCTGGATTTAACCCATCCAAGTTAGAGCACGCACATTAGGAGCAGTGAGTAGTGAAGACACACACACACACACACACACACACACACTGCAAACCGTGGACACACACACTCGGAGCAGTGAGTGGGAAGCCAATAAGGAAGCGATTGGTGGTTAGGTGCCTTGCTCCAAGCCACTTCAGTCATGGGTTTGTGGGTGGAAGAGAGCGCTGTTCATTCACTCCCCAACCTACATTTCCCTGCCGGTATTGAGAATCAAACCCCTTCAGGTAATGAGTCTGACTCTCTAATCACTGGGCTCGACTGCCCCTGCTATGACTCATAACTATCAGCTTCACGGTGTCACAGTGTGTGCATTAACCGCAAACAGGGAACGTTCTCAGAACTTTGGCAAACATTCTGACAAAGTTCAAACAAATGTTGTTCCAGTAACATTCATAGAATCTTCATTTGTTATCTTGTCTTTAATGTTCTCAAAACGTTAACATAAAAGAGTTATTTATACATCGTTCAAGGAACTTTTTTTTCGCTCCGTGCACGGCGACCGTTGACGTTCGAACTTGAGTGTGTGGGCCAGTACTTCCGGTGATCTGACAGCGAGAGCGAGAGACAACAGCGATCGAGTTCCATTATCACAGAGATATTTTTTCACAATAAGTGTTTTTAGGATTCAAGAGAGGTGACTTGCCTTTCAGAAGGTGACACCCTCAGCACTTCATCGTTGTGTGCCGTTATGTACATTTCGCAATGTGCATTTCGTCACGTTACAACAGTTAAGTCAGCTTTCATGCATTCCCCGTTGACGCTGCGGTACCGGGCATGAGTGGATACAGGAGATCCGGAGGGATGACTTCAACCCGACCAAATTTTTAAATGCATATAATTTTCAGTGTATTTCACCTGTGCGTTTCTATGCTTTCTATTAGGCCTACTGCATTTATTTTGCGCAAGTGAGATGAGTAAAGATCATAAATCATAATCTGTCTGACTCTGGTGTAAATATACACAAACTTATATTAAATTGTGTGTGGTACCTACAGTTAAAAATGTAAATGTAAAATATTTGATGATAATATTGATCGAGCAATTGATGTAAGTAAGTGAAAATAGATGCGCAGAATTGAGAAAATAGTATTTAGATAAATTGTAGCCTATCACAGGGCAAACATGTTCACGGTGCATTTTATGCAAACAACTCTAATCTTAGTTGTAACTCTATATTTGCAGTAGGCATAATTGTCATTGCGTATGTGTATCCATCATGAGTCAAATACAATCTTCTGTTAGTGAAGTGAACAGTTGTATTTCATTCATTAATCTGACTATGCATCCGTGCATTTAATTGCCATTGGCTCGTGTGATAGTAATAAGGATCTTAGTAGTATTTTAAGTGATAATTGATTCTATAAACAACTATAAAAGATCATTTTCGGCTTTCTCCGGCTCCCTGCACTGGGCGTAATGCGAAACCGTAAGTGTCTACGCGTAGCCTACACTCGCTGATCCGAAATCCAAAATGGCGGCCAAGTGCAACTAGTCCAGATTGTCATCTAACAATTTTTAAACTGGTTTCAGACCATTCAGAGAACATTCAAAAGTATTGTTCCCATAATGTTTGCAAATTGATAAAATGGAATATTCCTGTAACGTTCATATAACCAAGATAAAACGTTTTTAAAACATAAAAAAATGGATGTCTAACATTTTCATAACTTAATAACATTACCAAAAATGTTGTATATATTATATATTGACTGAGCAAAAATGTTTTCAGGAAGACATTTGATCATTCTCAAAGCTGTCATACAGGCCTGAAGCGCTAACAGAGAACAGAGAGCTGAGAACAGAAGCTGTTCCCTTCAGGTCACGTTCAAGTATGAATACATGAACACACACAGATCGAGTCGTTTGATCCTTGTTGATGTTCGTATCTGGAACACCCTGAAGGAGAGAGACTGTTTCATAGGGAGGGAAAAAATATGGGTGTGTAGAATAAATATATGGAAGTGCAAAGGCTAAACAGAATAAACCCACCTTTGTTTGAGTTTGTGCCAATGAATACAACCAGACCAGTAAATACAGGAAGATCAAACAAAACGCTTCTCTCTTTCTGACTAAAGCTTGTTGCGGAGCTTGTTTTTGACACCGAGTTTCTATGGCATAAACTATGTCAAATGAAGCCCTGACTGTGACAAAGAACCTTCCGGTGTCTCTCATGCGCTTTGCGACAGAGGAGTGATATGCTTTTACCAAAAATGAAAGTATTTACTCGTCTTCTTCCCCAAACTTCCAAACGGCCGTGAGGGGAACAGGCTGTCTCATCAGAGTTCTGGAGACAAACTTCGCCAAGAATAGCACTGAGGAATAAACAGATTCACTGAGCCTTTGATGATTCATTCTCTTCAGGTCTCAACAGAAAGTTCGATGCTAATTAAAACGTGGAGCTTTGCGTATCCGTCAGGCACAAATAAAGAGAAGAGAAAAAGAGAATAAAAACCAACAGATAAGGCAGGAGAAACAATGCTCCTCTGCTTTCTCGTTTCGCACACTTTATTATCAGGTGTGTCCACCCAAGCTGTTGCTATGGAAACATGACGACATCTACAAAGGTACAACGACATCAACCCCCGCTTAATTACTATTGTGACCTGGAAACTCATCCGGAGAGCTACATTATATTATGATTACACAATAATATGATCAACATTCATTATCTTATAATGCTGTTGCTCACATACGTGCCTCAGAATCTATTGTCTTGTGCATTTATGTTGCTGTTTTTTCAGATGAATACTAGTCTCGAAATGTCCTTGAATTGAAAGCAAATTTGCTTAACTAGACTTAGATTTAGAAAATGTCTCACCATACTGGCAAACTGATTTATTTTAAGCATAAACCTCACAAAAGTCATGTAAAAAAAATATATATTAAAGCTGTTTCTTAGCAAAAAACACTTGTTCTTTCAAAATGATATGTGCTCATTAATGTGTAATTACTACCAACTAATCAAGTATTCTCGTAAGCGTAGAATCTGCCATTTAAAATACATATGAGCGAGTCGCTCGAATGGCGGCAGCCATGTTGCGCCTCCATCTTGAAAATACATTAGCCAAAGAGGGACATACCTGGAAATTCAAGCTTTGCCTTTCGTGTCTTTACTCTCAGTGGCACCGTGACGAATGCGAGAGGGAGATTACTCGCGACTGCCGGCAGATTTGAAATAATACGGCCACCGTAGGAGTTAAAACGCCCTCGGAATGGGAGGGGCTAGAAAGTAATATTCAGTTGGTAGTCATAAACAACTTCACTGCTAGATGGGAGGAAATCCTACACAGTGTAGCTTTAACTAAGATATTTTCTATGAAAATTATGTCTTAAAGGGATAGTTCACTTTGAAATTAAATTTTGGTATGTTTTAGCTTACCTCAAGGGCATCCAAGATGTAGGTGTCTTTTTTTCCGCAGTAGTTTCAATTTTGATATTTTTAGGTCAAACCGTTCTTGTCTGACAGTCATATCATGCAGGTCTATGGTCACCACCTCAAAAATATCAAAATTGAAACTACTGCGGAAAAAAATACACCTACATCTTGGATGCCCTTGAGGTATCCCTTTAATATCTTTTAAAAAATCTAAGCATATTTTTGTAGTTTTCTAGTGAGGAAATAAATATTGTTTTAAGGATGCTTGGATGTTTATTGAAAAACAAGGGGAAAAAAGTGACTAAGAAAATAACTGTTTGCACTGTGAAAGCTGGAACATTTTTTCCTGCATGTTTATAACAATTTAATAATTTTGTAATTTCAAATGTAAATTTGTATTTAACAGAATGGCTGGGAGCATCAGACCAACTGCAACAATGAGCATTTAAAGACGTGATTTTTGGCGAAATCACTAGTAATATGATTTATCACTTTTGACCAATAAATAGGTGGCGCTGTCATGAGATTGATGTGGTGCGGTCACAGTACGGTAGCAATGACACATACAAAGTTTGGTGTCCATATGCCAAAGCATTAGAGATACAGTCTCAGGGTACGTTTACACGACAACGATGTGCTAAAAATGGAAACGTTTTTTCTTTGTACAGATGACAATGTTCATACGGACCCGCGAAAACAACTAATAATGCTGTATTATACATGCCAGACAAGTAGCTGGTGATGTCACTTTGTAAAGAAAGACTACACACCTGCACACATTCACATTCTTTTACTACAGATCACTCGAGCCGAACAAACATGGCTTGTAAACACCAATTACATAATCTAGCCTATCATTTTTTTGATCCGATTTTCATTCTAAGGATGTTAATCTTGATAACATTGCATTGTTACTCCTGCAACTGATGCAACCTCAAATTCCAAATAACAAAAACACAAGGTGCACAAACCCGGGAATACGCAAAAAGACTGGTATTCAGAGAATGCGTTTTTTGCCTTTCTTTGGTAAATTTCTTCACTTTGTAAACCAGTTAAAACTTGTGAAAAAATTGCCAGTTAAGTAAAAGAAAACTTACATTCAATATACAGTCTATGGAAACAATTCTTAACATCTTATGGAGTGTTGCTTCTCAAGAAAATATCTTGTTTAAAAGATTTTTTAGATTTTAAGTAAAAAAAAAAAAAACGTTTGTGCAAAAACTAGCAAGTGCTGACTTCAGTCTTTAAATTGAGACATGCTCCAGTGCACTTGTTAATACAGCAATGAGCAGAGATGACGTGGTTTTAGGTCAAATATGTGTGGTGGGACGGTCGGACAGAGTGTATATTTACCCTGCTGGAGACCAGGCCTGACTGACATATACCCTACTGGAAACCGTGAAAGATGAATAGAGCCTCAGGGGGAAGGGGATCATGGGAACTGAGATGAAACACTCTCTCACCTTCAGATGCACACACACACATATACCGACACGCCCCCTGCCACTAATATTCACAACCGTTTACATCAAGGAAGGCTTCAAATGTAGCAGAAAATGTAATAATGGCTCTTTCATCATATATCTTTACTGTTGTAATCTACACTACCCATCTTCTGAATTATGCACATTCTTTCATGAGAAACCGCAGTAAACCCTGAGGAAACAAAGCAAGTCAGCACCGTCTTTGTGTATTTGCTTGAAAAATTATTTCATTCTCTATGTCAGCTGCACATTTTAGAAAAAGGAAAATGAGAAATAAACAAAAGTTGTATATACTGCCTCGCCACCACAATCACTCACATTCTAGATGTTTGCCAGGGCAGTGCTATACAGCTGCTAAGATTTCGAGAGTGTCACACAGGTTACTTGCTAGTCAAAACCCACCCACAAGTCTCTCTGATATTCTGGCCTCTATATGGCTCAGGTCTCTCCTCAATGTAAGTCTATGGATTTATTTATTTTTTTGCCTTAAAATCTTTCATAAATATAGGTATAAGTAAACTCAAATCAATGGTATTTGTGACAATGTTGATCACTACAAAAAATTTATTTAATAATTAATTTAAATACTCCTACCTCCTTTTTTGAAAAAAAAGCAAAAATCTGTGATAAACATACAGTTGAGGTTAATGGGGCCAGTCCGTAAACATTAAAATCCTAACTGTATCAAAAGGATAAAGATATAGACAATATGTGTGTTAACATGATTTTAATGTAAAGATATATCCAATTTTACAACTTAGCTACCATAACAACAACTTAAAATTGATTTAAACAGCTTTAAAGCTCAAACAATACAGACATTTTTCAAAGAATAGTTGTAATAAAATGTTTCTGCTTTTTAAACTGAGGGTCATTTGTTTATTTTCTGCCTGGTCAAATTCTTTATTCATGATGCAGTACAGAAATCATTATCAAAATAATAACTCGCCATCAACGTGCAGCAAATGACATAAGTGTGACAATCCAAACATTGAGTAGAAAGCAGCCACACATGGAAGCCACCGCTGCTAAGCCCCGGTACAGTGTGAACCACTTCTTCCCCACCGACTTGCATGCTTTCTGCTTTCATACTCTCCATTTAACCAATATTTTCATGCCCCATATTACTGAGCTGACGTTCTCCACAGCTGTGCTGCAGTCCTGTGCTTGGTTGTCAGTCATTACTGTGCACTCTGTGGCAATGAATGGTGATGCTTTATGAATGCTTATCGATAATGCTGGGAATGATTTCATAACGGCAACAGCGGAGTGTGAACATATAATTGTTTTCTGCTGAGCTGCACTTCAAGACGTTGACCAAAGTATTTCAGTATTACAGGAGAAATCTCCTTTCCCAAAATAGGCTCATTGGAAAAACCTGCCTCTACCTTCATTACTGCTAAACTTCAATGTACCTATACATACAGTACAATTCATCATTGCAGTTTTAAGCTGAAATAAACAGAGGCAGTAAAACCCCAACAACTTTTATTCATTTTCACACAAATACTCAATGGACATTTCACTTTGATAAAATGTTGCATACTGCAGAAATCTCGCCACATCTTTTCCACTTTTTATCACCTACCAATTCATTGGAAGCAGCTATCACAGTGCTAGTGCCAACTAGCATGCTGAAAAGATGCCTAGCAGGAATTCTGACAGCTGTACTAAAGCTCACAAACCTATGATAAATCCGTCAACGGCATGGAGCAGGGCACGCAGCCCTCCGCAGGGAGAGGAAGCACATCTGTGCTCAACTAGCCTTGAAAACGCCAACAGGAAGCTGCATTGATGCGATTGCTGAGTGTTTGTAGTCTTGACCTGAATGAGTGTTCATTTCCCACATTTGTGCATGCTGAGAATTTCAAACAGAGTATTAGCCATTGGCAGCTCAATACCAGCAGTCTACTGAAATAAACACTTCCAAACAATAACAACATTTTCAGATATCTCTATAGCAACTGCTCATTTTTTCTCAACCTAGAGGTTTAAATCCTGCTGTTACTGATTGTGCTTCTAAACTGATGAGGATTTCACGCAGTTCCAGACATCTAGTTTTTACAATGTCTCTCCTCCAAAACAAATGCTTTGATGCACTATATACAGTGGTAGTTTATAAAGACTTCAAAATATCTGACCTCCAAAGCATCTTTTTTGGTCTATGTATTGGCCGTGATGTTACGTCTCACTGTTTTTTCAGTGTGTGCTTTATATACACTTTCACCGCATTCGAACTGTGCATAAATGTAATGTAAACTGACTTTGCAGCCACTAAGAAGTGCATTCTATAAAGTATGCATGTGTGTAGTAACAATGCCTCATTATTTGAATGTACTTCAGAGAAAACCGATGACAGGCTTGTTTGCAATCTGTCTTTCAGTGTGACGTGGCTTGTCTTCAACAGACATCTAGTTTATCACCTCCTTGTAAGGTTGACAAGCTCTGCGGCCGTTCGCTTGACATCAGTAGCTGTCGGTGAAAGTCTTTTCCCTGCATGTAAACCCAACACCTCACATTTAGATAAGGCTGAGTGATCTGACCGGATGTTCGTAACACAGGCATATTATCAGATTTGTCTTGGAGTGATTCCATCAAGTCTTTTCAGTTAAACTGAGAGACACAGTACAATAAAAATATGTTTCTTATTCTATTGCATAAGGCGTATCTTCTAGTTTGAATACCCATGGTTGTTTTGTGCACTAGCAAAAGCAAAGCTCTTTGTGGAGGCCATTTCTTTCAATACAATGCCTTGTGACGTAAATGAGGCAGAGATTATACAGTATATACAACAGTGGCAATGTGGTTTGCGTATACAAATGTCCTGCGATTATGCAAATGCAAAGCATATTATAAGGCATAACTGCGGTTGATTTAGTGAATGCCTTTCCAGTTCTGTGGTTTTCTGAATTTTTGCTGCTAGTCTGGGAATGCATTGCATTAACAATGAAAGAAAACAAGACAAAGAAGCATGAAGTTTTGTTTGTTGTAGCGGTGGGCGATGACCACAAACTTATTTCGTGATAATATACTGTATGTATACAAAGATGCAAACAACAAACAATAGGACAAATTAAATATACAAATGGCACTTTAAGTTTTTCTAGTACAGTACAAGTACTATTTAACATTAGTGATCTACACTGAACAAAATGATAAACGCAACACTTTTGTTTTTGCCCCCATTTTTCATGAGCTGAACTCAAAGATCTAAGACTTTTTCTATGTACACAAAAGGCCTATTTCTCTCAAAGATTGTTCACAAATCTGTCTAAATCTGTGTTAGTGAGCACTTTTCTTTTGCCGAGATAATCCATCCACCTCACAGGTGTGGCATATCAAGATGCTGATTAGACAGCATGATTATTGCACAGGTGTGCCTTAGGCTGGCCACAATAAAAGGCATGTTTGTGCAGTTTTATCACACGGCACAATGCCACAGATGTCGCAAGTTTTGAGGGAGCGTGGAATTGGCATGCTGACTGCAGGAATGTCCACCAGAGCTGTTGCCCGTGAATTGAATGTTCATTTCTCTACCATAAGCCAAAGGTGTTTCAGAGAATTTGGCAGTACATCCAGCGGGGTCCGAAAACCAGTCAATATCTGGTGTGACCACCATTTGCCTCACGCAGTGAAACACATCTCCTTCACATAGAGTTGATCAGGTTGTTGATTGTGGCCTGTGGAATGTTGGTCCACTCCTCTTCAATGGCTGTGCAAAGTTGCTGGATATCGTCAGGACCTGGAACAGGCTGTCATATACGCCGATCCAGAGCATCCCAAACATGCTCAATGGGTGACATGTCCGGTGAGTATGCTGGTCATGCAAGAACTGGGATGTTTGCATGCAGATGAGCTTCCCTGAGACGGTTTCTGACAGTTTGTGCAGAAATTATTTGGTTATGCAAACCGATTGTTGCAGCAGCTGTCCAGGTGGCTGGTCTCAGACGATCTTGGAGGTGAAGATGCTGGATGTGGAGGTCCTGGGCTGGTGTGGTTACACGTGGTCTGCGGTTGTGAGGCCGGTTGGATGTACTGCCAAATTCTCTGAAACACCTTTGGCTTATGGTAGAGAAATTAACATTCTATTCACGGGCAACAGCTCTGGTGGACATTCCTGCAGTCAGCATGCCAATTCCACGCTCCCTCAAAACTTGCGACATCTGTGGCATTGTGCCGTGTGATAAAACTGCACATTTTAGAGTGGCCTTTTATTGTGGCCAGCCTAAGGCACACCTGTGCAATAATCATGCTGTCTAATCAGCATCTTGATATGCCACACCTGTGAGGTGGATGGATTATCTCTGCAAAAGAAAAGTGCTCACTAACACAGATTTAGACAGATTTGTGAACAATCTTTGAGAGAAATAGGCCTTTTGTGTACATAGAAAAAGTCTTAGATCTTTGAGTTCAGCTCATGAAAAACGGGGGCAAAAACAAAAGTGTTGCGTTTATAATTTTGTTCAGTGTATTTCTCAGTACTATTAATTAGACTTGGATTGAACAGTTTGATTCATAGGATATTACTTTTATGATCTCTTTATGAATGTTTTGAGGCATCAGGGTTTTGGGTGAACAGACTTTCAATGAAGGGACAGAAATCTCTCAGATTTCATAAAAAAATATATGCATTTGTGTTTCGAAGATGAATGAAAGACTTTTGGTTTTGAGGAGACACGAGGGTGAGTATCTGATGACAGAAATTTCATTTTTGAGTGAACTAACCCTTTAAGGCCTCATAGGTCTTCTTTTTTTAATTAACATTTAAACATTATTACATAAGACATTATTAAACATTCATAATAGTGAAACATTAAATTACACTAGGTCTCCATTTTAAATGTGCTTGCAGTGGTTTATTACCCTGCTGAGGAAGTTTCGACTTTCTTTGCATTTCCTCCATCATCAGAGCCCTGGCTCATATTTCTGACTTTATTACTTCTCTGGAGGCAGCTCTTCTACGAGCATCGATTCACTGCGGCTGTTTTCTGCAGTCCGGCCCCGTTTCCATTCTCCTTAGACCAGAGACACCAAAATAGTGTTTGTGGAATTTGACTGTAGCACTGCAGAACACTGCTTTTGTGTGAGTGCCTGCGTGCGTGTGTACACTGGGGGGGTATGAGAGGAATTTGAAACGTTCAGTGTGGCGGTTGTAACAACGCTGCCAGGTCTCTGTGAGTGACACTTTAAACGGGCAGCGTATGAAAACAATGTTTGTGTGTGAATCCAAACAGAATATGCATGTGTGAACATGTGCAAAAGTGACTGTGTGTATGTGACAAAGTGTAGTGTTTGTGACTAGTGTTAGACACCCCTGCGGGCAGATTCCAATGGGTGAGATCACATGGTATAATGACATGTGCCTGGAAACAACAGAAAACGGAAACAATGTGATATTTTCTCACAGGTGCCATATGTACTGTGGACTAGGGATGTGTGAGACTTGTCGACTAAACTGCTGCTGCTAGTCGACATTGGAAATGCTAGTCATTTACATTATACCATTTTTGCACATTTATTTTTTGTATTTATATTGTATTTTATATTTGTACAAAGGCTATGTTCAAATTATTGTCATGGTAATGTCAGATTTTTAAATAATATATATTTTGATTGTATACCTGGAGCAGAAAACAAAATAATTTTATTTTACCTCAGACTTTGCATGCGTTTAAAGACTTAGAAGAAAATGGACAGACAGTTTTGTGTAGTCTGTGTTATGTCAAACTGGCATATAACATTTAGGCTTGCTTATAAGCTTGTTACACTACAGTTCAAAATAGGGGAAAATTGCCTACTGATATACAATTTTATACTGGCTTAAAGGGGAACCATTATGAATTAAACTTACTTTACAATTTCAGATCCTATATCCATGTAAACGGGAAGTTTCCTACATGCATGCGTATAGAATAGAATATGTAAGGAACAACTTACGACAGTGTGTATGACCTTATTTTGCAGACTTTTTTTGTCCTCTGGGGGGATGTTAGACTAGTCGACTAGTCTAGGGGTTCTCAAACCTGTCCTGGAGTTTTGCAGTCTCTACTAATGAGCTGATGAGATGAATCAGGTGTGTTAGATGAGAGAGACACAAAATGTGCAGTGCTGTCCTTCAGGACAGGTTTGAGAACTCCTGGACTTGTCAGTTACAAACTTTTAATTTAAACCTTGATTAAATTAGTCGTGGTGCACATCCCTACTGTGGACTGTCCTCTGGTGCAACATACGATGGCAATTTCAGCCTGTACTCATCAATAAAAAGTACGTTACAGTAGAGCTGCACAATTCTGGGTAAATTGAGAATCACATTTTTTTCTATTTTAAATGGAGATCACGATTCTACCACGATTCTGAGCAGACTAGTCCTAAATAAGTAAATTACAAGAGGTTCTGACAAAAAATTAATTGCTGCAGTTAAAAAATTAAAAAAATTAAATTAATTAAACATTTTTTTTTTTAAATGGCATGATTGAATGATTCGATGACTCACTCATAATGACTCAAACACTTCATTTGTTTCATTACTGGATGAATCATAAATACTTTACAGCCGAGTCCGAAATCGCATCATCTCTTGAGTAGGTACAGTACGGTGTCTCATTGAGACGTGGTCTGGGAACTACATGTTCATTTTCTCGTATTTGAGGCGTGGTGTACGTAGCTCATAGCCAATCGTTTCAATTATACCAGATGACGTATGTAGAGCGACAGAAATTCGACGAGGAAGAAGACGATGGGTCAAAGATTTAATGTGTACACGATGGCGTTCAGCGAATATTGCCGCTTGTGCAAGACAAAACTACTTAGAACACTATCTAAGGCTGCATCGAAAGGTAACCGCGTCTGATGCCATGTTGGATCCATAGATATAAACAAACTGCTTCGGTGTGTCGCATAGACGTCGTCATCGTCTTGCTGCTCCCTCCCCGTTCTGTGATTGGTTCCCGTTTTGAGGGGAAAATCTGGTCCATGGTGTCCAGGCTGCCTAGCAGCGTGAATAAAATCACGCTGCGCGCAAGGCAGCATGGGACACAGGCAAATTGTTGTCATTTAGGAATAAGATCACGTCTAGATTGCAAGATCTTTTAACGATTAATCGTGCAGCTCTATGCTATAATAATTTCCGTCACAAGCAGACTTCTTTTCGTTTGACCCTCTGGCCTGCAACTTCAGTCCAACCACTGGTGTAATAACATTTCTTAAACCTCCCTAGGGAGGACCAGGGGTTGCTGGCCGACAGACAGCTGACTGTGTCGACCTCCCTGGGCGTCTCTTTTTCTTGCTAGGGATGTTATTGAGTTGCGCAGGGCTACTAGAACTGGATCAATGGCCTCTCTGTCAGGTGCTCCTGTGCTAAACGTTAGTCATCTGGCACAATAAAGTCTCTGTTCAGACAGGAACAAGCATCTAAAGCTCTCCATCTGTAATATCCTCTGCACAGTTCCAGACCCAGGTGAGACTCAATGGAACTCACAACAGTGATATCGCACCTTCTTAGAAGCTCAAAAACACTGTTTATGAACACTGTGGAGTTCAGCCGACTCTGCTAACCCTAAATTGGAATGCATGGAGAAGGAATGAGGGTGTGTGTCTATGTAATGCCTGCAGTACAAGCCTAATTACCGTGATCTAATAAGCTGCACTGATAACTTGACAGTGTCACCAGGCCAGCTGCTGTTTCTGATAAGGTTTTGTTTGGTGTTAGTCTGATGGGACACCCTCGCACCTCCCACTGACCATTCGCTGACCGTCTGATGCATATTGCACACAAAAATACCAAAAGCTCAAACTGTCAAGCTCTGTTTTGCTGGCTTTATGCAATTTCCAAGAGTCATGGTGTACGGGTTTTTATCAGTCCACGAAGAAACAAAGTTTGGTTAAACAAGGTTTCCACGTTGGAATCTTTTTATATGTCAGTCACAGTGCAAAAAACGACTTATTTTTGAGTTTCAATTAGGCCCTGTTTACACCTGGTATTAAGATGTGTTTTAGTTGATCGGATCACAAGTGGACGACGCTAAATACAGGTGTAAACGGGGTCTAAAACATTTTGAGCTTGACCGCTTTCGACCACTTCCAGAAGTAGTTGAAAACACATTCGACCAGATTGCTTTCGTAGTGTTAATGCTCATGTGGTCGAATGGGTTTGAAAAGCCACAAAAGACCGGATACACTCTGATGTCAGATTTTTATATTTTTCATCTCTTTAATATCTTATGCAGCATTGATTCACACATGCATTTATCCTTAAAGATTTTTAGACATTTTAACTAGAACAAAAATACTAAGAATATTTTCTGCAGTGGTGTCTGTCTTTTCCTGTACAATTGGGTTGTTCTTGTTCAGCATGTAAATGTCCTGAAATGTCATTGAAAACAACAACAACAGTGGTTGGTTTTTACCTTTCTACTTCATGAATTTGCAAGACTACTAAGATGTTGTGAAAGCTACCTAAAGATTTTTGGGGGAAGGCAGGTCATAGATCAGAAACTGGGTTCTTGCACAAGCACTGAAACTAGTCAATAAATCATATAGTAAGCTAATCATCAAGCTGAGATTCTCAACACTAAGTCTGTAGATTGCCACAAGTACTGCTATCCATCAGCTTAACAGGAAAGCCGGTGAGATTTTAACTTGAGATTTAAGACTCCATGAGTTTATTTCATGGTGGATTCCAGGTGTCAACTGGAATATTTCAAATATTCCGTGGCTTGCACTAGGATGTCTGAACATGCTTCTCTTAATCAATTTAGGATGTTTGTCGAAGTGTGCAGGAAATGCTTGAATGAAGAAAACAGAAAAGGTAATGAACGCACATTAGGAAAGGTCAGTCCTCATCAAAATGCAAAAGATGACAGTTCAGCTAATTATAAACTGGAAAAGCCACAAATCCTCTGATTCATAAGAGGATTTCATATTTAAACGGTGCAACCAAATGCGCTTTAATGCTGCTGTAAGTTGTCAAATCTCTGGCAGGTTCAACAAAATGTCACCCTCTGGGCTGTCTATAAGCTTCTGAAGCCATAATGTCCCTTAAATCCACTATCAATTATCATCAAAGATTATTTTTTAGAGACTTTTATTTTTTCTTTATCAAGCCAAGCCACTAAGCTCTGTTTGAACAGCTTGCGAGAAACGCAGCCGTGTGAGCAAAAGCCACGGATCGAGATGCAACTTCTGAGTCATGACTAGATAACCACAACACCACTGCAGGCACAGCGTGCAGCGTGCATGTGCATGTTAGTGCCATGCTGTTACCATGACAGAACAGATGTCAGGTGCCTTGAATGATAAAGGGCTTTATTGGGTTTCCCCGTCGCTCGCGTTTACTGAATGGTTGCATCACTTACGGTTCAGGCCTTTTTATGTGCTTCATAATAATAATTTTCTTCTCAGATTTTTCTTCTCATTAGCATTTAGATGTTTAAATTAAATTAAATAAAATGGCAAAAACAAAAAGAACTAGCTAGATTAGCTGATTGCCTCAATAGATATCACCATCAGTTCATCCTGCTGTAAACACTTTCTCCAACAAGTGGATGCAATGAGACCTGTTTTCCTGTTTGTTCATCTAACGTTCGGCATAAAGCCTATTGTCAAATTTTTGAAGTCATACTGCAAAGGCATGACTCAAATGTTTGTTATGGTACTCACATTAGTACTTTGAAGGGCGGATCAAATGTTTGTTATGGTACTCACATGCTTGGGACTTCTAAGGGTGTAAAACAGAGTGTTTTGTGCTTTTTATTTCCCTCTTTCTAGGACTCACACACACACACACACACATTACAGAGGAAGGGAAGAGCCCTTATCAAGGACAGGAATGTGTGTCTTCTATGTTCCCCTTTTCCTCACTCTCAATGTGCTGGTGGAATGCCCAGATTCTGTTTGCTTTTTGGTCTGTTTTTAATTCAATCCTCTGTCTCCAAATAAAATAAAAACACCTCCAAGCTATGTTTCTACCAAGGGTATTTTCAGTCAAATGTTTCTCATGTTCTTTTTCAATGATGGAATTAAACTGGGTGAACAGTCTGAGGAGATTTCACTACACTGTAAACCCTAACAAGTAAGCAGAACTTTGAGGTAATCAAACGCAGAGATTAAAGGTAGGGTAGGCAATTTTCAAATAAGCTAGCAAAAGCAAGCTAGTTTAGAAAGCATAGGATCCCACCCTCATTTCAGAGCGCATTACATTACAATAATAATGAACATAAACAACTTAAAGAGCACTGACCTGCACCACCTGACTGCTGCAGATTCATTTCAGCATTGATAGTGTTGACATTGAAACACATAAATTCGAGTATAAAGGAGCAGTTCGTCATTCAGGAGGAATGACGTGTGATGTCTGCGTGAGCAGGTGGGCGGAGGTATGGAAATACATTTATTGACAGTCAGGCAGGTAGGACATCGATCGTATCATTGCATTCAGACCGATTACAATGATTGGACGAACATTTTGTGGTCCTAAAGCTTTTTACAGATGATATACTGTATATATGTACATATAAATACATTTAGACCACTTAACTTGCTATCAGGATGTGAAGAGACTTTCAACCAGCATAACAAATAATGATTCTGGAGCAAATCACCTACCCTGCCTTTAAGTTAGCAAAACTTTACATTTTGAGTTTGTACTTTAAAAAAATTGTTAATTACCACAATTTACCTGGAAAAATGTTTACTAAGCTACCTCTTACAATTAAATTGCATATACATTAACTTAAGTCTATGCAGTTATTTACTAGCTCATGCAGTACTACTAACTACTATGTAACACACTAGCAAGTGCTAATGCAAGTAGCAAGGCAACTATTTATATACACTTGCATGTGTATACAGTCATCATGCAGCATATGTACAGTATTGAGTCCATGTAACTTTTTTCTATTAAGTACAAAAGGACTTTGAGTAACATTTGAGTAAAATGAACTCATTTCATTTCACTGTTCTTTTTAACTGTGCATAGGAAGGTTTTTTTTTTTTTTTACTTAATTGTTCTTATTCACTACCTACCCGCAATCCAGTTTAACCAGACATCATTGGCATTTGCTTGGTGCAGTTCTATTCCAGTGACAATAAAGTCATTATTTCCATGCAAACACATCTCCTTTCATGCAAATTAGGCTTGTTTTAGCTTGCACCTTGATGAAAAAAAAATTTGGCACACTTTTGGGATGTTAAAGAGCTGGTTTAGGCCCCTTTATTGCAGTGGTGAAGTGAGGTTCTTAGTTCAGGAGACTTCTCATCTATGTTGAAGTGCACACTTACTCAAGTATAAACATGTTTCAAATGTTCCCTCTAAAATTCCTCACAAGACATAAAAATAGGCAAAAGAGTCAATTGTTGTCATACAGAAAAGCTCTCTTGCAAAAAGGCATTATACTGCAGGCATGCTCACAAAGATTGTTACAATACATAATTATGCAACCTTTAAGTTATCTTGGGCAGAATCACATGTATCTTTATGAAGAAGGCAATCCCAGAGTGCATAGCTCAGAGCTCAGAGAAAAGAAATGGTGGACAAAGCGTGAAAAATATTGCATTCTAAATTTGTACGCACTGTTTTTTTTAGCATCAATTTGCTTTGTGCCTGACAGATTAATCGCTAGCTTAACAACAAACTTACTAATGGAGTCAATTGTGTTTCAAACTGGATATTAATTCAAAAGTGTTCTGATTGTAATTTTGTCAGTTCAGGCAGCATTTGACTTTCATTGAGGCCTATGTACACTACATGTCAGATGTTTTAAGGTTTTTTTAAGCACTAATATCATGAGCATGTCACTCATGTCGAATGTATCGTAACTTTCACTGTGAACAGAACATGATAAAGTATACTGAGAGTGTAAAATCTTGAACTTAACTAACCTAAAAAAACAGGTACAAAAGACACTCAATGGTGAGCACCTGTTCTGACGGGCCCTGACAGCGCCTTGGGGCTTTAGGCATTAAAAAGCACGTCACCCAAAAACACCTGACATTCCACTTCTGCTGCACATCACCTACATTCACAGGAACAAACAGCTCTGATACTGAAACCTGAGAGCATAAAAATGAAGCTTTTATTTATTTATCACCTTTAATATTGCAGCATATTCAGCGTCACTGTTGTGCCTGTGCTCAATCAGTTTATTGCTGATACAAAGGCCTAGATAACATCAACGTGTTAAAGTGAACTTCTGTTTCACCAAAACTTTTCTGGGTATTTTCCTACAAACTCACCCAGTAATATTGCAAAATTACAGTCTTGTCCTCAGACAGCATGTCCACATACCGACAGTTCCAATCTGGCTGGTTGCTGCACAATTTCAGTAAGTCAATGTGCACAAGATTTTATCTAGATGCACAGATATTTAAGTCTGATATTTATTTTCATGTTTTGAACGATAACCAATGAATGTTTAATATCAAAAAGTGATACTATTTTGTCTAAAATAAAACAAAAATCAAAAGCAATCATTTTAAATGCAACCAGTGAATTTAGGAATAAAAAAAAACACTTATGTACAGTATAAAAAAAGTATATTACAGAAATATTAAATATTATATTATAGAAACGCACTGAAAATACAACGCAACCAAATACAGAAACGTGCTGCAAAAAGCACAACGCTCAACACACTGCAACTGAAGAAAACACAATAAATATATACATGAAGATAGGTTACTAATGCTTTTGACATTCAGCTACTTTTAAGCTCCAATGTCAATTATTCATTTTGACTTTAATAAACAGAGTCAGTAAGTGCACGGTCAATGATTAAACATCTCTTTCCCCAACAGGAACTCAAAGCACCCTTTCTCACTTGAACTTTCATAATGAATCATTTCAGGATATTTCTCCAGATATTCTTGAGATGAGCAGGCAAAGTGACATGTAACGGCATGTTGCTGTTGTTGTCTGGGATTAGTGATTTTCTTAAAGAGGTTTAGGGAAGAATGTGAGACTAGCCTAATCCTGCCTAAACCAAACACACAGATTGCCATCAGCATGCTTTAGCACCAGAACCTGGTGAACATGCAGTACTTCAAATGTCATTACACTCTGTCAAACATTATTATTGACCTTCCTCACATACTTGGATCCACTTATAGATGGCCTTGTTTCGTTTAAGCTGCGGAAATTGTCTCTGAGCTGTGCCCTGCTTTCCTGCGGTTCCAAACACTGTGAAGATAGAATGTGCACCAAAGATGAGCAATTTGAGCAAACTATACATGGCATACTGCACTAACAGTCCATTAGTAATAATCATGTAGCCCATTGGATGAATATGTGGGACATTTCTGGTTGACATTTCTGAGGTAATTAACACTTTCAGCCCATATGCTGAATTAAATGCACAAATCTGTCTGCTCTGTCAGTCCAATCAAATGCAGATAATTGTGGGAAATTTCAACCGAAGATGGAAATGCCCTTCTCCCATTTTAGCGTTTAAAGTCAACATGAAATCAAAATAGATTCTATTTACTGTTCCCTGCCTTTAACTAAATTCATCAGTGCATGTTATTCCAAAGAAAGAAAATGTTTGTGTTTGTAATCTTTCAATGAGTTAATGACACCATAATCTTCACAGGCTGTTAGTTAATGTTGACCAATAGCCAAATAGCTATTTAGGTTGGGTGTTGCAGTAGCTAATGTAGTCTTTCTAAAAAGCAAAGGTTATGGCAATAATTGGGTCTTGCTCGGGTCTGGTATGAACGGTGAACCTGATTTCACCAAGTACAACATGTTCCTGGATCAACATCTTTGTTGATCCCGGAAGAACAATTTCAATCAACCAATCATATTTGAGGGACAAGTTTATAGTTTATGGCAAGTTTAGACTTACAATCAGGGTTAGGTATTTCTACATCAGTGTTATCCATCATATCCATAACAGATTACCTTTTTCAGACAAAAACAACTGCCCTTTATCATCCAGAAGCACTGAATCATTGTTTTGACTCCGTGCCGTGGATTAAGTTTCTAATGTTTAACACACACGTGCTTCCATGATGCCCTTGAGTTAGCAGACAAATTAAAACCAGTTAGAAATCACAGAAACAACCAAAACAGTCAACACTAAAGTGACACTCAAAATATGGTTATACAACATTGAGACAACAAGTAGCCTACTCATTTTAACACTTTTTTGCTTCTCCATAATACATAAAGTTGTTAAACCCTTTGGGTCAATCTCACAAACTGCCTGGGTCATATTTCATCTCAATATCTAAAGGGAAAGGGGGCCAGTATTAACATTTCTTTGATTGTGACATTATTTTCATAATGATTAGGCACATTTTTGCACACAAAAAAAAACTCACTCATTAATGTAACAGTAGATAAATTCATCCTGTTATGTTTTTTTTTTACTGCAAAAGATACCATTGCATAGCTGTGTTTTACAAATGAACAATCGAGTACATATGCACTCATTTACAAGGTGCACTCAGTAGTTGTTTATTTAAAAAAAAGTTTTACGCACAAAGAAATAAGATGTTTTTGCATTTCTCTGAAGTTTTCTTTCATCATGCACAGTCAAACTACAAAAGTGAGCTTTAGTTATCTTTGACTGACAGCACTGGCTAATTATGCCAAATAGCTCAACCCACTTTACAGGGTACCTGACATCAAACTACACAGAGGGAAGTCTTTTACCAACACTACTGCTCTCATGAACTTGGGTGAGTGAAATGTGAGACAGCATCTCATAGGGATATCCCACAATCCTTTGTAGCATGCCAACAAGATATTCGGGATAAAGAGGTGGTAGAAAGGTCAGAAAACATTGACGGGATTCCACAATCAAGTCAATAAAGCAGCTGAACTAAACAATTAAGCAGATAATTAGTGGGAAATGAGTTCCCTGGCATGATTATCCCAATGATTTTGTATACTGAACAAATTAGCAGACAATATCAATGTCCGTAGTCAGAAAGCGTGCAAACAAGGTACACCAAAGGTTCATTTAAAGCATTTCACAGCAGTAGATTTGAGCGTTTTAGGCATGTCTTTAACAGCACCAGCTGAATATAAATAATATCACACTGCTGTTCATAAATAATTACAAGCATCCCTATTTGCCCTTCATGCAAGCAGAGGAAATTAATCAGGTAGCGTTCTGCTTTCAAAATATTCATAGTTTTTATTACTAATTCCCAGCTCCATACGGCACAGATGACAGATGAGCTGTGACCTCATATCCTTCACGCTCTGCAGGGTATCTGAGCATCTGCTGGGTTTATAGCCTCTTCATGAGGCTTATTCATTGAATACTTTTGCGTCAATTTTTGGAGTCTTTTGATCTGTCTTTGATAGATTCATTTGGAGAGGCCACTTTATGATTATTAGATAAAGTATTTAGATGGTATAATCAAACCCTGGTCTAAAGGCCAATTCCACGACCCGACAAAACAAGCCCTGAACAAAGCCAACAGACACCGACAAGGCTAACACACTAATCCGACAAAAGTCGACAAAGTGTCTGTTGCCGTTGGTCGTCGTCTGTTGGTGCAGCGTGAACTGGTCTTAAAGGTGGCTGGGTTCTCTTAACTAGTCAACTGTTCTAGGTTTTCAATGGCTGACGCTCACACCAATTACCACCAAAGACATTAGGGGACATGTCGATTCCATTACAATTAGAATAGCTATTAAATAATGTGGTGTTTCATTGGCCAATTTTTAAACCTTTATATTTGGTTGCATCATTGACAATATCTAGAAAACAAAGTGGCCGCTGGCCGATATAATGCCGACAACACAACTAAAAATAACATAGGAGTCTTGACATTTGAAATGATTTGAAATATTTCATCTGCACATAAAAGTTTCTCGCGCACATTAATGCGATTTCTTCAAATGTCACTTTAGGGTTACATTACATGTAACATACATAATATACATAACACAATATTTAGTCAAAACAAATGAACCAATAACACAGTTATCAGCGAAGGTGACACTCTTTGTGTACTTCTGTTAATCAGCCAAGCGGGAATGTTTATCGGCTGGTGCGATAATTCTCAACATCTCAAATGCCCAAATATTGGCTTATTCATTGGCCTGAGCAATATATCAGTCTATCACTACTTTAAAGCAAGGCTGCTACAGAAGAACTGTGATAAGTCTATAGTAAAACACTTTTACTATCTAGAGAAAAAGTCATAACATTCTATTATTGAACTATATTAAACTGTAGTCAAGTCAGGTCCAATTCACCATGATTTACTCACTTGTAAAGCTAACACAGCACAGAGCAGAACCTCTCTGAGGGCCACTGAGCCCACCAGTAAAAATAGACAGAGGCGCTTGGTAAACTTCAGATTTATTACCTGCAGGCTGTTGAGATGGGTGTGTTAGCTTCCTAAAGCCTGGCAGTTTCTCTTATATGAAATAATAATAAGCTCTGAGTGACAGCGAGCCCAGTGGAGATGTGAAACCACTGCATATTTTTAAGATGGGATACAGGCAGTTTGATTTTGAACAGCTTTACTTCACCTACGCCGTGAAATAATTATGAAGGAGGACTATTAACATACTGAAATAAACAATTTCCATGTGAGACGAACATGACTTCCGTGCTATGACAATAAGTAGACACTTTCCAACAAAACATAATTTGGCTATTTTAGATGTTTTTTGATCATCCATGTTTGTATTAATATTATGATATTAACATTAAAAGAGATAGTTCACCCAAAAATGAAAATACCATTTGACACAAAAGCACAATAGATGTATCATAAAAGTGTTCCATATGACTATATTTATTTTTTGTATTATATACAGGCGTGGAACAATTTGAGGATGACAAATCTTTCATTTTTGGGCTAACTAGCCTATTTCTTTAAAAGCTTTTGCATGTGTGTGCAAGCAAAAAAAAAAATCAGAAATGTGATGTCGTCCCATTGTCCTCCTGTGGTTTTCCACAGTGGTTCCCTATCAAAAGCAAACACATCTCCAGCAGCTAGCCAATTCTTTAACCAGCAGGACGCTGTTAAACGGTCCAAGCACACACTGAGAGACGAGCACTGCGACAGCAGCTAGGGATGATGGGGGAATATTCTGTGTAAAATTACACCGAGCAAAAGCGTATTTGGCCCCAGGCTGTTGTACAAAGAGGTTCTCTGGAAGGCTGCATGTATAAACAACAATTTAGCATCGACACTAAAATGCATCTAATAGCACAACAACACAAATCGCAAAGTAGATCTGTTTGCACCATCCCATGTGGAAAAAAAGAAATAAAAGCGTTAGCCTAACTCGGTCTTATTTTTCTGACGGTGTACCTTTGGGGTGAATTCTCAGATTGATTGTTAGCCCTCTCTCATCTCTCTTAAATGGTCCTGGCAAACACACAGTTCCAACGCCTACAGAACAGGCCTGAGAGGAACCTAAAGAACAGGAACATCTCAGCAGCAGCACCATCCTGTAGCATTCCATCTGAATTAGCATATCACAGATTTTTCCAACCAATCAACATCAGCCCTTCAATCTTGTTTTCATAGGATTTGGATGTGCTACATAATTGAATACTGACTTTTATACTGTAGTTTCTAACAAACATCTTTAAAGAAATGTTCAAGTCATTCCTCAGGGTACGTTTGCATGACAATGATGTACTAAAAACTGAAAAGCGATTTTTTTTGCGTACAGACGACAACTTTGTCAAAACACACGGATCTGCGAAAACAATTAAAAACGCTGCATTATGCTGCCAGGCCAGAAGTTGGTGATGTCACTTTGTAAAGAAGCACTACACGCCTATAGACTGAACAGAATACATAATACACAAGCACATGACGTCACCGTTTTCACAGATTCGCAGTTTTGTAGTTTACATGGAGACGATAACAGTGTTGGTTTCATAAACGTGCACTTTGAAACCTGTTTTCAAACGTTTGAGTTTTCAGGCCCCCAATACGCCATTGACGTGTAAATGAATGACCAAACCGCATAAGAGGTTTTCCGTTTTTAGCTGAAAACAGTGTTGTGTGTAAACGGCCCCTAAATCCAACAATTAAATCTTAATTTTATGCACCATTAGCAACACCTAAAAGAATTGCTAAACCACTCCCCCCATCTGTCATTGGTCCCCAAAAATCAGCTAGTCCCGCCCCAAACTCATGCTATTGGTTGAGTCATTGTTGCTATGTCAAACTGATCTGCAAGCTCAAACAAATAATAACATTTCATAACGCCACAGAAACAGAGCTGTCTGCATTTTAGGGTGGATTTAAATGTTTTAACGTGGAAAAAAAATTACACACTTCAGCTTTAAATGTTTTTATCACAAGAGAGAAGCAGTTATTCACTCTCTGTCAAGGTGTGTGTCCAGCTTCAAATCCAGAGGCAAAGTAACGCTTCAAGCTGCACATTGGTCATTTTTCTTTGTGTAATTGAGTATTTGACGGCATGGTGACTCCATGGCAGTGAGGAATTTCCTTTCAGCAAACTGAACATCCATCATCTAGGGGCAACAGAGAAACTTCACCTGGACACGATGGCCAAGTGAGACCGTTCCATCTCTATATACCACTCCGTTTTTTTCTTGCTGACTGTCTGCCCTTTTATTTTCATTTTCTAAATCTCTGTACTTTTCACTCTGGTGGACCTGAACTGCACTTTAAAGTTCTTCCCTTCATGGGTGGAAAAGCACCAAATGGAATTTCTTTAAATCACTTGAACAGGTTGCAACTGCAATGACAAGGAGGCTTTCCCACCAGTTTCTTCAGGCCTTCTGTGGTTTTTTTTTTTTTTTTTTCAATTCCAGATAAAACCTTTTTTGTCAATGGTAAACAGTTCTTGCACAGACAAGCAGGCAACTTAAGAAGCGAGGAAAGCTTTAGGTGGATTCTCTTTTTCTCTCCAATCATTTAGTTCAGTGAATTTTAAGAGCTCCATTTTGTTGTTCTTGCTGTGACAAATACTTACAATGCCCAACTTCTGCGTGTGCATGCTTTTAAAAATGACTGCAGCATGAAATTGGGTTGGCAACTAATCCTGCAAAGTATCAAACATATTCTTACCTAAAAGATTGAATATGTAAACTTGGTACTTATTTAGAGGTTATAATACTTTTGTTCTGCTATGGATTACACAGGCAGAGCAAATCCAGCACCTTACATTCATGTAAATTTATGATCCTTGCATTAAATGACAACTGATAGTCTGTGAAAACTAAACTGCTGTCTTTAGTTCTGTTACCATGTAGGCTCATGGGATTAACAGCCCAGGGGTGTTGCAAACTCCCAATTTAAACATGAAGACACCCTGCTTGGCACATCAAGCCATATGTGATTAACTTTAAACAAATTTTAAAGTTACTTGACACTGTCATTCCAAGTTTCATTAGCATGATGTAGACTATTTTCATATTGTACTTACGCAATGTGAAATTACAACAACCTATGACTAAGTCAAGTTTATTTATATAGCGCTTTTAAGTGTGAATTTATTTTTTTTAATTTTTTTTAAGATCACATTTTTTCTTATGTTTGAGTCAGTGACGACACTATTTTAGGCCTATTTCACTATTCAAAAATACAAGAATCGCAATTCATTAATTAAAAGACTTGAATAAACATTTTCTGCGATTAATTCTGTGATAATTTTTTGCATTCTTAAATTCATTTTGATATTTTTGTGGGGTTTAATGTCAAAAAATGTCTAGGTTGTGTAACTGTTGTTCAGCATGAAAAAGGTATTTTGTCACGTGACAAAACAAACCCCCCAGATGACCCCATTGGACCTCATGGTTGTGCATCTCAAGGTTAGAGCCACACACAAATATTTTTTATAATATTGTATAAATAGGCTAATAGGATTTTTTTTTTTCAAAAACATATAGTAAAGCAAACAAGAAGAGTAGCCTACATATCTTTCCAAATGTGTTTTAAACGAGATTTAAAATAACCTTTTTTTCTTTCTTTCTTTTTTTTTAAACATCTCAGCCATCCTTTTTGTCATTTTACAAATTAATGATAACTCTTGCAGATAATTACGCAGGACTGATCGTAAACCGCGAGCGATAAACAGATGTGCCTTTCATTATTCGCCTAAACTGTACGTACATGCGCGCAGAAAATCCACGTAAAACCAATAAACTCTACCTGTTGACTATGAAGCAAGAAATCAACAGCCCTCCTCAACAATAGCTTTAAAACATCCTTACCTGATGTTCTGGTCCGTATGTCCTGCTGAGTAGGTAATGAAGTATTAGAAAAATCTACAAACAATACTGAAAGCGGAACTAATATAGTTCAAATGAAGACGAGTTTGCAGCGCGAACGAAGATCGACGCCGAATGGACGTAATCCGCAAACTTTACCGCGTCTTCTGCTGGAAGAACAAAACACCTGAGGAGCTTCGCCAAGAACAAAGGCAGGATTTTATGGATTCAATTCAACGCTTAAAACCGGTTAGTTCGCAACTGCTGCCAAGCGACATTAATAACGTCGTTCTGACAAAATAAAAGATATTAGTTTCAAACATCCACTGAAAACTTTGAGCCTCTCCCACCTCGACGCACTTCATGCGTTTCATGGACGACTGAAGGGGAGTGAGAGGTTTCTAGTTACCTGACTGACTGACTGACTGACTGACTCGAAAGTTCCTGTTTGTGAGGCCAACCCACTCCTGGCAAACGGTTTCCTTTTTTTTTTTCTAAATAAAAACGGCAAGGCTTCTTTATATTTGTTTTTTGGACTTGTTAAACATTAACTGCTCATGTGGTGTGCAGTTAAGCAACTCCTGACCCATTTTATCAGCTAAAGAGAGTGGATGAAATCAACCTGTTAGAGACATCTAGACAAGGCTACAGTCTTTCCTGGGGTCCTTAAGTCTGGAACCATAGTGAAAATGCTGCCCCAGGTTGCATGAACATACATTTCTTTAAAACCTGATGTTCTGTGTTAGCATGTTAATGTTCCAAAAAGCATGTTGTGCTTCAATGGAAGGAATATTTCGTAATAATCTCTTCAGTGACATGCAGGCCCGGTTCTAGAACCAAATCACTGAGGGTGCTTCTGAATATAGTGAGGGTGCTGCTTACATAATCGTAGGAAATAGCTCAGTCATCAGTCTGAAACATAGTATCTCAAAATTGGGGATGTTGTATACAACAATAATACTACTGTAATTGCTGTTATGTTAAACAAAATACGATCTGGCAGTAAATTATAGAATATAATGTAAACAAGCAGCCATCTTCACTTTGCAAAACATTAAAACATGCCACACACAGCCTACCTACACTGTGGTGATACTCTAGTTGTAACCGGCTTCAACTTCAATTAAACATTTCAAAAATGGCCAAAAGTCACTGCCTTACACACGTCTCTCTCCATGACGGTGAGAGACACATTTTTACATAACAAGGCAGAAAATGTACCAAGAACATCCAACCTAACTTGAACATAAACACACGTAACTTTACTAACACACGTAACTTTACTAACACAAACCCCAACCATATTGCTGTAATAACGCATAAATCAACTCCCAACAAACAATTACCCATAATGCACTAGCGCTGACTGCCGGGTCTGTACATATGACAACCATGACAACACATCAACACCCAATCAGTCATTCATTGTTAGCGTTATGCATAAACATATTGATAAAGCACTGCAGCAGTAACGTTATTACACCAAGGTATTGCTGCTATATTCTTTATGACAACTCCAATAACAACGACAAGCAGTTCAAAACAATTGGCAGCAAAAGACCAAGAAGCTGCGCCTGCCTTGCTTAACGTTACACAACACACATAACGTTACACAAAATACTTATTGAGCATGCTACAATTATTAATAATAATACTTACAGGTTGTGATTCGGAGGAGGAGGAAGAAGCTAATCCAATATATATTCAGTACTGTAACCTTCCTTCAAACGGCTTGCTTGAGCCATTTTCTTATGTCCATGATGATTAAAAATGGACACTTATTTTTACGTTACCTAAAGCCCCGTCTCAGAAAGTCAGCTAACAAAATTTCTGAGCGGGAAGCACGCACGCAAGCAAAGTGGGCAATTAAAGAGACAGCTTCACCTTTTGCGTATCGCGATCACGAAAGGACAACTACAATGCATTAAACATGAAAGCATAACGAAATAATTTATTTAATATATATATATTTGTTTAATTTTATTAATTTATTTATTTTGTGTAGGCTATCCTATTATAGGCAAGAGTGTGAAATCCGTCTGTGTTTTATTTTCGGCAAAATCTCGTTTATGTGTGCTATTAATAATTTTTCATCTGAGGGTGCTTTCACTTTTATTTGAGGGTGCTTAGCACCCTCAAGCACCCCCGTAGAACCGGGCCTGGTGACATGATGTGCATATTTTTGTGTCCAGGTGCATTATTTCCTTTTAAAATAATTTGATAAATTAATGACATAGGCTATCACTTTATTTAGTCTGAATTAATTTTTAGTACATATTATTTTATGTTTTGTGATCTATAAACCCCCAAAATGTCAGGTGGTGTAACTGTCCGAACAAATGAACGGACTAAGAAAACTATTTAATAATAATAATTCTAATAATAATAATTTGTTACATTTATATAGTGCTTTTCTGGGTACTCAAAGTGCTTTACATATGGAAGGGGGGAATCTCCTCAACCACCACCATTATAATTAATGGTGTCTTAATAATAAAACATTAAAAACTAAATACCATTGCATCATTTTAGGTTTGAAACCTTTCATATTAACACATTTTATAAATATCAGTAGTTTTAAAACTGTTGAAATTTCAAGCATGGGTAGGTTGACACAATTTCCTTGTCAGGTGGTACAACTACAGTGAACAATACAACTATTTGGTTGTGCTGCCTGACATAAAAAAAAAACAGTCAGAAAATGAATTTAAACACTTTGCAATTTTATTTAACAAACATTGTTCATGACTCAAAAATATGCATTACATCAGTTTTGAATTTTTTTCACACCTTTTTGAAGATTTATTTGTCAATGACGGAATATCTCTTATTAATTTTACAATTATTTACATTTCTTCTAACTTGTTTTCTTTCTTTTCATTTTTTATACACTTTTCTATATATTTCCATTTAAATAGGATTAAGAATCCCAGAATTTCACTGTAGTTTCAGAGTTTTGAACTGTGTGTTTAATATTCTTTCCTATGTCTTTTTTTATTCCTTTTTGTTCCATTTTTAAAAATGTATAAATTATCCATGCCTGTCAAAAATTCCACTGCTATTTCCATAAAATTGACTTGGCCACTGTCCACATAACATAAATTAGGGTGTGCAAGTTCAGGGCGACCTACTTTGGATCTCTGCAGCAATGCTCTGGAGGATCTCTATTGAGATTGCTGCTAGATTTGGTGAAACCTGTGATGTATGTGTAAGAATTGTGCCAGTTCCACAGCAAGGCCAGATTTTCACCCTCCTGTCATCGATTCAGTTTCCCTTCTTTTTTCAGTGTTTATCATCTGATAAAGATTGAATGGAAGGAGGGAAATGCCAGGTCAAAACATTTAAAGTTGCATGAGAAATAAAAGGGGCTGCTTTTCAAAACTGCAGGCTGGAAACAGGCCTTAGAGGATAAAACGGTTGTAGAACATGAAGCACTTTTACATAGATTACATCAGTTTTCGTTTTTTGTAAACACATTGATGGATTCTGACTAGCTCTTTTCCAAAACCTTGTGAACAAACTTTATGCTTTTTCAAACTCAAGTTGGACAACCTTTTGTGCTCCTTTCATATCTATTTATCTATCTATTCCAACTTGGTCTTATGTTTTTTATTATCATTTTCAATTTTTTTTCTTTGAGTAGTTCTTAAACAGCCCAACTGTGTGTTGCCACGTAATTAACCCACCAATTAGTGCGGTGAATTCAGGGACATGTGCAAAGGGTTCAAATGTGCATGAATCTAGAAAATGTGGGCTGCATAAACACAGTGGGAGTAAACTCTGTTGATATCGAATTTTACCATGTGCAAAACGTAGTTGCAAACATATGGCGGCTGCATACTTGCGCCTAAAGGCAACATATTAACAATCTTCATAAGTGGCTGATTTGATACGCTCTAGGCAGCAGCTCAGCACAGCACACAAATTGTATCCTACACGGGCTCAATTCACATTCAATTCGAAATTGTATACTATGGTACTTATTTTGAATAAGTAATTCATTCTGCAGGAGAGAGAAAGTTATGCATGTTTGGAACAACATGAATGGTAAATAAATGGTGAAAGATTTTTTACATTTTGGGTTAGGAAGCAGCCCAGCATATAATAAAGTAAACACTTTTTTATCTAAAGTAATGTACAACACATTATTTGCGGTTAAGTTCCTTGCTCAATCATGTCAGTGATGATAAGGCTTCTTACTGTAAACCTGAAGTTCACAGCTCATGCTTGTCTGTGGTTGTGTTCTGACCAGGCCAAAGCTTACCTCTGACCTATTATCAGCAGATTCAGCACACATCATGACATGTATGCTACCAAAACAAAAGCAATCAGAGAAATCATGTGAACTAGTTTGGATTAAATGGGAAAAATGTGACTTTTTAACTCACAATTGCGAGTTTACTGTATATCTCACAATTCTAAGAAAAAAGTCAGAATTGCATGAAATATTTGTATCCTAAATTTTTTCCGAATTGTGAGATAGTCGCAATTATATTTTCCATTTAGCTTCCATTTAGACCTTATGCACAGAGAAACAAATGTGCAAGCATCTTTAGAATTATGTGTTTGAACTTCCGTTTTTGCGGTAGCTCTGTATATCTCTATGGCATTACTGTCGAAGAGTAATGGTGAAGGTGCTTTACTTATTGTAGAGTTAGCGAAAGTTATCATGAGCATTGTAATGTTTGAAGTGGATGTCACAACAAATGTCAGTAGACCAGGATTTTTTTTTAACGATATACAGTTCATTCATAAATCCGTAAGATCTTACAAACCGGAAGACAGAACACAACAAGCACAGCGCTGAAAAGGGGCGGGGCTACGTAAAGTCTGTAATATAGCAGCATTGGCTCAATCAAATTTGTGTTTGGGGCGGGACTATAAGTTAGCAGATGGGGGGAGTGTTTAGGAAACAGTGATTTCTAATTCCCCTCAGTGCCAAAAGTGGCACAGAAATTACACACTTCAGTCAATGCATGTAATGTGACTGACCAAATGTTTCGTCTTTGTAAAGTTTAGGTAAGTCAGTGGGCAATTTTGTTATTTAGTTTTGATTTTACTTTGATAGTTCAGATAAAAAAAGAATTTGCTTAACGCATTCTGTTCATGCATAGTTAAAGTGTTGCTCTGCTTTGTTTAGCTTGGCTGCTGCTTGACTCAAAACATTGCACATTTCGCATAGATTGTCGTCCAAGGGATCCATCGACGTTAAAGTGTGTAAGGGAACGTCTCTCTCGTGAGGCATGGTGCCTGAGTTTCCATGGGAACTGCAAATCTACCTCCCGCCCTACATGTAGACCTTGTGATATTTTTTAACAATGTCATGCAGCAGTACTAGCTCACTAAAAGCAGTGGGTTAATCATAGTCCCCTCCCTCACTCTGTCTTTTCTTATTCAAATAGATTTATTCACAGCTTTTCAGTTTCATCTATTTTTTTTTATCCAGCTAGGCTACTTAATACTCCCACAGCATATGCAAACACACTGAATTTCACAAACAATGGGTATTTATGTCAAAGATACTATATAGGTTCTTTAGAGAGAAAGGCTCTATTAACTGATGCTTTATAAGTCACAAACCTTTGATTGATTAAAATTTAGGTTACATGACATTTTTCTACCTTTACACCAAAAGCAATTGCAAATGATTATTTATTTTTTTCATTTGAAAATTACAGGCACAAAAATGTTTCCTCTTCTCTCCCAGCATCCTTTGTTTGCTTTTTCCTCCTGTTTTCTGCTCCCATTTCATCTAGAATTCTCTCTCAGACCCTCATTCAATGATAGACTATTAATGAATTAGCTTGATCTTTGCTCTTGAATGCTGGGACATCAGTCCAGTTTATTCACATTACATCTCTTAATGTGAAGAGGGGTGGCGCTGATGCCACTGGCAATGTGTGAGTGTCGAGAGAGAGAAACGGTGAGAGGAGGAGAGAAAAGAGAGAGAGAAGTGTGGCAGAATGCCTCTGATGAAGAGACAGCCGTTTACACGCAGAGAGCCGAGTTAAGCAGGTGCTGCTGTTTCATTCACACACTTCTAAAACCACTTGTGTTCACGTCCAGCCGGAATGGCTGTAATATAGCACCTTTACTTCCGTCACTGCTTTTGCCATTAGAGGTAAGCTATCTCTGTCTCTCTCTTGCTCTCTCTCTCTCTCTGTTTCTCACTCTCGCTGATGTGTTTATAATGGTGAATGTGGGTTGCTCAATAAGCCGGCTGTAATGGATGCAATGCTTTTGAATGCAAAAGCAACAGAGGTGGTACTAGATCAAGGCTGTTGGAGGGAGAAACTGTTCGGGCGCTGACCCACATCGTCGTAGCGCAGTGGCACTGTGTCGCACAGAGAGACTTTGTCTTTTGCTCTGAACAAAAGTGACAGTGATGGAAATCTAAAGTTTTGCACACAAACTGACTGCACGATAGAATGCATGTGCTTTTGTTTGTGGGTTTTAGTAATGTGTGTGCCTACAAGATAAAGTACACAGGTAAATGTTTGTTTACAGCTACATTTGTGTTTTAAGGCTGTTATTACTTTGCAGATTGTATACTTGCACTCTTTTCAGGACCTGCAGTATGCAGTGGTGAATACTGCCCAGTAGTGCTGCATCGTGTGTGTGTGTGTAAACCCGAAGCCCTAAAGTAATCAGTATGTAATCAAAATGCTTCATCCCCCAGATTCGAGTGTCAGCCTCAGACGACATGCCCACGGCCCGCCCACAGTCTGTTCACTGACCGTCTGATCCATATTGCACTCAGAACTGACAAGCACTATCCAAAAATCAGTTTACTTCAATGTAGCTAATTCTGCTTTACTTATATTAAATATTAAAAACTTTCACACTTATTAAATTGTTAGCATGCATTTGTACACCATTAGTGTGCCATAGCTGGGTCAGAGGTAGAAGTAGGACTTTTTACATATGGCCCTGGTTCAATTGCTATACTGAAATAAGTGTATTATCCTTTTTAAATACATCAAGTAAAATTGCAACTCTGTGCCAATATGTATAACAGGAGCAGGATCTAATTTGGTCTCAATAAAATTCATAATTTCACTGACTTTATTAGCTTGACCTCAAAGCTGTGATGAACTGCTGGCAGTTTGACCCTATCGTGCTAAAATCTGCCAAAGAGATGAATGCTGTCATTTGTATTCTATGAATGAACAGTTAGTTTAGGGTCGGTAAGATTTTTTGTAATGTTTATGAAAGAAGTCTCTTATGCTCAAGGCTGCATTTATTTGATAAAAAAAATACTGTAAAAAAAAAAAAGTAATATTTTGAAATATTATTACAATTAATGTAATTTATTTCTGTGATGGCCAAGCAAAATTTTCAGCATCATTACTTAAGTCTTCAGTATCATATGATCCTTTAGAAATCATTCTAATATGCTGATTTGCTAAACATTTTACAAAACTGTGTGGCACACTTTGAACTGATTCTAAAATCATGTTATTTCAGGGCAATAAGTCCAGTTTATTTTTTAAAGGCACACCATGCAAGATTTGTGCCTTAATATAGCAGCTTCGAAATCATTTAGATGGTAAACAAACTCTCTAGTAGGGCGAATCATCCCGATAGCAAAGCCATACCTGTCAAGTATCCCGTTTTGGCCGGGAAAGTCCCGTATTTTACCCTTCTTTCCCGCCGTCCTCCCGTATTAGTATTTTCCCGTAAATCTCCCGTATTTGAACCTGCGTTATTAAAAAATAATAATACCCCGGGCGGAGTAAAAAAAACAAAACATTCCCAATCTGAGCTCTGTCACTACTAGCCTTGCGATAACTGCCACCTGCAGTAGCCTACTAGTACTAGTACTGTAGGTGGCACTTGGGCAGTTGTCGTGAGGTTAGTGTGTGAGGTCAGATGATGAGTGACAACCGTGACAACGCGGGAAAAAAAACGGAGAAAAATGGACGCTCCTGCCAAAAAAACAAAACCCTCATGTAAATACCGCGAATGCAAAGTCTGCAACAAATTTGTACAATAACTCACTAAAAGAGTAAAGAAAAGTTATGTGAAATGAAAAGAAAAACTGTAGAAGAAAAGCAATATGAAATGAAAAGAATGTGTGAAATGAAAATAAAATGTAAATGTAAAGACAAGCAATGTTAAATGAACAGAAAATATGCAAATAAGCCTTTAAATAAATGCTCTTCATATATACCCTTTTGTGTTTTCATTTAGGCTATAATGAATGTTCACAGCATGTCAGTGGTGATTTTAGCTTTCTTGTACACCTGTCTTAAAATGTAAGTGATATACTGGAGCTTGTTTGGGGTGGTGGGACTGCTCGCGGTGAGCGCCGGAAAATGTCCCTTATTTTCAAATCCAAAACTTGACAGGTATGAGCAAAGCCGGGGGGGGGACTGTGCTGGCAAAACCAGCAATGCAGGTTTGAGAGGTGGCGCCCCGACAAATCTCGCAAGAATCACGACTTGCTTTACGGCAAGATGTCACATACATCAACAACATATAAAGCAGCCTCTATGGAAGACGCTAGCACGCATTTCAGACGTGAATCATGACAGAGTCGATGAAGAAAGCGCGGTCGGAAGAGTGCAGAGACGGCTCTGCGTGAGTGGTATTTACGACAGTAACGTTAAATGCAAGTACTCCACAGTGACTCTAGGGGTCGCTGTTTGAGAAAAACGGAAACTGCATAGTGTGCCTTTAAGTCAGTGAAACCGATAGGACCCACCCCCCAAAGTTTTTTTTCTTCTTTTTTTCAATGAGCCCTTTTGAGAGGGAATACATCTCTAGATTTGTCTAAAAAAAAATTATTTGAACTCATAATGAAGTAAAATATCCAATAGTAGAATTGTATGTTACGCTAGTTACATGAGTTTGACTGTGAAATTTGTAATCTGTATTTAAAGGGTTAGTTCATCCAAAAATGAAAATTCTGTCATTAATTACTCACCCTCATGTCGTTCCAAACCCGTACGACTTTCTTTCATCTCCGGAACACAAATGAATATATTTTTAATGAAATCTGAGAGCTTTCTGTCTCTCTGATGAGTGTAGAGGATAAAGCAGCCAGTTAGCAGCTGGTGCTGAAGATTTCTGCACTGTAATTGACACAGAGACCCACATGCCCCCTTTTCTGTGTGCACACAGAGAGCATGAAACATCTGAGCACTGTCATAACATTCATTCTGTAACTTCAGATCATACTGGATGAACAAGGGGCATTTCTGTCTTTGAGTCCTTTGCTGATGTTTGAAATGCAACAGTGCATTTCAGCAAAAGATAGCAGCAAATCACTTGTCATGGATCTGATAAGCATTCAGATCCATTGTAGACATTCACAGTTACTGCATTTGGTCAACAAATAGTGTACTGTACTGATCACACAGTAGGAGGAACAATATTAGGCCTTTTTACATGTGAAATTCTTCACTTAGAGTTCACACTTTTTTTTTTTTAAATCCCGGTGTTAAAATAATCTTGCTATTTTGTTCCATGATTCACACTTTACCCCAGTAGTCATTTATCCTGGGAAGTCAGATTTAAAAATTTCACAGTGTCAGTGATGAAGCTGGTTGTCAAAAAAGTCTTAGAAGAAAAACAGGAACTTATTTTGCCACTTTTTCATATTTTTATCTGCTTTCCTCAGTTGTAAACATCTAAATAGCGTGTGAAAGTTGTTGTTGCCGTACCCAGTGCATGAATATTTAAAGATGTAAGCACTGAGGCAATTTTGTACAGTGTAGCAAAACTCTTTTTAGTAACCGAATGTTTCCTAAATGTTCTAAACGGTTTCAATCATTTTGCTAACTTCCACTGCATGGTCTCTAACCAGTACACTATCCTCCAAAGACATGCAAGCCAACCCGATGTCAGAATAGCCTAGGGGTTTTTGCGGCTTAGCATTGTCCAGTTAGCTCCTGCTGATAGATCGCATAACTACACCATTACGGGAGCAAATACAGTAGGGCTTTTCTTCATTGGCTACCGTGTACTGTATTCTGACAAATAGATCACTCCTATTTCATTATATTATTGTAGAGGTTTTATCAGTGCTCTATTTTTGGAATGCTCTTAAAAGCGTGAAATGGGCTTATATTTATCTGCTGCCTTTCACATCACAGCTCAGGACTGTCACTAGTGAAGGGTTTGGGATCGCGCGCGTTCTTGTGGTTCCATCAACCAATCAGTGCTCTCAGCGAATTCGATTTTCTTTTAGCAGTAGCCTATGTGGTCTCCTGCTAAATGACATTCATAGGCTGAAAAAGTGATTGTTCAAAGTCAAGTTTTAAGCCCAATTAGTGCTACAGAAGACTCTTGCCTTGATGTCCTGTCCTGTCTTGTTCCTCTTTGTGGTTCTTCCTTCCTGTCCCTTGTGCTCTACTTGTTTGTAAAAGTACTCCTTTGCGGTGACCTGAATTTGTCTTTTCCTCTCTCTGTTGCTGAGAGTGAATGTTTTAAAGAGCTCAGAAGATAGACGTATCATAAGGTGTGCAGTAGACTTCCCTTTGAAGATGGATTTCTTAAGAACGTATACACCTATGCTCATTTTTCCTGTGCTGTGTGTTTGCTTTAAATCTAGCGGCCCACTTTTCTGTGTGGTGTGAGATTTTTTTTGATGCATGTCAGTGGTCTGTCAGTTAATTGTTAATTGTAAGAGCAGTGTACACTAACACTCATATAAGAACTGAGGTTTTGACGGTTCACTTTCAAGAGTTTCAACAGTATAAAGTCATTACACCTACTCAACAAAATCAAGCTTTTAGGCATAACGGATTATACAGATGCAGCTGTTCCTCAGGACAAAATCTATAATGCGTTAGTGCCGCTGTCACTTCAGCAGCAAGTCAGCACAAGGCTTCAAACAGAATTTTAGACATGAGAACATGGCAGGAGGGTTTGAAATTGATGTTTGGTTTAGCCCAGTTACGATTAGCCCAGCAAACACAGATTGTTCCCCTATTATTAAATTGTTAATTATCATGATTTTTACTGTAAAAGATTGTAAAAATACTAAGGTAAAAACTTGTTAATTGGTTCCCTTGCTCTATTGTGAAAAACTGTAATAGATTTAATGGGGCTTTTCATGTAATTTTACAGTAAAATGCTTTTACATGTCCAGTTTTTCAAAGTGAAAAAGAACGTGAAGTGAGGTCATCGTATAATTTATGGTGAAAAAATGTCAATTGAAATTCACAGTATTCACTGTGTGAATTTAATTTAAATAACTGCTTCTTCTTAGTTTTTTCTTATCAGTTATGTACATTAGGATTTTGTTACATCTTTTGTTGTTAAATGAATGTTTATTGCATAATTTTAGTGTCGTGCGTTACCATGATGGTGTTTTTAATTTGTGTGTATGACATACATGCATCCATACACTTGTTTGGAACATTATGTGTTCTCTTGGGTAATGTTAAATCATAACATTCTAGAGATTTTCTGAGTGTCTTTGAAATCTTATTTTCTGAGTGTCCTTAAAGTGCCCCTTTATGCTTTTTCGGATACCTTGTATGTAATATTGCTGTTTGTTAATGCAAAAGCTCTGCAAAGTTTCAAAGATCAAAGTGCACAATAAATGAGGTTATTGTGTTATTTATTTTGAACTGAAACGAGTCGTCAGTAATCCCAGCCTTACTTCCTGCACAAACCTACGCAGGTTTATGACAAATTTGCATAATCCCAGCATATGGTCTTTAATGACAACACCGTCTACTTTGACCTGCCCTTAAACACTAAGTGTACAGTAGCTGAGGTCTGGAAGTGTTTGGTTCGTGTTGTCGACATGTTGTTTTCTGCGCCGCGAGAGCAAATCCACTTTGCAAGCACTTCCAAAGGATGAGGACTTTGGCTTGAATTGAGACGGTAAAACCGACACCATCGTTACTGTTCGTATCAAGTGCTGAGGAAGCTGTAAGCAGTAGACCAATCACAACAGACTGGGCCATCTAACCAATCAGAGCAGAGTAGGCTCTCAAAGGAGGGGTTAGAGAGACCGAATCCTTTATCGAACTGTTTCCGACACTGTGAGAAAAGAGGTGATGCTGAAATATTAAGTGTAAATTAAAATGTTCTTTGACCATGGATGCATGCAAATCTAGGAGACCTCCAAAACAAAATTACGAACCTTTAAAATAGCACAATAGGGGTGCCATAGTGTCATTAGTCTGTGATCATTTTGTGTGAGGTACAGGACAAAAATTGCCATGCCTCAGTTGGGTTGTACTAAAATTGACAACTTGTCAAGACATAAACTTTTATATTTATTTAGCAGACTCATTTATCTGAAGTGACTTAAACATTATAAGTACTGCAATACAAAGTTCTAAGATTGTTCAGAGAAGTGCTTGCTATAACAGAGATGCGAGAAGGGAGAAATAGTAAAAAATAAAATTATGTTACAAAGAATAGTGCAGTAATTATTTAAGAGAACACCATTGTTAGATGTTTTAGCTAGACCAGCACCAAACCAGCATACTGTAAACCAGCCTGGTCCAGCATGGACATTTGAAAATCGGTTGGCAAAAAAATAAATATAAAAAGGTCTAAAAAATATAAAAATTGTTAGCTTGAAGTATATATATATATATATATATATTTTTTTTTTTTTTTTTTTTTTTGTGGTAAGTGTAGACTGTCTTTTTAAATTGTTAAAAACTTTATTGCACCAATAAGAAGCACAAATATGTTGTTCCTTTTTTTAACATTTGGAAGAGTTTCAGACCCAGATCTTAATTGCCGCATAAAATCACTTTTGTTCTTTTTCAACTTCAGCCTCAGCATTTTTAGACGATGAATTTTAATGGCTGTGTGTAGATGGTGACGGCTACAAGATGTTTGTGGTGTTGTGTTTGCTGCTAGGCCTGAGGAACACAACGCTAAAGACCAAAGCTAAACCGCATGATTTATTCATCCGTCTTTATTCAGCTCTCTCCCTCTCATTATGTAACAATAGTGGAGAAAACATAAAAGTGATCTTGATCATTACAGAGTCTCAGAAGAGAGCTTATATAGCCTACATATTGTTGGTCTCTTTAATACTAATGCATTCTTTGCTTGGGGCAACATGTATGTGAGTGTGTGTTTGTGACCTATGCATCAAACGAGAGAATTCTTTGCTCTCTCAAGTGGTGGACTAACATTATAATCTCAAATTCAGATCCACGTCCTATAGCTCATCTTCTGTTCAGTACAGTGGGAGTTCAGTTCTCATTCGAGTCCCTGCTCCAAATGAAAGGAGCATTTGCTGTGCTGATAATATTCTTGATGCTGCACTGCTAGACAGGATTTCAATTTGAAGATACAGAGTTGGTGATGGAAAAATTGTCTATGCATAATAGTTTAATGGATAAGCACATGCCATGGTGCCATTTCTCATGGAATATCTGCAATAATATGTCGTACTACAAAAACATGCATCTGGGCACCCTGTAATCTTCAGTATTTATGTCATGCATGATCACACATACAATAATCTGATTACTTTTTCCCTCAGAAAAAAAAAAAAGTCTTATCTTTATTTAATTAATGCCCCAATTTCACATATTTCTAAGAGGATAATATTTTCATGTGTGAAGTGTGAACCATTTAAAATATGTTTGCAATCAGCATCAGCTGACAGCGCGCATTTTTATAGATTTTTATAGTTTTGCTAACTTTTTGTTGTTGCATTTTTTCTCTTTAAGTAATTTTTTTTTTTTATGTTTTCCTTGTCATATTATTACACTGGGTTGTTCTATCACGATCATTGCATTGTTATTATAAATGTCAGGATAACCATGAACAAAGAAGTGACAAGTAAACAATTGAGGTATTAGAGATAAAGAGAGAATGTATTTTTGGTATACTGGTGGCACAGCAAGTAAGCCCAATGTCTATACTGAAGTAATGATGCATTGACATGGAGCTTGATATGTTTATTCAATAGAACCGGTTCATATTTGTTCTTGAATTTGACTACACAGGTTATGCTGTACTGTATGTCTTTTTCCTCAGTGCGAGAAACACTAAGATCTGCGAAATGTCAGAAATGTTTAAATACAAGTTATGCCCACTAATGAATGTGTTAATTCTCATCGATTTCGGGCTCTTGCAAACTATTTTTTGAGTTCCTCTTGCAAACTCAAACTTTCAGGGCAAATGTTAAAGGGATAGTTCACCCAAAAATGTCATCATATTCTCACCCTCAAGTTGTCCCAATCCTGTATAAATGAGGAAAAAAATAAGATATTTTGAAGAATATGGGTAATTAAACAGTTGATGGGCCCCATTTACTTCCATAGTATGGGGGAAAATGTACTATGAAAGTCTACTGTTTGCTTACCCATATTTGTTTTTTATATCTTCAAAACAAAAGAAAGAAATTCATACAGCTTTGGAACAACTTGAGGGTGAGTAAATGATGACAGAATTTTCATTTTTGGGTGAACTATCCCTTTAAATAAAAACTGAAAAAGTGGTCAGAAGCTTAATGGTGATGGCATTGAGGTCATGCGACTGCGGCGTAGTATGTTTAGCTCTTTACTTCTGCTGATTGTATTTTTGAACTCATAAAAGTTTTGTAATTTGTGAAAATTATCATGATGAACATCTAAGAATCATAAACTTTTGTTGGTCACAGAGCTTATTTTCTGCTATGATTCAAAAGCCAGAAAAAAATCCTATTGGGCATTTTTCGAGGTGATGCTAACTTCCGGGTTGGCCTACAAAAATATGTCATCACTGCAGCGCACTATAAATATGATAATATACATGAATTGTCTGCATGCACAATCCAAGAAAATGAGATAGACTATCTCAATGAAGTTGTCATTTTCTGCCTGTGTATGTTCCAGGTGTCTGACTGACATACTGAAGACAGGAGAGATGGACAGAAGGATTGTGGGGAGAGGAGGAGTTAAGAGGAGCAAATATATAGTGCCGTGCTTCTTGTTGGTAGAGGTGAGTTGTAGACTGGATTAGAGGTTGTTCACTTCTCAGTTCATCCTTCCATACGCTTCCATATTCACCATGTGATTGTCATGAATGTTGTGCTCTGCCCTCTAGTGGAACTAAAAGGAATCTAAGATTTTAAAGTCTTCAAAGGGCGAGTACACCCCCTTGGGTCAACTTGTTCAGCATCTCATTTGAGATTTTATCTGGTCTTTGTAGCTTATGAAATACCATAGAAACTCTCAAAGTTCGCCATGGGAATACTCATGCCTGTGATTATTTAAGGAATAGGCCTTCACCCAAAAATTAAAATTCTGTTATTATTATATTTTAAGACCTTTGTCAGAGTTTTGTATTCCATGGAAACAGAATACAGATTTGGAATGACATCTGGACATGCAAGTGAGTAAATATTGGCGGAGTTGTAACATTTGGGAGAACTGTTTATTTTGTTTGTGTTGCAGAGAGTGGCAACATCTTTAAGTGATAGTAGAGAATTCAGAAAAAAAATGCGCAAAATGTTTGACATTCCTCTGTAAGAAAGAGAAGAGGTTTTTGTTTTTTCGAACACTCCACCTGAGACGTGCACTGCTATTTTCAATAATCTGTGGAGTGGAAATACATTAAACTGTACCTGAAACTCCGCTCCCCTGACTGGCAGCTCTAATAAATACTTCCAGAAGCAAACACATAACAGTCTCACTGTATACCTGACTGCGACGCATGAGTCACTTAACATTAGCATAAACAGTACAGTCATCATTTGAACTCAGTCACAGTATACTGTCAGTCTGCCAGAACTCCATGGCCCTCTTTACTCATCTGTGATGTTCTCTTCCCACATCCCTTTATTCCAGAGTCCTCGCTGGCTCCTACTGTAGGTCTCAGAGGCATATACCCTCAAAAGTGCTCTTAATTAATCCTGCTAATGAGCAGTGTTAGCGTACACAGCGTCTGATTGCTTCAGTCGCCTTAGGCCCAGTGCGGAGGCAAAGTCTGCATGCCAAAAACATTTGCATCAGCCTTACATAGAAATTTGATGGGACTAAGTTTTCACTGGCTTTCCAAAGTAAGTTAAAACCTGCCAGCCAAATGTATACTGTATACTAATGCAGCCAAAATATACATTTGTGGAAAAAAAAGATATGTTGAGAACCACTGAACATAATATATATATAGCCTACATAATATATATATTCAGTGGTTCTCAACACAAATTTTTATTATTTTCTTTCTTTAGAAAGAACAAAAAAAAGATTTTCATAAGTTTTTGTGGAACAAAAAATTTTTTCGTCAATGCAATAAAAGTGAGTGGCATCCACTATTGTTTTGGACATTCTTCAAAATATCTCACAGAAGTTTGGAACGTCATAACCGTATTCAGAATTACAAAATTAAAATTTTTGGGTGAACTTTCCCTTTAATATTGGCATGAATGACATCATGAACTGCATATGCCCAACAATATTCAGAATTATGAACATGACTTAGACTGCATAAATTGACATTTCAGTGATTTCAGGCTTTCAGCACAAATGTTTATCCCTGCCTCAAGTGAACCTGAAATTAGTTTTGATTTTTGGTTTACTTTGTTCATGGTTTTCAGGACACACCTGTGATCCATTTTTGGTCATAATCCACCATTTGAGAGCCACTGCCCTGAAGACAGATCTGTGCTTTAAAGAACATCCGAAAGAAAGTAAATTAGCATAAACTCAACACCTGCTATTTCACAGACGTTGTTCATCCAACTTTTTAACTTAGTGCACTTACTGCATAGATTGAATAACTCAGAGATAGAGTCTGAGGTTAAAGCTCTTGTAGTCCTCCGACCACCCACAGCCTGTGCAGAGACCATCTGGAAACATTGCACACTAAATTAAATTTGAAAAGTTCTAATCTGATTGGCTGGCTGCTCTACAGTTTCCATCGAGAAACAAGATTTTGTTTACAGGTGACCAGACTTCTGCAAATGAGTATATTCCTCCCAAATGGTTGTTGAATATTTCAAAGTGTTTCTAATCTTTTTAATGTTTTGATTGAGCCAGTTTGTTATAGGTATTTTTGTTTTTTATTACAATCATTTTAAGATTTACCTAACTTAAAACAGAATTAATAGCATACTAACTTTCTGCTCGAAGTAGCAGTATGTAGTGTGCATACTGGGCACAGTTTATTTATTTTAATAAATTCTAAACAGTAACTTATTTAATTCCTTCTACAATCTATATTTTAACTCATTATTTGATCAGAAGTTAAGACAAAAGTTAAAACGTTACAGAACTTTTTTTTGTTTTTGTTATGCATTTAAAGGGTTAGTTCACCCAAAAATTTAAATTCTGTCAGTAATTACTCACCCTCATGTTGTTCCAACCCCGTAAGACCTTCGTTCATCTTCGGAACACAAATTAAGATATTTTTGATGAAATCTGAGAGCTGGCTCACTCCTCCATAGGCTTCTAGGTGACCGAAACTTGCTGGCCCAGGAAATGTATTAAAGGGATCGTTAATATAGTCCAAGTGACTCCAGTGACTCAATCTTAAGTTTATAAAGCGATGAGAATACTTTTTGTGCGCAAAAACAAACAAAAATAACGACTTTATTCCACTATTCATTTCCTTCTCTCTGGGCCTCGAGTTAGTTTACGTAGTGTTTTTGCGCAGCGCGTCTGTGTTGCACGTCACCACGTAGGCTCACTATTGGCCGACGCTGGTCATGTGTGTGATGCGTGTGACGTACAACACAGACGCGCTGCGCAAAAACACTACATGAACCAACTCGAGGCCCAGATAGAAGGAAATTAATAGTGGAATAAAGTCGTTATTTTTGTTTGTTTTTGCGCACAAAAAGTATTCTTGTCGCTTTATAAACTTAAGATTGAGCCACTGTAGTCACTTGGACTATATTAACGATCCCTTTAATACATTTCCTGGGCCAGCAAGTTTTGGTCACCTAGAAGTCTATGGAGGAGTGAGCCAGCTCTCAGATTTAATCAAAAATATCTTAATTTGTGTTCCGAAGATGAACGAAGGTCTTACGGGGCTGGAACAACATGAGGGTGAGTAATTACTGACAGAATTTTAATTTTTGGGTGAACTAACCCTTTAAGTCGATAACTAGACCACTCATTTACTGACCACTGGTAATTTGACAACAGTGTAGCATACTACTGTTAATAAACAGTGGGGATATACAGTGTATACTAGTGCACAGTATTCCGTAAGTGGTAAAGGTGCGTTCACGCCATGTTATCAACTTGTAAAAAGCGTTCACGTCCTCGTAGAGCTCGTAATTACAGCTGGTAAGATGGGGATTTTCTGAGAGCTCCTACTTGTACCACCTGGCCGCTGCAAATTAATTGAGGCATTGATAGTGTTGCCATAGAAATGCATAATTGAACTGCTCCGAATAGAGCATCCCGTGTTGTCATATTGAGACTCCATGCAGTTAACCAGTCCTCAAGAGCCTCCTCAGTGTCTCCAGCACACTTTCATGTAGCAAAGTAGCGCTCTCTGCTGGAATCCAGTCCTCTCTTGTGGCCAATGATCCTTTGTTCTACATTTGCATCTCATTATCAATTGCTTTTGGTAAAATTCTCTTTGGCATTTCTCTTTTCCCCTTTCCTTGATGCAGTTCCAGCTCGGTATCGTTCGTGCTTCATCTCAGCACTGTGGGACATATGTTATCTGCACGTTAAAAGCTTGAGGATCTCTCAGCACTGACAAGCTTCATCATTGAGTGCTTGGTGTGGCTTAAAGAACTTTCTTTCCAGGAAGTCCAAGCTCCATGGCAACTAACAGATCTGTCATTCAATATGTATAAAATGCCCCTCATATAGACCTTCTATAGAATCAAACTGCTCTGTGTTGATATTGGTAGAATGCTTTATATTCTAATGCAGGGAATTGAATAATCTACTAATTATTGTTTGATCGCGGACTATTTTCTGTGGGGGGGGGGAAGAAAATAATGAAGAAAATAAATCAATTATATAATCTAATACAATATTAAGCTGAACTTATTTTAAAAAGCTCACTGTACAAATATACGACTCTGTCTGTTAGAACTAGGCAACTAGCTAAAATCATATAAGTTTAAGGTTTTATTTGTTTATTTTATTTCTATTTTATTAATGGTGTAATGTTAAGGTCTAGATGATAAAGATGAAGATTCAAAAGGTTACAAAACAAAGGTATTTATTATAAAACAACCTCAAATAGTCCACTGATGAAGAAGAGGTAACGTAACAGCGTGTAAGACATGACAATACCAGACAACAATGACTAACAGCTGTGATGATTCATGAGTGTCCATGGAAACTGATGACTGGCGGGAAACTAGAAGCAAAGAATAGAGGAAACTGACGATAACCAAACTAAAAGTCCATAAGAGTGAATCTAAATACACAGATTGTGATAAATGGTTGTAGTTTTATTTTTATTTACTGATAATAACCCTGGTTCTAACGTATGTACAATACTAATATCTTTTTAATTTCCAAAGCAACTTGCAGTATTTTTACTATTGGTTATTTTATTACTTATTATTGATCGAGAGCAGTGGAGATGAGTGTATTTTGTTAAAACAATAAAGTTAGTTAGTCAGTACGAGTCACCATAGTCATAATAAGAAATATAGAAAATAACACAAAGTGAAAATAAAGTGGTATTTTGGGTTAAGTTTACGGAAACGTCTCCGGTTACTGACACAACCTTGGTTCCTTCACTGAAAAAAACAATAAGTTAAATTAACTTTTTGCCAAGTTTTTGCACACATATTTTTAAAGTAAATTTCACATATGGAATTAAGGTAACTCTGCTTAACCAAGTTAAGTAAAATGAACAAAGAAAATGAGTAATTGTAACTTGGCCAGTAAAAGGTTGAGTAATATCTATTTAGTTAATAATACATTTCACTCAAACAGTATAACATTGTATTAATTTCTTAGATGTTACTAAGTAAAGCATATACTTTAAAAGTGTGGTTTAATTCAATCTTATCTGAACGCAGAGAACTCAATACTTGGTACACAAAACACAATGACTTAACATTTGATGGACTGTTTTTGTGTATGAATGTGTCATTTTGAGTAGAAAATGAACTCCAAATGTCACAAAATGCCAAGTTACAAATCCTCACAACAAAAGCAATGATAAAACAGTGTAAATACAGCTGGAAAACAGTGAAAAATCAATCTCATTAATTATTCAAGGCGCAGTGCATGATGGGAACACCAGCATCCGAAAAGTTGAGTAATTTTACTTAATTTTATAACATTGATATTTACGCTTTAATTTCTACAGTGTTCCCTAAAATGAGGGGACGAGGCGTTGCGTCACGATGGCACTATGGGGAAACTTATCCTTTCTCCTAGAATACTAAAGCTTGATTGGTATAACGACATTGCATTGCAATGTCAAATGGCGTTCAAGCGCCCGAATCAGAGGCAGGAATATGCAGTAGACTATATAATGTTTATATCCTCAGAATCTTTCTCCTTCATGCAAAACGGTGACATCTGTCATTTTGTCGTTGAATCACCAACAAAAAGTGGATTTAAGTCTACAAGAACTCCTTGTGCGTTCCGGCAAACAAGCATGTCCCTTAAAGTCTTATTCCATCTGCACGGGACCTATCGAACTTCAAATTGGACACAAGAAGATGTGCGTCTTTTGCCTGAGCCATGTCCACACAGATCTCCAAATGGGAGTTGGAGCTTCAAAATAGGGCGTAGTTTCCTCCCATTGACAGACAGGCACATGACACGAATGCATGATTTTTTTTTTTTTTTTTTTTAAGTTCCGTGCAAACTCTGCCCCGCAGCAGATTCGAAAGATTTCATTGGTCATGTCAATCACACTGCTGATTTCCTACAACAAATGCTAACCCCTACATCCTAACCTTAACCAGTGAAATTGACTGCAGGGTAGGATTTGCAATGAATAGCATGCTAAAGAAAATGGCATTTCTAGAGATAAGCAGTTAATAAGATTATGCAACATGAGATCGCAGAGCCGGGCCATCCGTAACTCCCCAACCGGACCTCACCGGACAATGGAACCTTTTTAGTTGAACCCAGCATCACTGCCCCCATATACCCTGTGAATCTTGAGCCCCAGGGACAACTGTTCCAAAGCACTGAACTGGGACGCTTGCAAGGTATTCCCGCTTATATCGTTGAGCAGAGGTTCAAACTGAACGCCACTGGCCACAAGCTCCGGGCTACTCTCTCATGGAGCACGTTTATTTATATAGGAATTTATTTTTTTACTTTTTATTTTAGATCAACTAGAAACTATGTTTAATTTACAAACTTTTATTTTGAAGTCAATTGGCTGAGGCCAGAGCCATTGTCGAAAGTCTTTGCTCGTGGAGACCCCGCCTCCTTTTGGAGGTACTGCCAACTTTTGGAGTTCACGCCCAATTCCGGAGATCTCCGGTTTGCAGCTAGACCTACTTGCCTTCAAGGGCTCTGCCTGCCATGAGCGTCAGGACTCTCTGAGTTCGGATAGCCCTCACGCGTAATGAGCAACTCAAATCCAACCCATCGCAGCCCTCGATGGGTGCTCTCTCCGAGCCGCCGCTGTGGAAGAAACAGTGGTGTCCTGGTGTGGAGCTACAGTTAACATATAACTAGTTACCATGGTAAATACACAGTAGTACTAACATGAACTGTTAATAAAACATATGGACAGTTGGACACTGATCCTGATGAATAATGAACATCATACTGTAGCTGCTGTCTGTGCCTCGACATCTACGCTTAGAGTCTATTGAAAAGCATGCGCTGCTAGCACAATTATTATAACGTCTGACAGGACAGGAACGTTAGTTTTTCTGAGGTGAGACTGTGTGACAAGTTACAAAAATAACAGTTGAATAATAACACTGGCGTAGCCTAACATCTAATCTGACAGCAGATACTGAACCAGGGCAATGCGTTTTTCTCCAGCAAACTGCGTCTGACAGAAGAGTCAACAGCTTTCACGCACATCTTTCAAAATAAAAGTCTCGCATCAGAAAAACATTTATAATTACGTTTTCTGCTGTTGTTTCTTTGACTACAAACTCCACGACCCACTCAAAACGGTCCCACCGGTTGAGAAACACTGCTCTAAATCACAAATCTTCCCTTTGGGATTTGAACCTTCAACCTTTCGGTTATTAGCCCATCTCCTCTACTCATGAGCTGCCACCAGTGTTCTTATAATCTGTTAGGCAATTTTTGTGAGGGATCAGTTTTTGAAGTCCCCACTTATGTCCCCCAGAGGAGAAAACTCGTTCCCGTATTGACGTTCAGCGAATGTGTTGCTGGAGATTAGATAAGACTAGAGATAAAACACTAATTCTGAACTTCCACAGAACAGCAGAGGTGGGCGGAACACATGGAAGTGTTTGCCAAGAGGAAAGATTGATACTTTGATCACAATTTGTCTTGGCTCTTTGCAGCCCAATCAAAAAAGCAAGTTGAAAGTGAATTAGATGAAGAATGCAATGTGTTATTTGGAAAATGTAATGGTTTTGTAACTTTAAGGAAGAATCCATTGGAAAAATTCACCCAAGTGGAGAAACAGAAGTAAGTGCTCTGAAGAAACTAAACCAGTGCTCATACAATGTTAATTGAAGAAAATGTTAATAGAAAAGGCAAATTCTGTGACATCAAGGAATATCATTCCATGAATAATAAATTTGGCTTGCTGAGAAAGAAAAAAAGATCTGGTAGAATTTGAGCAGTTTGCACACACAAAAAAAACGAAACATTTTGGTTTCTTTTGCTTTCTTGCTCATCCTAAAGTAGGTCTATTTTTTGTAATAGTAAAACTATTCACTAATGTATTCTCTTGGATACAGAAATACTTGCACAATAGTGCAATTTTTTTCGCTGAATAATTGGTAGACGTGCCTTTATGAATTGTCAATTTAGCATTCATTTAGTAACTTGCTGAAACGAACAACAATAAAACCATGCAAAAGACTTCTGTTTTTTTACAGACCCAGTTTGTTATTCATCTCAGATCAGTTATTTTAACAACGTGTGGGCATCATTGAACGTCCCACATGAGCTTCAGTGAGCCAGTTTTATGATCTCACACCTTCAGAAGTTCTGCCACTTTATTATGTTTTCATCTACAGAAAAAAACATGTTACGGTCAACAAGTTATGCCATGCATCCTATACTGCATAGTGCATACAGAAAACGGTCATTTCTGTACTGAATACAGCGATGCAATAAACTGTAGGATTATATATGGTTTAGCTATTGGTAAAAGCATTGGAATAATGCATACTCAAGAAAAGATGCAGCTAACCTCTCCGCTAGTGGCTCTTTGGGTTTCTAAAAAAAGGAAGAATAAGATTAATAGGAATGATCCACTTCTGACCAAAGTTTTCTATTTGTCCTTCTATAAATAAAACACTTAATCCAGAATATAACTTCGCATGCTTGCCATCTGTTCACAACGGCAGTTTCGCATGTGACGCTAAAGCACTATTTTTTAATGCAGTCGCTCTGCATAAAAGCATCTGACAAATTCCTTGCAAAGTGGATGTGTGTGTGTGCGTGCGTGCGTGCGTGCGTGCGTGCGTGTGCGCGTGTGTGTGTGTTTGATTCAACAAATTTTAAAGTATCCCCCCAAGACAACATCATGTTTTTTTTTTTGTCAGGTAACTTCCATACATTAGACCTGGATGATTAAAGAAAGCCTCTTAGTAGGATGACATAAATAATCGAGATATCAGTCACAGATGAGTCTGAAAAAAATCTTTGAACTACATTTTGTGAACTGCCTTTTAAATATAAGTATGTGAACAGCAGAGGGCACAATCATCCCGCTCTGGGTGGGAAGCTTCCTGGCAAATTTATTATTTAGATGAGATTGTTAAACTGTAATATTGCTGTGAAGTTTTCATCAATTGTTTAAAGATACACAATTCTTTTTTACTGTCATTTGTCAGGGAGACTCATTTACTTTTAAATGGCTCACAATTAGAAAAAAAATGGATTTGAAATCAGCCAGCAAACAAACAAACAAACAAAAAATCCTTAATTTCAGGTGTTTTTCTGGTCTTAAGTGGTTTAAGTTTATCTTCTCCCCCAGCCTACAGCAAAACTGAAGCTGGTTTAGCTACAGTCGGTCAGTTGGTCCCATCTAATACCAACACAACTGGCTTGGCCAGGCTGGGAGACTGAGTAACCACCCTAGACTGGTTTAAGCTGTTTTTTTTTTTTCACATAGCAATTCCTGTTTCCTGTGTGTAAAACGGTACAGGCTAAAGTTAGCCAAAGACATTTCTGTCTCTCTGTCACCGTCTTGTCAGTTTTCTCCGTGTTTTTGACAGAGTGGCAGAGTTAGCATGACGGCTGAATTTTTTATTTGCTGGCACAGCAGTTAAAAATTCAGAAAGAGTGAAAAACTGACTAAGCAATGGACTCGCTCTGAGAAATGAGGCCAGAAAAGTGGACGCTCTTTAAAAGTCCCATGTGTAATCAAATATATCTGTGACATTTCTCTCAACAAAAAAACAAAAACAAAAAAATGCTCTTTGCATTAATGCCATTTCGCAGCACTCACCTAAAATACGTCAAAACTATTGTCTTGTTTCTTGGTTACATTTATAATTATTTCACCTGAAAGTGTTTGGTTCATTTGACTTTGTGTCAATCTGCCCTGTTTTCCTGCTGTTTGTGTGAATGTGTGACCTTTCTTCAGCATTGCTAAACAAGGGCACATGCCTTCTCCTCTCAATTAGCAAGTCTGCAAGTCTGAAAAATGAGATAATGAGATTCTGTCACCTCCTCCTCTGGTCTTTGTGCAATGCATTTATTTTCCACACTTATTCATCTTGACAAAGATCCTCAAGGTTTAGCCCGAACTGATTACATAACAAGCATTCACATTATGGTTAAACATGCAGGCTGTTTAATATCAGGGATTTTTGTCAAATGAAATACACAGTCGAGTCTGCTTTCATTGCCTTTCAACCGTATGTGCACATGGGGCAATGGAATTGCATTTCTACAGATCCTGGTGATAATTTTACATAAAACTATTTTGAGCCATGGGACATTTTATAACACAATACAGTGCACAACAGTGTTTATTAAGTTTGAGGTCTAATATTTTTAAAAACGTAAACCTGAATTTGGTCAAGCTGAATTCTCAGCATCATTACTCCAGTCTTCAGTGTCACATGATCCTTCAGACATCATTCTGATATGCTAATTTGCTGCTCAAGAAACATTTCTTATCAATATCAATGTTGAAAACAGTTGTGCTACTTAATATTTTTGTGGAAATCCAAACATTTTATTTTTAGGATTCTTTAGTTAGTAGAAAGTTCACAAGAACAGCTTTTAGAGATCTTTTGTAACTGTAATTATCTATATTGTTACTTTTGATCAGTTTAATGCATTAGTATGAACAGAGTTGTGGAAAAAAAAATTGGGGAAATACAGGAAATGAACAAATTGTATACACATTCATGTGTTATAAAACATAACAATTACAAAAATAAATATTGTTATTATATTATTATTATAAAAAATTATAATAATAATAATGTGGAGAATAATAAAAATATGAAGACACCTTATATAAAGTAAGTAGTTTGGTAAAGTAAAAGTATAGTTTAAAAAAAAAAAGTTAAAAAGGTTTGTAGTTGGAATCTTCATCATTTTTGAGAGTTTTTATTAGTTTATATTTCAAAATGCTAGATTTATTGCAAACCAGGATATCTCTGGGTTATGTTTATATTAGGGTTATTATCTTCAAGCAAATTGTTAATTCCACACTAAAACTGAATTAGAATGTTTGTGTTTAGAATCCGGTAATCAACACAGGATTTGATGCATGAGTGAATTTATTATTCGGAGCCTTGTGTCAGTTGTTAGCTGTAAACTTTTGAAAGCATCAATTTTGCCTTTGCATTTAAACCCTGTAAAATAGGACTGTGTGAGAGTGGAAGGAGTCAAATTGGGTTTTATCTTATCCTTCCTGCCAGGAAAGATTAAAAAAATTATTACTGGGATTGGATATTATGTTGCCTAAATAAATTCATTGTTTGCCCTTTCTTCAAAATAAGTTTTAACAGTAGCCTACCTGGCCAATCATGGAGAATGACAAACAATCTCATGTATTTCATTATGAGGAGAAGATACTTAAAGGCAGGCCCGTCAGTCATTTCAAGGTTGCTCACAGCAACAACCTGATACCCTAGCTACGGCCCTGCTTAAACACTGTATCAGTTTTGGGGATTGACAGTCGCATTTACTTACAGGTGTGAGTCTCGAAATGTTCTGTTAACACAGCAACTTACAGTAGCATCTCAGGTCTGTATGAACATGCAACAAGGACCATAGCGAGGGTGACCAACAGGGAGAATGACAACCACATTCTATATCGGAACTCACACCCATACATATTTAGGACTCACACGTGTCTACTGAGTGTGTGATATTGGTAACATATGTTGTGGTTTCTCTCTTTTGTGAAAAATCACTTCTCAGAGATCTTTGATGCCAGAAATATTAGACTTTATTTTGCAACAAAGCCGAGCACCTTCTGCAGAGAATGACTCCAGATTTTTGCTCAGCTCACACATATATACCATAGATCCTTTTCCAAAGATGGTAACACACCCTATAGATATTTTGGGGTAAAGGTCTTGTACCATGTGACATATAAAATTGAATTTTCTGCTGCAAGCAACATTCCATGCCTTTCTTCAGGCTTCCAAAAGTCAAACCGAAGTCACAACAGAGGAAATAATAGTGTACAAATATATAGCTAAATTACTTATTTTCTAAATAATAAAATCTTCTACACATACAGAACAAGTATTTGATACACTGCCGATTTTGCAGGTTTTCCTACTTACAAAGCATGTAGAAGTCTGTCATTTTTATCATAGGTACACTTCAACTGTGAGAGACTAAAACAAAAATCCAGAAAATCACATTGTATGATTTTTAAATAATTAATTTGCATTTTATTGCATGACATAAGTATTTGATCACCTACCAACCAGTAAGAATTCCGGCTCTCACAGACCTGTTAGTTTTTCTTTAAGAAGCCCTCCTGTTCTCCACTCCTTACCTGTATTAACTGCACCTGTTTGAACTCGTTACCTGTATAAAAGACACCTGTCCACACACTCAATCAAACAGACTCCAACCTCTCCACAATGGCCAATACCAGAGAGCTGTGTAAGGACATCAGGGATAAAATTGTAGACCTGCACAAGGCTGGGATGGGCTACAGGACAATAGGCAAGCAGCTTGGTGAGAAGGCAACAACTTGTTGGCGCAATTATTAGAAAATGGAAGAAGTTCAAGATGACGGTCAATCTCCCTCAGTCTGGGGCACCATGTAAGATCTCACCTCGTGGGGCATCAATGATCATGAGGAAGGTGAGGGATCAGCCCAGAACTACACGGCAGGACCTGGTCAATGACCTGAAGAGAACTGGGACCACAGTCTCAAAGAAAACCATTAGTAACACTCTACGCCGTCATGGATTAAAATCCTGCAGCGCACGCAAGGTCCCCCTGCTCAAGCCAGCGCATGTCCAGGCCGTCTGAAGTTTGCCAATGACCATCTGGATGATCCAGAGGAGGAATGGGACAAGGTCATGTGCTCTGATGAGACAAAAATAGAGCTTTTTGGTCTAAACTCCACTCGCCGTGTTTGGAGGAAGAAGAAGGATGAGTAGAACCCCAAGAACACCATCCCAACCGTGAAGCATGGAGGTGGAAACATCATTCTTTGGGGATGCTTTTCTGCAAAGGGGACAGTACGACTGCACCGTATTGAGGGGAGGATGGATGGGGCCATGTATCGCGAGATCTTGGCCAACAACCTCCTTCCCTCAGTAAGAGCATTGAAGATGGGTCGAGGCTGGGTCTTCCAGCATGACAACGACCCGAAACACACAGCCAGGGCAACTAAGGAGTGGCTCCATAAGAAGCATCTCAAGGTCCTGGAGTGGCCTAGCCAGTCTCCAGACCTGAACCCAATAGAAAATCTTTGGAGGGAGCTGAAAGTCCGTATTGCCCAGCGACAGCCCCGAAACCTGAAGGATCTGGAGAAGGTCTGTATGGAGGAGTGGGCCAAAATCCCTGCTGCAGTGTGTGCAAACCTGGTCAAGAACTACAGGAAATGAATGATCTCTAATTGCAAACAAAGGTTTCTGTACCAAATATTAAGTTCTGCTTTTCTGATGTATCAAATACTTATGTCATGCAATAAAATGCAAATTAATTACTTAAAAATCATACAATGTGATTTTCTGGATTTTTGTTTTAGATTCTGTCACTCACAGTTGACGAGTACCTATTATAAAAATTACAGACTTCTACATGCTTTGTAAGTGGGAAAACCTGCAAAATCGGCAGTTTATCAAATACTTGTTCTCCCCACTCAAATGCACCGCTCTCTAGCCAGATATAAAAGCTGCTGAAGGTTTGATGGATGAACTAGTGGCTCGATTGGACTTGACGTGTGAATAAGACTTTTCGGTTTTATTGACATCGTCATCTTTAATATTACTTTCATAGCTGTAGCTATATTTACCGGTTAGAGAATATGAGCTTGACTCCCATTGCACATTCATTCGAGACACTACTGTAAGTTGTAATCTGACTGTAAATTGTAAAGTACTGTAATCAATCCCAATAACTAAAAGTGAGTCTTTTTCACCCACAGTATTGTTTTTGTTTAACCCTTTAGAACCTGAAGCTAAAATTGGTGTTTTTCACATAATTTGATTTTTTTACTGTAAAATTCTAAAACAATGTGCTATCTTCATGTGCAAGGTGTCATCTTTTTCAGAAAAAGATAAGCTTTCAACAAATTACAGTTATTGACCATTATTGTGTGTGGTGAGATTGTAAATAGAATTTAAATAGACAAAAATAAAAAAAACGAGAATAAATTTACTGATTTTTATTTAGAAAAAAACAGAAAAAATCATGAACGAAAGAAACTAATACTTTAAAGTTGAAAAATGAACTATAATACATATATACAAGTCTTTTTGTGACATTGGGATGCACAGTTTTCATTTAGGACACTTTTTTTCATTCACGCACACATAAAAATGCACGCATTCATAGGCACGCGCAAATACACATGCACTCACTACATGCTTAGATGCGTGAAAGAGTAAAGGCCATCCGCCTCCCAAATTTCATTAAAAATCATCCCAATCCCCTCTTCTGCTGTCTAACACATCTTTCGCCATGTATTTGTTCGTTTCTTTTATTATTTTATGCAACCCAAAACACTCTAACCTGCCGCGCGTCGTTTCTCTCTGTTCAAATCCTTCCATCCCGCGCTGATGTCATTTGCAGACGGGCATTAGACATTACCGTAATAAGCCGTATATTGGCGAAAAGCGCATGATGTCTACTTCCAGGAACTATTTGAATTATATTGATAGTGCAAACGGTTGAAGAGTTACAGTGAAATGAAAACAGCTTGGTTGGCTGTGTCGTCGACGACACGTCCGGTTTTAAAGGGTTAAGAGTGAGTCATTGCAATGATTGACATTTTAATGAAATAAATTATACTGTTGAATGATATCATCAGTGAAATACGTTTCTGGTTTGTTGTTTATGAAAGGCTACTTCATGGAACTGTTGGGTTACCTATGACAAAAAATTCTGTGAGGGCTTACAAAGCTGGGTGCAGAACTGCTGAAAGCTTTTAGAAGAGTGAGAGCTGAAACCTTGTGTTCATGTTCATGTGGGACAGAAGCTAGAAATAACATGAAAGCAGTCACAGTGGGGGGAGACAGAAGCAGTCAGCAGAAAACATCATACTGTAGTAGAGTACAACAAGAATGAAGCAATAACTAGGCAACAGTTTATACAAGAGCTTCATTGAATTTCAGAATTGCTTGCCATGAACTGAACCGATGGATGATAGAATTTGGCAATTATCATCTCTACCACTGACTCCAAAGAGACCAGACCAGGGGCCTCATTTATAAAGCTTGCGTACGCACAAAACGGGGCTGAAAACATGCGTACGCCAGTTCCTGCGCAAAAGGTGGGATTTATAAAGAAAAACTTGACGGGAAAATTTGCGCACCTGCACGCAAACTCTGACCCATGCGTACGAACGTTTTGGAGATGGAGCACTTTGGCGACACCGATGGTGAGCTGGAGTTAAATGTATTTTTGGTCACTTTTACACAGAAAATCTAAAGAAAATTAAACATATACAGAAAGATTATACAAATACAATTTCAATCACCAAGCCTGTCACTTGAAGCAAATATCCATTCCGCGGCAGCGAGCGTGTTGAGCCGTTTAGTGAAACTGACGCAAATAACAGTTTAAATAAATAAAATACTTCTGATATAAACATTTATATTAAATATGCCATTCAAATTAATGGAGTTAAACACTTAAACATGAAATCATTACTGAACTTACAAAAACATTTTTTAATTCAATCATTAGAAATATTTGTTGTGGATGCGATTATTTTTGAACACTTTTCCTGTGGCGTGCTTTAATGTTTTAACCACAGAGATAATTGCTTATCATGATAATACCAGATTGTCTGAGAAAATAGTTTCGTGCAAATAATGCCCAAGGCCTATCTGTTTCCATTAAAAATATAAATCAATTAAAAATACAATTCGGCAAGTGGAAAAGATTGAGAGAAACTTTCTCTGAAATGTATTTTACACTATTTGATTTATGTAGGCTATTCAAAAACAAGGCAAGGGTAGACAACTACTTGATTTGTATTAATGTAATGTTTCTTGTACCGTTTATATCATTCGCATATGATTATTCATCCACGTGATAACGTTTAAGTTATCACGTGGATGAATAATCATATGCAAAGGATATGTAGATGAGGATCTGCATAGTAAAACTAGGCGTTGTAAGCTCCATATATGGTTATTTCGGGTGGAGACGCATGTGCGCACAGTCTTCCGCTGACTGGGATTTATAAACTGAATTCTGCGCAGGTTCTGGCGTACACACGGTTTTATAGGTCTGAATATTTTTTTGCGTACGCCATTTTTGGCTTTCGGGCGCACGTACACTTTTAGTAAGGTTCCTACACACAGTTTTATAAATGAGGCCCCAGAAGTTTATATAGGCTTTGGAAAAAAACACACTAACCACTATACTTGTAGACATGTAGATCTCTGCCTTTAAGTTGCACTTCTTCTAGCCTTTCTTCTACAAGTTTGTCCAGGGGTCGTTATTGTTGAAGGTGCTATTCGTGACCGAATATCATTTGAAAAGTTTACATTCCACAAAAGCTGTAAATACCATAGAAAGACATTGAGGGACGTTCATAGATATTGTGATTAGTGGTCAGCAACTGAGTTTTACAATTGGCACTTCTTAATTTAGTGGGGTTACAGGGGTTGATGATCTGTGCAATCTTAGTAATAGGTTTAGCAAACAAATATATTTGCACCACACCACATTGTTCACGGTCAATGTTCTGTCTTTGTGCCAAGAACAGAATATTTTGTCTAAAAATGGATCACTGTGATGTTTCCCACAACACTGAACTATTGAGCTTGAGAAGCTGATATGTGTAAATGAAATACTGATAAAGATACTTACCGCTGTTCGAAGGTGCTATCAAAAAATTATGATTAAATATGATGGCAGAAACAATTTACTTTATTTGTTGTTTTTGTGTTGAACAGAAAGCATAGCGATAAAGACAGATTTTGTGTTTTCTCAGCATTTTAGAAAAAACATGAAGGCATGACAATCTAATTTCTGTAAAAGCTATTTCATTTTTATTCAACCCAGATATAATGTTGATGAATGGAGACCTGCAGATTGGCTGATGAAAACATGTATGATGTAGTCAAAAATAGTTTTATTTTATTTCAAATATTTTGCCTTACACAATAGTGTTAAAGCAACTGTATGCAGATTTGTGTATTTTTTGCGAGTTTGGAGTCCCTACAATTAAGTGAGTGGAATTCACTGCCGTAATACCATGACAAGCATATGTTGAAAAACGAAATGATTTCAGAAGCCAAGAAGATCCGTGTTGACTGATAATGTGAGCAATAATGCAACCATAACAAAAAGAATAACATATGAATGACAGAAATGTTTAGTTGATGAACATCAGCTGCTAGTATAAGGCTGCGCTGAACTATAATCTGTTAATCTTTTATAAGACCTTATGGTTAAGGATCCAATATGTCATTGCTGATTCACACAGCTG